>NC_134688.1:149826339-150160889 GCF_050947455.1 Rhinoderma darwinii | reverse complement strand
CACAGTAGAATCTTTAGACTTAGGGCCCTTGCACACGTGACAGAAATGCTATGGACTTTCAGTGCAGATTTGGGCAAAGAAAATCTGCTGCGGATTACAGTACCAGTCATGTGGATGAGATATAAACAAATCTCATTCATATGCTGTGGAACATTTTCCGAAAGGAAATCCGAGCATGCTGCAGACTTTGAAATATGCTCATTCTGTTACGGATGTTTACAGCAGATTTCCTCTTTTTCAATGCAGAAGTATATTGCCCTGGAATCACTGCAGCCCTACTGCAGTGGAATGGAAAAAACAGTGATTCCTTCATTGCTTTTTGAGTTTTGTTTTTATGGAATTCATCATGCGATAAAAAGAACATTAAAACTTTTTTCTGCCGATCTATTACAATTGCGGAGATACCAAATTTATATATTTTTTTTATTTCTTACTACTTTTACAAAGAAAAAACAATTTGTTAAAAAAAAAAATTGTTTTGTGTTGCTATATTCTTTTTTATTTTGTTGTCATTTGAGCGGTGTGAGGGTTTGTCTTTTGCGAGATGAGCTGTAATTTTTGTTGGTACATGAAGATTTTTGTATCACTTTATATGCCATTCAGTTATGGGAGGCGAGGTGACCAAAAAAATAAATGCGTCTAGCGTTTTAAAATATTATTATTTTTACCTTAACTGTGTAGATTAACCCCTTCCCGCACCTTGACGTAACTGCACGTCGATGTGTGCAGTAAGTTCGCGCACCTTGACGTGCAGTTACGTCTGTGCTTTGACAGTTAACCACCACGCGGCGCTACACCGCAGCGGCGGTTAACAGTGTATGGTGTCTGCCCTGCATTCCCCGTTGCCGATCAGCGGCCTATCGCCGCTGATTTCGGCAGTTAACCCCTTAATTGCGGCGTATGATTTGAACGCCACAATTAAGGTGTTTAGCGCCGATCGGCAGCCCCCATGTGAAATCACGGGGGCTGGCGATCGTACCCATGGCAACCGGACGCCAGACAATGGCTTCCGGGTTGCCATGTACAGAAGCCTATGAGGACCACCCGGAGGGTGTTCGTCATAGGATTCCTGTCAGTGTGACTGTCACGTCACAATGACAGTTGGAATGCATTACACTACGTGTGTAGTGTAATGTATTCCAGCAGCGATCAGAGCTGCAAGTCTAAGTGTCCCCTAGTGGGACAAGTAAAAAAAGTAAAAAAAAGAATAAAAATGTTTTAAAAAAAGTGTAAAAATAAGTTATAAGTGATATAAACAAGAACTGCTTTTTTTCCTATAATAAGTCTTTTATTATAGGAAAAAAAATGAACACGTAAAAAAAAGTACACATATTTGGTATCACCGCGTTCGTAACGACCCCAACTATAAAACTGTAATATTATTTTTCCTGCACGGTGAACACCGCAAAAAAAAAAAAATGAAAAACAAAGCGAGAATCACTATTTTTCACCACCCCTCCCAAAATATATAAGAAAAAGTGATCAAAAAGTCGCATGTACGCCAAAATTGTATCGATACAAACTACAACCCGTCCCTCAAAAAACAAGCCCTTGCACAGATTTTTTGACTGAAAAATAAAAAACTTATGGCTCTCAGAATATGGTGACACAGAAAATAAATTATTTTCTAAATAAGTGATTTTATTGCGCAAACGCTGCAAAACATAAAAAAACGATATACATCTGGTATCACCGTAATCGTACCGACCCGCAGAATAAAATATAATGGTCATTTATAGCCCAGGGTGCACGCTGTAAAAAATAAATAAAAATCATTGTCAGAATTTATGGTTTTTGGTCACCTTGCTTGCTGAAAAATGGAATAAAAAGTGATCAACAGAATTGCATGTACCCCAAAATGGTACTAATGAAAATTACAGATTGTCCCACAACAAATAAGCCCTCACGCAGCTCCGGTGGTGAAAAAATAAAAAAAGTTCCGGCTCCCAGATTATGGCGATGCAAAATGTGCAGAGCGTTCCAAAAGCGGATAAGATTGGGCGCCATTTATAATATAAGTGCAACACTGGCCACATATCTGCGGATTATTATTTATTTACACCATTATTATACCCTCTTATTATGCCCTGATGAACTCTGCCCAGTCTACATTTGCCCCCACATTATAAACTGAAATACCAGCAAAACGCCAGAGCTACTACCAAGCAAAATCTGCACTCCAAAAGCCAAATGGCGTCCCTCCCTTCTGAGCCCTACAGCGTGCACAAACAGCTGTTTACGTCCACCAATATGGCATCACCATACCCGGGAGAACCCAGTTAATATTTTATTTGTGGTATTTGTGGCACAAACTGGGCACAACATATAGTGCACTAAAATGGCACATCAGTGGAAAATTTTAATTTTCACTTTCCACCATCGGCTGCGCATTAAACCCTTCGCGCACCATGACTTAATAGCATGTCGTGGTGTGGGGGGTGATATATGGATCATCTCACGCGCTGAGCCCGCGCCATATGATGCCGGTGTCAGCTGTGTATTACAGCTGATACCCGGGACTAACGGACAGAAACAGCGAACACGCTGTTACAGGAGCCTGTAAAAATCACAATATACTGCAATACATTAGTATTGCAGTGTATTCTACCAGTGATCTAACGATCGCTGGTTCAAGTCTCCCAGGGGGACTAATAAAATATGTAAAAACAAAAGTAAATAGTCATTATTAGTGGAAAAAATTAAATAAATATTTAAAGTCCAAAAATAAACCCTTTTCATATTTTTTCTCTAAAGTAATGTAAAAAAATAAAAAAATATACAAAATTGGTATCGCTGCGTCCGTAAAAGTCCAAGCTATTACAATATACCATTATTGAACTCGCACGGTGAACGCCGTGAAAAATAAAGAATTTGAAATGGCAAAATCTCAGTTTTATGGTCACTTTCACTCTACCAAAATTTTTTATAAAAAGTGCTCAAAAAGTCTTATGTACCAAAAAATGGTACCAATAAAAACTACAGCTCGTCCCGCAAAAAATAAGCCCCCACACCGCTCTATTGATGGAAAAATAAAGAAGTTGTGGCTCTCGGAAAGCGGGGAGGTTTAACGAAAAAGAAAAAAGCAAAACATGGATCAGTCCGGAAAGGGTTAATTATTTTTCAATGAAAAAACATTTATGACCACATGTGGGGTATTGCCGTACTCGGGATAAATTGCTTCACAAATTTTGGGGTGCATTTTCTTCTTTATCCTTTGTGAAATTGAAAAAATTCAACATTTTAGTGGAAATAACGTTGATATTAATTTTCACGGCCTAATTTTAATAAATTCTGCAAAAGACGTGTGGGGACTAAATGCTCACTATACCCCTAGATAGATTCCTTAAGTGGTGTAGTTTACCAAATGGGGTTACTTTTGGGGGGCTTCCACTGTTTCGGTCTCTCAGGGGCTTTGCAAATTCGACATGACACCCAAAAACTATTCCAGCTAAATTTGAGCTCCAAAAGCTAAATGGTGCCCCTTCCCTTCTAAGCCCCGGTGTGGGTCCAAACAGCAGTTTATTACCACATATGGGGTATTTACGTAATCAGGAGAAATTGTTTTACAAATGTTGGGGTGCTTTTTCTCCTTTATTCCTTGTAAAAATTAAAAATTTCTAAGTTCTTACAGAAAAAAAGTCAATTTTTACCTTTACAGACTAATTCCAATGACTTCAGCCAAACAACTGTGGGGTCAAAATGCTAACTTTACCCCTAGATAGATTCCTTGAGGGGTGTAGTTTCCAAAATGGGGTCACTATTAGGGGGTTTCCACAGTTTTCATCCCTCCAGTGCATTGCAAACGCGACACGGCACTGAAAACTATTCCAGCAAAATCAGAAATCCAAAATCCAAATGGTGCTCCTTCTCTTCTGAGCCCTGCTGTGAGTCCAAACAGCAGTTTATTACCACATATGGGGTATTGCTATAATCGTAAGAAATTGCTTTACATATGTTGGGGTGCTTTTTCTACTTTATTCCTTGTAAAAATGTAACATTTTTACGTTTTTTCACAAAAAAAGTAGATTTTCATCTTCACATACTAATTCAAATAAATTTAGCAAAAAAACTGTGGGTTCAAAATGCTATCTATACCCATAGATAAATTCCTTGAGGGGTATAGTTTCAAAAATGGGGTCACTTTTTGGGGGTCTTTACTGTTTTGGTACCACAAGACCTATTCAAACCTGACATAGTGTCTAAAATATATTCTAAAAAAAGGAGGCCCCAAAATCCACTAGGTGCACCTTTGCTTCTGAGGCCTGTGTTTCAGTCCATTACCGCACTAGGACCACATGTGGGATATTTCTAAAAACTGCAGAATCTGGGCAATAAATATTGAGTTGCATTTCTTGGGTAAAACCTTCTGTGGTACAGAAAAAATGTATTACAAATTAATTTTCGAAAAAAAAAATGCAATTTGTAAATTTCACCTCTACTTTGCTTTCATTCCTGTGAACCGCCTAAAGGGTTAAAACACTTTCTGAATGCTGTTTTGAATACTTTGAGGGGTGCAGTTTTCAAAATGGGGTGATTTATGGGGACTTTCTGATATATAAGGCCCTCAAAGCCACTTCAGAACTGAACTGGTCCCTGAAAAAATAGGCTTTTGAAATTTTCTTGAAAATATGGGAAATTGCTGCTAAAGTTCTAAGCCTTGTAACGTCCTAGAAAAATAAAAGAATGTTCAAAAAACGATGCAAACATAAAGTAGACATATGGGAAATGTTAACTAGTAACTATTTTGTGTGGTATTACTATCTGTTTTACAAGTAGATGCATTTAAATTTAGAAAAATGCTAATTTTTGCTAATTTTCTCTAAATCTTGGTGTTTTTTACAAATTAATATTGAATTTATCGACCACATTTTTTCCCTAACATAAAGTACAATATGTCACGAGAAAACTATCTCAGAATAAATTGGACAGGCAAAAGCATTCCGGGGTTATTACCACATAAAGTGACACATGTCCGATTTGAAAAATCGGCTTCGTCCTGAAGGCCAAAACAGGCTCAGTCCTGAAGGGGTTAATTAATGTTATATCATAATATTTTTTACTTCACGTATGCGGCAATACAAATTATGATTTATTTTTTATTTTTTACAGTACTTTAGGCGAAAATTTGGAAAAGTGGGATTTTTTAGCTTTTAATACAAAAGTATTAAAAAATATTTAAAATAAAAAAAACATTATTCAACTTAATAGGAGCACAAAGATGGCAGACCTGGGGCCTTCAGTAGAACAGCTCCATTCTTTGCCTTCCAGGCTATGATGTAACTGTACGTCAAATATTGCTAAGGTTAAATCTCATTCACATCCAGAAGCATTTCCATCCTGTGTGGAGTGGGCCTTACTGTAAGTGCACACAGGGCGGATACGCTGCGTAAATGTACACAGTGTATCCATTCTGGAACCCGCAGGGAATTGCGCCTGAAAAGCCGCACCAAATTGTGGGGCAGTTTTTCAGGCAGAATCACTGCTGCAGAAATACTGCTAAAAAAAAGTTCATACTTACCCTGGTCTCCAGTGTCATAGCGATGTAACCCTTGGCTCTGAGTATAGCCTGGCTTCCTCGAATGCCGCTGCATTCCATGTGAACGCCGCAGCAGTCACATGCGTACTTCCCAGCTTTCAAGTGTCACAAAGAGGGACAACTGAGGTGGCGCACGCAGTGCCTCGCGGCAATTTTTTTTTACGCCAACTGTAAAGGATCTGCCAGGCACAGCTTCGGGGTTAACGGCCATAGATAATCAGTCTGCACCTGCTTCTATGTCTGTGAGACTGACTCCATCTTCCACCACTCAGGGTGGCAGGCTTAGGAGAGGGAGAACCTATCACAGCCTGGCCAGACGGAGCTAGCTCCCGCCCTCTGTCTATTTATACCTGCCTTTCCTGTTCCTCCTTTGCTTGTGATTCTTTTCGTTTGGTTTCCTGGCCCTGCTGCAGCTTCTTGTACTATTGTCCTTGCTTCATATTGACCCCGGCTTGCTGACTACTCTCCTGCTCTGCGTTTGGTACCTCGTACATTCCTGGTTTGACTCGGCTTGTTTACTTCTCCTGTTGCTCACGGTGTTGCCGTGGGCAACTGCACCTTTCTCCCCCTAGCTCTGTGTACCCTTGTCTGTTTGTCTGTCGTGCACTTATTGAGCGTAGGGACCGTCGCCCAGTTGTACCCCATCGCCTAGGGCGGGTCGTTGCAAGTAGGCAGGGACTGAGTGGCGGGTAGATTAGGGCTCACTTGTCTATCTCCCCACCCCCCGTCATTACACCAACCCTCTAATCCCACCCAATCTCCGCCTATACACACCCGGTTCAGCCCACACAGTATCATGCACCCATAGTGCCTCCTGCACAGTATAATACCAAATAGCTGCCCCCACACAGTATAATGCCTCCATAGTTGCCACCATACAGTATAATTCCCCCATAGCTGCCATCGTACAGTATAATGCCCCCATAGCTGCTACCATACAGTTTAATGCTCCTATAGATGCTACCATACGGTATATGTCCCCATAGATGCACCCATACAGTATAAAGCCAACACAGATGCCCCCATGAAGTATATTGCCCAAACAAATTCCCCCATACAGCATAATTCCCTCATAGCTGCCCCCATACTGTATAATGCCCTAAGCTGCCCCTAGTGCCAGTGCCCTTGTAGATACTGACACATTGCCCATGTAGATAGTGCCCATGTACATAGCACCACAGTGTCCCCTGTAGAGAGTGACCCTACATAGTGCCATAGTGTCCATGTAGATAGTGCCACACCCACCTTGAAGATAGCGCCCTCTGTAGATATTGCCACACAGCTCCCCTCCCAGCCCCCCTCCCAGCCCCCCTCACAGGTAGTGCCACACATCCCCCTCCCAGGTAGTACCACAAAGCCCTCCTCCCAGGTAGTGCCACAGAGCCCTCCCTCTGTAGATAGCACGATTGGGACTCCCTTTAGCAGCGGAATCCCCATCCAGAGCATAGGCCAGGGATTCTGCTCCCAGAGGGAAGCCCTGGTGTAACTGTCCATATATGAACAGTGACCTTAGGGGTTTCCTCTAGGAGCAGAATCGCCGATCAGATCATCGGCAACGGGGATTCCGCTCAAGGAGTAGCCACTAATTTTGAAGCAGGGAACCATCAGCTCCCTGCTTCAGAATTAGTACAGAGCTGAGGAGCAGACGGAGCTCTTCCGCACACTGAGGACTCCTCGGGCACAGCGCTACTTTAAGCACTACTTTAAGCGCTGTGCTCAGGGAAGCCCTTATTGTTACTGTCCTTATATGGCTATTCATTGGCGAGCAGAGGAGCTCGCTCTGCTCCTCCGCTCTGAACTAATTCTGAAGCAGGGAGCTGATGGTTCCCTGCTTCAGAATTGGCTTCAACTGTATATTCGGGACATACCGAGTCCGAGACGGTTGGGAGGTATGGTCACATGGGATGAAATGTAATCCCAGGAGGCTGGGCTGCACAGAGGATCGCGTTGCTATGACAACACCCGGGGGTAAGTATGAATGTTTTTTATTATTTTTAAATTTAAAAAAAGCATTTTCTTCTGATTTGTGATTTTTGACACAAAAAAAACGTCAATTTGTAAGTGGTTTCTTTGCAGATTTTTCCGCAGCGTGCGGATGAGATTTGTTCAAATCTTATCCACTCTGCTGCTACTGTAATACGCTGCGGATTTTCCTTAGGCTTGATTCACTGCAGTTTTTGCCGCAGTTATTGTTGCCGTTTTTTTAGCCCTACACAGGTGTACATGCAAAATAGAGAGAAGTCTGAAAATCTCCTCTATATTTATTCTTCCGTTTGGATTCACTATTCGCTTTCATTAAGAACAACTGCACACAAAAAAAAAGACGTAAACAACGCATGAAAAATACTGCAGTTTAAAACCACTGTTAAACTCATTGGGTCATTTGTGTGAATTGGGGTTTATAAAGCCCGGTCCCCACAATGGCACAGTTGTATGAATTACAGGGCATGTGAATGTACCCTAATGAGATGGGATTCATCATTGTGATTTTGTATTATGTTTATTAAAGGGGTTTTCCACAACCTATAAACTACTTTCTATTTCACTATAAAACCGCTGGAAATCCGCAGGTGAACATATACTTTGCTATAACCAATGTTTAACACTAAAAATGCAGCGTTTCCACAGTAATATGAGGAGGAGAAACGCACTATTTGGTGCGGATTTCTGTGACAGATTTACCAGCATTTTCTAAAGATTCTGCTGCAGATTTTCTGTTGCAGTGTATCCTGTGTGTGGGAACATACCCAGCGTTTACTACGCATGCTCACTCCTGCACTATCACAGCGCCTGCGTGTAGCGCGCGAAACAGGTAAACAAAGCGAAGGCTGTAAACAGATGAAAAAGATAACTATCAAAAGGTATTTTGGGGATTCATTTATGGTTAAATAAAGCGTGCAGACTCTTAATAACACATTTTTTAGATCTTGGAAAACCCCTTTAAAAGTTTTAGTGTTCGGAATCTTTAGGAAAGCTGTTTTAAGACATTACATTATTGTTGCGGTTTATCCACCATTTTTCCTGACATTTTCTTTGCATTTCGACAAAGTTCAAACATAAGTAATATTTTAAAAGAAAGTGCATCAAAAATTGTGACAACACTATGACAAAAAATGCAAAAAAAACAGCACATGTGAATACATCCTAAATAATTTTTTTTTAAATACAAATTTTCTAATAAATTTACTTATTTTTGGGACTGACATCTGGAAGAAAATAACTAAAGTCCATTTATTTAAAAACCAAAACAGAAAAAACAAAACTAGTTTTTCATGTTAGGCATTATTCTACTATCACACTTATCTATTACACTTATATAGTTTCAGTAAGGTGCAAGCTCTATGGTTCATTTAATATCTGATTGTATTGAATTCCTTAAACAAATGTCCATCCTTTGCATTGATGTATACATAATACAGTAGGTACGTACACATTCTTGTAAAATCTTATTACATTTTCGTATTTGCAGATTTATATTAATATATATTTCTTCAAAATATGATTAACATGGGGCTTTAGTCAAGCCAAGGTCATGAAAAGTAGGCTGTTTCTGACATCTTATATTTTACACAAAGTTGCCATCTAGTGGACAAATGTGATCAAAACACGTGAAAGGTGAAGACAAAGCTGATATCACACTCAGTGGATTAGTCAAAATATTAGGGTACGGACACAAGTAGGGGCCGCGATTGGAAAAACACTGGGCTGATATGCGGTTTTACTGCAAAAAGAAAAACGATATACGCATATTATAGTCCAGAGCTGCATTCACAATACTACAGGTTTCAGGCCTGTAATTTCCAGTCTTCCTTGCTGACTCACAGTATGACCCTTTCCCAACTTGCAGTGCAAATGTACAGTGCTCGGAGTCAGTAGTTACCTTCTAGCGCCATACATTTATAGCGCTGTGATTGTGCAGTTGTATCCATGCAATCTCCCTCAGGGGGACAATGGTATTGACATCTGCCACATAGCGGTAACGGGGGGAATGGAAGCAAACTTATATCCCAGATGTATAACCCTTGCTGTCATCAATAGATACTGTAGAATCACAAGGGAAGTGCCTCCCTCCATCCCACAATCTAGGGTTGCCAACCTCCACTTCAGTAATTTATGGACAACTGAGCTAAAAATCACGGACAGACCAAACTTTTTACGTACACATTACAAAATCAAGAGTTAGGCCCCCTGCACACGGCTGTGCCTGTAATCACGACTGGTGATTGCGGGTATGGCCGGCTGCGGACGGCCGTGGACAGTGATCCGCATTTGCAGGCCGCGCTCCCATTATAAAATACGGGAGCACGGTCCGTAAAATAAAAAAATAGGACTATTTTTTGCGGGTCATCTCTACGGCCCAAACACCTTCCTGTACATATACAGTCACCGTGTCGGTTGGTAGGGGGTATCTCATCATCATCAATCAATTAAATTACGATGGGCGCTGCCACTGTCTCAGACTCAGTCACTGTCTGCTGCGTGGTGGTAACTGCTCAGAGTCAGACTTGCTGCGTTGCTGCATGCAGTATGTACTGGGGGTGAGACTCACCAATCACAGCCCTGCTTGTAGCTTTCCCACGCTAATTAAGCACGGGAAAGCTACAAGCGGGGCAGTGATTGGTAAATCAGACACTCAATCCACCCGCACCTCCTGCCTGGTCTCGGTCTGAGCCGAGGACAAAAATGGAAAAATATACACTGCATCCTGAAGCCCAAAATTAGCTATGTCCTTAAGAGGTTAATTTGCATTGTGTCATCATTACACCAGGCACTCTACACTAATCTAATATAGGAGAAAACAATAGACCCAATGTTTTATAGGAGATCTAAGCTGTTTCTAGCAGCAAGCGTATTAACTGTTTCCAATGTGAACACAGCTCTGGACAATACTATACAGGCTGTAAGGCCCCATGCACATGACCGTAGATTTCGTCCATAATTACAGACCCATTCATTTCTATTGACCATGGACACCTTCCCGTAAATTTGGTGGAAGGTGCCCGGGCCTTAGAGAGCTGTCCTATCTTTTGATTTTTACGGACCAAAAATGCCACCAGCGACCGGCATTGCCCGTATGTACAGACCCTGATTACAGGCACGGCCGTGTGCATGGGGCCTCACTTATTAGAAGATTAGTAATACAATGTAATAGTATGCACAAAGCTATTCAACTGTTTATGTGGATTCATTCTACAAAGAACTTCTTAAATGGTGTTCTACGGTGGAAAAAATTTATTATCAGAAACCACAGATGCAGTCTAGGAATAGACGGCAGTGTGTGAAGTCTGATGGTCACGTTTCTTATGTGCGACTGATGGGCAATAGATTATAACTTTTCATGGGAAAAATTAGATTTAGAGAAAAAAGCGAGAGAAAAAAGTGTCATGTCTAAACCAGTTGTGCAGTTGAAGCCAAATAAAATTAGTTTGGATTTGTAACATTTCTCATGCAGCAGGTAAGATTTTCATAAGCTGGTCTTCATTTCAAAATTTCTATTTCTAGAGGTTCAGTTAACCATAAGAGAAGTTTTCTACATCTTGCTCATTTTAAAGGGATTCTCCCCATTGTTAGGAGTGATAGCATATAAATAAAGTACAAAGTGTTTTCTGTTACGATTTTTCTCTGATGCTCGCAGTGTCCAGCGTAGACCGCCACACAATCCACATGTAGTCATGCATTCAATATAGTGAATTTGCTACACGATAACATCTTTTGTCCATTCCAAAGAATGTTGAATAAAAATGAGGATGAAGCATCCATTATCGTTAGGGCATGTTCAGACGTGGCGGAATTACTGTTGAATTCCGCTGCACACAGTCCGCAGTGGAAATCTGCAGCAGCCGGTTTTTTTCATTGGTTTCTATACCTTTTTAGGAAACTTAGTTCAGATATTGTGGAAAATAACTGTGCGGAATTTAGGCTGCGGTACAGATTTTTCCCACCGCAGCATGCTCATTATGTTGCGGAGAAGCAGCGGAATTTCACTGCAGATTTCAGCCTTTGCAATGCAAAGGCTGAAATCTGCGGCAAGTTCGCTGTGATATCTGCAACGTCTGAATTACCTGTCAAATATGCAAATGTTGATGCAGAGTCATTGCGTAATTGCTGCGAATTTGCAGCAACCTTTGCAGCGGAAAAATTCTGCCACGTCTGAACATGCTTCTTATGATTAATTATTGCTAACGCATATTACCATGTTCCAAATTCACTATATTAAATACATGACTACTGTATATGTGGACTATGTGGATATGCCATCACTTCCTGAGTCGGTCGTGGGTCCAGACAGCCGGACTCCCTTCCTCAAAATGGAGGAACTGCAGTGCTAGTCTTTCACAGTTTTTACCTGCACAGCGGTGCTCCAATACACCTGTGCAGGGAGCTTAAATACAGGCCTATTCACTTGAATGGACCGGTGTCACAGTTCCCTGAACATCGGTGCCCCACAACAGGGACATCAGAATTGGCAGGTTTCCCAGAGGTCAAAGCGCCACCGATCATCCTAGCGATATGCCATAACATAATAAGATGGAAATACTTCTATAACATTATTAAACATATGTATGAGGTATGTGCCATAACCTGAGTAACTCCAACCTGGATGGTACTACTTCACAAGGCAGTGAACATGTGATTTCCTGAAAATGAGTACCTATTAGCTATTATACAGTATGTTACACATATTAAGACAATATTTAAAAATAATATTAATTAAATCTATCAAATTCCCAAAAATGTTTACGTAAAATACAACGTTTTGAATATATTTGTGTCACATTGTCTGTTTGATATGTATACAATATATTTACAATGTAAGAAAGCAATAGTGACATCTACAGGATGAAGTAGATTATGGTAAGAGTAGGGAAATGTTATGAAATGATATGTTGGATACATGTATTAACTGCTGTCAATGCTTAGTTGTTTTAATATTTTACTATAATACATTATGTCTCCTAAATGCAATCTGCATATATTGTAATTCACATAAACATTAAAATATGGAAATGTGAGTACTGCAACTGCAAAAAAAGGTTTAGCTGTTTTTTATTTAACTAAACTGGACTTTATCTAGAGTCATTAGAACCATTATTTATATATAAAAAAAAATCCTAAGAACGTGGTGTGTACTTTACTTATATAGATATATCCTTTCTTCCTTGAATAAATAAAGGAGTTGATCAAAAAATGACTTTTATGGCGTTTCAAAAAAGTCTGATCCATGGGCATCCTCCTGCAGAGAAAGGGCAATTGATGGGGAGACTTTGTACAAGAAGACAACAGCACGCATAAGTAATTATTATAGGCATGCATCCTCAATAACCTATTCCACAAATAGGTGATTATTATTTTATTATTATTTAGTTTTAAGCACCATTGCTTACAGTGCACTGTACATAAGAAAAAAGGCTCTAAGTATATAACATGAGGCAAGAAAAACAAAAAGTACATGACCTTGGAATGTCTGACAATAACTGTCCCTACTATAATTAACCCCTTCAGGACTGAACCTGTTTTGGCCTTGTGGATGCAGCCGATTTTTTCAAATCTGACATCTGTGACTTTATGTGGTAATAACTTGGGAATGCTTTTACCTATCCAAGCGATTCTGAGATTGTTTTCTCATGACATACTGTGATTTATGTTAGTGGAAACATTTGATCAATAAGTTCAGTATTTGTTTGTGAAAAACACCAACATTTAGAGAAAATTTGCAAAAATTAGCATTTTTCTAAATTTAAATGTATCTGCTTGTAAGACAGATAGTAATACCACACACAATAGTTACTAATTAACATCCCCCATATGTCTTCTTTATGTTGGCATAGTTTTTTGAACATCCTTTTTTTTTCTAGGACGTTACAAGGCTTAGAACTTTACAGCAATTTCTCATATTTTCAAGAAAATTTCCAAAACCTATTTTTATAGGTACCAGTTCACTTCTGAAGTTACTTTGAGGGCCTTATATATTAGAAACCCCCATAAGTCACCGAATTTTAAAAACTGCACCCCCTCAAAGTTTTCAAAACAGCATTTAGACAGTTTCTTAACCCTTTAGGGGTTTCACAGGAATTAAAGCAAAGTAGAGGGGAAATTTTAAAATTTCTTTTTTTTTGTCAGACAATCCATTTTAATCCATTTTTTTTCTATAACACAAAAGGTTTTACCAGAGAAACACAACTCAATATTTTATTGCCCAGTTTCTGCAGTTTTTAGACATATCCCACATGTTGCTCTAGTGCGGAAATGGACTGAAACACCGGCGTCAAGCAAAGGAGCACCTAGAGTATTTTGGTGCCTCCTTTTTATTAGAATATATTTTAGGCAGCATGTCAGATTTGATGAGGTCTTGTGGGGCCAAAATAGTGGAAACCCCCCAAAAAGACACCATTTGGCAAACTACACCCCTCAATAAAACTTAGAAATTATAAATTTTTACAAGGAATAAAGAAGAAAAAGCACCCCAATGGTTGTAAAGCAATTTCTCCTGATTACGGCAATACCCCATATGTGGTAATAAACGGCTGTTTGGACACACGGCACGGCTCAGAAGGGAAGGAGCTCCATTTGGCTTTTGGAGCTCAAGTTTACTGGATTGGTTTTCGGGTGCCATGTCGCATTTGCAAAGCCCCTGAGGGACCAAATCAGTGGACATCCCCCAGAAGTGACCCCATTTGGGAAAACTACAGCCCTAAAAAGCATTTATCTAGGGGTATAGTGAGCATTTTGATCCCATAGGTTTTTTGCTGAATTTAGTGTAATTAGGCCGTGTAAACTTCTATTGTTTTTTATTCTTTTTTTTTACGGCTTTCACAGTGTGCTATAAATGACATATTTAATTTATTCTGTGGGTCGATGCGATTACGGCGATACCATATGAATATAGGTTTTTTATGTTTTACAGTGTTTGCACGATAAAATCACGGTTTTAAAAAAAATATTTCGTTTTTGTGTCGCCATATTCTAAAAGCGACAACTTTTTTATTTTTCCATCAAGAAAGTTGCGTGAGGGCTTGTTTTTTTTGGAACAAACTGTTGTTTTTATTGGTACCATTTTTGAGTACATTTGAAGTTTTGATCCCTATTTATTGAATTTTTTGTGAGCTGAAGTGACTAAAAATAGCGATTCTGGTATCGTTTTTTTATTATATTTTTTTCTATAGTTCAGGTGGTTACGGACGCGGTGATACCAATTATGCATAGCTTTTTTTTTTTCTTCTAATAATAAAGGACTTTATAAAGGGAAAAATGGTTGATTTTTAATTTTATTATATTGAAATTGTACTTTTTTACTTTTGTACATTTTTTTGGAACTTTTTTTTATTTATTTTTATTTTTTAGTCCCACTAGGGACTTGAAGATCCAATTGTTGGATCGTTGTTATAATACCCTGCAATACTTATACGTATTGCAGGGTATTATACCTGTCAGTTTCACACTGACAGGAGGCATATTTGGTCCCGCCTTCCATTGTTAGGCTTCCGGTTGCCATAGCAACAGTCGCCCCCGCAATCGCGTAGCGGGGTGCCGATATTGTTGTAACAACTTAAATGCGACGGTCGCTATTGACTGCCGCTTTTAAAGGGTAAATCGGTTCGGATCACCGCTATGATCCCCCAGTACTAAGGCTGCTAGTAGCAGCCTGTACTAGGAGATGCCGGGCTGCGGGGAGCGTCTGTGTGTTCTCTTAGGAGCACATGTAGATTAACGGGCTGCAGGCACAAGGACCAGTGCTGCAGCCCGTTAATCTACGTGGGGTGGTTGGAAAGGGGTTAAAGAAAACAACCCAACTCACAAAAAACCAACCCACCTTACTATTACCTGAAATAAAGACCAAGACCGCGTGACTTTGGATAAAATGGCCACAGCAGCCTCTTTATTTATTAGAAAAATTAACCATATATATATATATATATATATATATATATATATATCAGAATTATTTAACAATTAAACAATACAGGGAGGGATATTTGAAGTCACCATTTACACTCTCTTTCAACATCAGCACCACCTCTCTGCCCTCAGCCGAATATCGGCGATTCGAGGGCCCTCCTTCTGAATGTTGCACCAAAATTATCATCTCGATGAGACCTCAGCCCAGTAGGGACATACCATTTACCATATAGCTACCACCTTTTGGGACTCCCCAAACTTGCGCTGGGTCCCCAATTCTCGTAAAAATGTTCCACCTTCAAAGACCCCATTCCCACCAACTGCCATGACAAAAGTTCCTGCAATGAAAAGAAAAAAAAAAGCAAGAAAAAGAAAAACAAAAGAAAAAACACAGAACAACAACTTCAATAAAATAATACATAGAGCAAAAGAAAATAAAAATTAAAAAACAAAATGAAAGGGTGGGTGGGTGGGACACTGTTCACTGCTGGGATACAGACTGAGGAACCGTAATGCTGTTTCCTTATACCCCTCCTATAGATCCTGACTAACTACCAATCAGGTAAGCCCCCCTCCCATACCCTTCCCTTTTTCTTTACAAATCCACCCCCTTGAACTTCTCACCCCAAGCACTAGCCCACTATTTAAACTTATGTACTTAACCCCTTCATACTATGTTAACCCTTCACTACCCCCTAGGACCAGAGCATCCCTCCAAAGTCATGGAGCCTTCCACTAAATTGTGCTCCGGTCCAGGCTCTTGCTATAAACTTGAGCTTAATTAATGACAGACTGGTACAGAAGGGGAGTGGAACCTGGCTGCAAGAACTTACAATCTACATGGGAAGGGGATATTAGTTGAGGGTAGAAGCTGATCATACAGAAGAGTAGTGGTAGCAGGGTTACATAGTTACTGTACATGGTTTCATAGTTACATGACCATCAAGTGGGATAGTGGGAGAGGGTCTGATGTGTTGAGGGAGTGAGTTCTAGAGTATGGGGGATGCACACGGGAAATCTTGGAGACGAGTATGTGAGAGGAAGATAAGAGTAGAGAACCACAGGAGGTTTCGTGAGGTTCGGAAATTATGTGTGGGTAGGTATCGGCGATTAGGTCAGAGATTTATGGAGGGGACAGGTTGTGGACAGCCTTATATGCAATTGTTAATATTTTTAGCTGAATACGCTGGGCAATGGATAGCCAATGAAGGAATTGGCATAGGTAAGAAGCAGAGGTAACACGAGGGGAGAGATAGATTAAACTGGCAGCGGAGTTGAGGATGGAATGAAGGGGTGCAAGAGTGTCATATGGGTGGCAACAGAAAATGATGTTGCAGTAATCTAGGTGGGAGATAATGAGGGCATTTGCTAGCATTTATATTGACTCGAGGTTGGGGAAAGAGCAGATTCGAGAAATGCTTTTGAAGAGGAGGTGGCAGGAGGTGGTAATGGCTTGTATGTGCGGTTTAAAAGACAAGGTGGGATCAAGGGTTATCTCGAGGCAAACGGACTTGTGAGACTGGGGAGAGTGTGGAGCCATTAACTGTGAATTGATTGTTCTCGTAAGGGGGTTGAGTGTCATAGGTGAAGGTAATAGGGCAGATTTTCTAAGGCTGGCAATTCATAAGGCAGTCTTAGCTTTCTGCTCCACTGTAGTAAAATACAACTGAATTATCAAGACGCGCACACCATCTATTCCCACACACACCCCTCAAATAAAAAAAATTATATTCACCTCTTCTTCGCTTCTCCCCTCAGGCTTCTTCAGCATGCCGAGGCTCATATAAGGTCCTGACAATGAGCAGAATCAGGGCCTTATATGCGACTCAGCACTTAACATCCTGAGTGCTGCATCACATACAATTTACTGACACTGCTCGGCTCAGTATGTTGTGTAAGCCACGGCATGGTGAGGGAGTCTATAGGGGACCAAGTGGGGAGAACCAAAGAGGAGCAGTGAGGTGAGCATACACTTTTTTTTTTTAATTGTCTGATCGGAATGGGGAACAGGGGGAGTTTGTCTGATCGGAGGGGGAGGCAAAGTACGTGGCCTGGCTTGGAAGATGGCATAGATTTTCGTTATAATTTAGGCCTTATTCAGACAGTCGTGTTCAGTCTGTACTATATAGACCATGTGTCGGCTGTATTTCCCAGACCGACCATAGTTCAGGGAGCCCAGCTTCTAGCATCATAGTTATCTATGATGCTAGGAGAGTCCCTGCTGCCCCGCTGGAATACTGTCCCGTACTAAAAACATGATTACAGTATGAAACAGTATTCCCGTGGAGAGGCAGTGACACCTAGCGTCATGCATAACTAGAAGCCCGGCTGATCTGTGGTTAGTCTGGGAAATACGGCCAACATACAGTCCATATATCACTGAACGAACATCTGAATAAGGCCCCACACCAGTTTCCTGGCTTAACAGATAATAAATTTGTCGGCCCATTGTGGCCTCGTCCCTTTTGATAAGCAACACCCACTTTTCCCAATCAGTTCGGGCTGCATCACAACAGTTTTAAAACATATGAATTCCACTGAATCGCAGTGAGGCTTCAAAACTTTTATTTATTTTAATATTTTATTTAACATTTTTTTATTTCCAGTAAGTATAGTACACTATTTTGAAATATTTGTATATTACAATACTGCCTGTGCATATAAAATGTAAAGGCCTCTGTTAGAGCATCCCTAAGGTAAGTTTTGACAGGCATTATTACTGGATAGCCCTGGGGGTCTTACTCAGCCTGTCAGTATAGGCTGAGTAAGACTTTATGGACTTCTCAGATACAAATCTGAGACAAAAATGTAAGATAAATTGACATGCTGCAGATTTTAAAATCTGCACTGCAGATCCATTTACATCTGGAAAAATTCTGCAATTTGTAGATAAGATTACTTGAAATCTCATTTATTTGCTGGTACTATATTATGCTGCGTATTTGCCGTAGAAACATCTGCGCAGCAAATCCACACGTAATACGCATTGAGCGCATTTTGCCTAAAATCTGTCAAAATGCCAGGGCTGAGAAGGGTGAATAAAAGAGATCCGCTTCTTTTTGTTTGCTTCCCTTAGATGCCACCATCAGTATTTATTTCAGCATTTAAAGGGGTTAAACAGCCTGGATTGGAGTTGATCACAGTCACTCGATCGCTGTTGATCATACAGCCACAACTGCTGTGTCCACACTATCACACTAACATAACTGCATGTCATGGTGCCATTCGGCAAAGCAAGCCATGAGTGTGCAAAGGGATTAAAAAAAAAAAAAGAATAAAAAATTCTATATAGTATATGTGTTTTTTATATAAATATTTATTTATGTTCACAAATATATTTATATACATACTTTTTTTTTTTTCAAGACCAGATTGAATATGTACTATTTGGGCGCTGCAAGGGACATATTGTATTACACAGCGAATATTGAAACGAATGGTCGAGCATATAATAAATTTTTGGGCTGAATCAGCCAAACTGAAAGATGCTGTTTGTAAAGGGGGTTTTACAATGGGCGATTATCGGGCAGACAAGCGTTCATAGAACGCTCGTTGCCGATAATTGCCCAGTGTAAACAGGGGTAAGATTCTCCAGTGACACAAGCTGGGCACAACATATTGAGCGGTGACATGGCATATCAGTGGAAAAATTGAAATTTTCACTTTGCATCCTCCACTGCGTATTAATTTCTGAAAAACACCTGTGGGGTCTAAATTCTCACTACACCCATTGATATATGCCTTTAGGGGTGTCATTTCTAAAATGGGGTTGCTTCTTTTTTTGGTACATCAGTGGTTTTGCAAATGCGAAATGGCGTCCACAAACCATTCCAGCAAAATCTACGCTCCAAAGGTCAAATACCACTCCTTTTCTTCAGAACCTTCCCATATATGTAAACAGCAGTTACAGCATATGGGGTGTTACCATACTCTGGAGAAATTACTTTACAAATGTTGGCATGCTTTTTCTTTTTTATTCCTTGTGAAAATGAAAAATGTTGATCTAAAACTACATCTTATTGGAAAAAAAACGAAATTTTTCATTTTCACAGCTTTATTCTAATAAATTCAGCAAAAAACCTTTGGGGTCAAAATTCTCACTATACCCCTAGATGATTCCTCAAGGGGTGCAGTTTCCCAAATGAAGTCACTTTTGGGGTGTTTCCACTGTACTGGTACTACAGGGGCACAGCAAATGTGACATGGCGCCCAGAAACCATTCCAAAAGCCAAATGGCGCTCTTTCCCTTCTAAGCCCTGCCGTGTGTCCAAACAGCAGTTTATGACCACAAATAGGGTATTATTTTACTCGTGAGAAATTGCTTTACAAATGTTGGGGTTCTTTTTCTCCTTTAGTCCTTGTGGAAATGAAAAAAAAATTTCATTTTCACGGCCTACTTTCAATAATTTAGACAAAAAAACCTGTGGGGTCAAAGCGCCCACTATACACCTAGATAACTTTCTTGAGTGGTGTAGTTTCCCAAATGAGGTCACTTTTGGAGGGATTTCCACTGTTTTGGCACCTTCAAACCTGACATGGTGCGTCAAAAATATTCTACTAAAAAGGAGGCCCCAAATTTCACTTGCTGCTTCTGAGGCCTGTGCTTCAGTCCATTAGCACACTAGGGCCACCTGTGGGATATTTCTAAAAACTGCTAAATCTGGCCAATACATATTGAGTGCATTTCTCTCATAAAACCTTATGTGTTACAAAAAAATATTTATTAAAAATAAATTGCTGCAAAAAACAAAAATGAAATTTGTCAATTTCACCTCTACTTTGCTTTAATTCCTTTGAAACGTCTAAAGGGTTAAGAAACTTTCACCCGTTTTTAAAATGGGGTGACTTATTGGGGGTTTCTAATATATATAAAAAGCTACTTCACAACTGAACTGCCCCCTGTAAAAATAGGCTTTGAAATTTTCTTGAAAATGTGAGAAATTTCTGCTAAAGTTCCAAGCCTTGTAACATCCTAGGAAAATAAAAGAATGTTCCAAAAATGATGCCAACATAAAGTAGACATATGGGTGATGTTAACTACCAATTATTTTGTGTGGTATAACTGCCTGTCTTACAAGTAGATACATTTAAATTTAGAAAAATGCAAACTTCTGCAATTTTTTGCTAAATTTTGGTGTTTTTCACAATTAAATACTGAATGTATCGAGCAAAGTTTGCCAGTAACATAAAGTACAATGTGTCATGAGAAAATAATCTCAGAATCGCTTGGATAGGTAAAAGCATTCCAAAGTTATTTCCACATAAAGTGAAACATGTCAGATTTGAAAAAATGAGGCTCTGCCAGGAAGGTCAAAAGTGGCCACAGTGGGAAGGGGTTAAAAAATAAAATTCCTGTAAAAAACAAACCCTCATACAGTTATGTCAATAGCAAATAAAAAGATATGGCTCTTAGAATGCAACAATGAAAAAAGCTAAAAAAAAATTGGCCCATTATGAAGGCCAAAATAGGCCCCGTTCTTAAGGAGTTAATCAATTTCAATTACCAATAGCCAGCTCTTCTTTATATAGGGATCTGGATACATAGTGTTCTCTGTAAAAATCTCAGTAAACCCACATGTGAGGTGCAATTAAAATTACCTAGTGATGTAATAAATGACTTTTCACGTGGACTATGCCAATTATAAAAGATGTATTTTAGCAAAATGTGTATTTTCCCCTAATTGTTTTTCATTTATTCTTAACGTACATGTTTCATTTTTACCAAGCATTTATGAAACCCATCAGATTCATGCATTAATTATATTATTTCATCTATGAAAAGCAATAACTGACAACTATTCTATTTCTTATGAACATAAATTGAAGAGGACTGTAGCTTCATTGCATCAATGATTAGTAATAATATCCTCATCTGTGCAGATGGTATGCTCTATTAAGCTCTTACACAATATTTCCCTAACTCTTGCAAGGCTTTTATGATCCTTTAGTAGGACATTAGATGAGGGATTTAGAATTAATATGTTGCTTCTTCACTATTCTCACTCAAAACATGAACTTGGATTTGTTTTTTAGCTTGGTCCACATTCAAAAAATCTAGGCAACAGATCTTTGCAATTTTTGCACATTTTTTTGTTAGTCTCAAAATGGAATATAAACAAGCCCTGAGAGTGAACCGACAAAACCTTCTCAGACAGAAGATATCGTATGCAAGAAAAGATCATAACATCAAGAGGAACGTTGTCTAATGAGTTGATAAGGAGTCACATTATGCGTCATAAAAACAAACGTACACAATGTCTCGGCTTTTATCCATGTAAATGGAAGAAATCTGCAGGAGAAAAGACAAACATTTCTGTCCCACCCCAACAGCTGTTTTGCTATTGGGGTGGGACAGAAAGGTTTGTCCTTTCTCCTGCAGATTTCTTCCATTTATTTCAGGGGTGGGGAACGTCCTGAAATAAGGTAATTTGGTCCAGCCCGACCTCACTCACTCACATGAAGCGTCATTCGCTACTTTGTTCCGTCCGCCCTACTCACTCACATGTAGGAGCAGGAGGAAGGCGGCGGTCTGAGTCAAGTATGGCGGGGGTCTGAGTGAGGCCAGTGCATGCTGGCCCGTGAGTGGACAAGTCCAGTCACCTGACCTGAGTCACCTGATGTGAGGTCAGGTGACTCAGGTCAGGTGACTGAACTGGTCCTCTCCCGAGCTGGCACGCACTGAGCTCTTCACTCAGACCACCTCATCCTCATTTACTGGTAGTGAATGACAATACTTTGTTCCATCTGCCCTCATTCTGCTCCTGACCTAAAATTTAGAAACTTAGCTGAGGCCTAAATGTAGAAATTTAGTTGTAGTGTAGACATAGGATCAGTCATAAATGCATGAAGTGAGGAAAGGTGACTTAAAGTTTTTTTTTCCATCAACGACATTTATGATATATCCACACGATATGTCATAAATGTTAGACAGATGCGGGTCCCACCTTTGGGACCCGCATCTACCTCTAAAATGGGACCCCCTAAACCCTGTTGTACCTTTGTGTTGTGGCTGAATCGTGTGATTTCCGACCATGAATAAGAAAACCGCGTACATCGCTGAGCTACGTGGTTTCCGTAAGTCCCATAGAACTGATTATGGAAACAGAGTAACTCGCATGCCACGCTGCTTTTGTAACTGCCATTCACTACTATGGGAATTACGAAAATAGCGTAGCTCAGCAAGCTACGCTGTTTTCTTCTTCATGGTCGGAAAACAACCTGAACACAGATGTAGAACAGGGTTTAAGGGGTACCCATTCTAGAGATAGGTGCGGGTCCCAGAAGTGGGACCAGCATCTATCTGACATTTATGACATATCCAGTGGATATGTCATAAATGTCCCTGATAGGAAAACCCCTTTAAGTAAGTTGGAACAACTTACTGCTGCGATCAATTCTTTTCAAAACTTACCAAAGAGTCAACTGCGCTCCAGACTGACTGACGCAACATCATCAGTACCGGCTAACATCACACGCCTCACTAAAGAAAAGCCGTTAGGGGTGAGTTAATTAAATGTTTGACCAAATATAGCAGGCTAATTTTTAAGTTGATAATTTTGTATTGCCCGCAAATGATGTTATAAATATCCAAATGGCCCTTCGCAGAAAATAGGTTCCTCTCCCCTGATTTACATGGATAAAAACCACAATGGCAATTGGAGACAGCTAAAAGACTGGGCCATATGTCAAGTAAAAATAGGCATCAGAGGAGGAGATCTAGATGAAAAACTTTTGCAAACCGAAAGCAAATGGATCTTCCAAATAAACTCAGTGAATCTCATGGGACTTGATAAAAACTTCAATGTTGGAAGCTTCTTATAAATGCCATTATTTAAAACAGATGGTATTTTTATGGCATAGAAAAGTCGCAAAAGGTACAAAAAGTTGCAATTTGCAATGCAAACAAAGACTTTTTCCCTTTTTTGTGCCTCCCTTACCACTTTCATGGAAAGCGCGTGACCTCAGTGAAAGGGGGTACAGTGTTTACAGCGCAACAAATTTATTATAATTTATGCCAGAAAACGGACTCCTAGCTGGCGTACATTTCACTCTGTGGGGCATAGCTGGGCTCCCTACCTTGCCACCCTCTGCCCCTTCCATTAGAAATATAAATAAATAAAATACAAATAATAAGTAAAAAAAAAAATTATACTCACCTCACCACTCCTCTTCTCTTCTACCCTAAGGCTTCCTTATCATTCCAGCACCGCTTATACAATTACCTGATGCCGGAAAGTGTCAGCACATTGTATGCGATGCTGCACTGATGATGTTTAAGTGCTGTGTCGCATAAAAGTGTAACGGAATCACTAGTTGAGGAATTTCCCAGAGTGCAAGTTATGGAATTGCTCTGTAAGCGATTCCCCAAAGGTAGCTGGAGAATGTCTGGATAAAGCATGCAGGAAATCTGCTACCTCAAGTCTGTCACTACTCTGATCAGCAGAGTCTAAGGCTACTCTATGGTCTTCCCCAGAGCCCACCACAAGGCAGGTTGGGTTTGGCTGCATAGTATCCAGGTTGCATTAATAGAATACAGTGTTGGACAGGAGGTGCAATGCATGCAATACCAGAACGGAAACCAGACAGACAGAGGGTAAACAGCAAACAGAGTACAAAACCAGGAAAGACTGTAAGTCCAAATCAGAAAGCAAACCAGCCGAGAGCAGAATGTCCTAATCAGTGAGCAAAAGGGTTCATCTAAAGACAAAGCCGAGATCCAGTTCCAATAATCCAAATAGTCAGGCGATACAGGGTGTAACCAGGAGCTAGGTCAGACACTTGCATACACAAAGAAATTCACAAGCAACAATGAAAGAACTGACCAGACTTAAATACTCCACCCTAGAATCTGATAGGAAGAAGACAGAGAAATGAGATTGGTTCTGCAACTCAAACCAGAGCCACCCAGAAGCTAGACTAGTAGTCATGACAATCTTAAAGAGACAGGAGTTTCCTAACAATAAGGTCCTGATGCTGCTCGGCATCAGATCCTTGTATAAGTGATGCTGGAGGGATGAAAGATCCAGACATTAGCCTCTTAATACATGTGCTGGAGATCGCTCCAACTTTTCAGTCTATTAAGACTGGCGTTTGAAATGCCAGTCTTAATAGATTCTCCACATTGTGCATTCGAAGTGAAGCAGGATCACGATTATATCCCAAACAATGTAAGCCAGCACCAAGGGACAGTGACTGCGGGTGAGGTGAAATGGATTTGACAGCCTCTTAGATTGTCTGCTTCACGCACCCTTTTAAAGCTCAAACACGAAAATCTGTCTCCCAACTGAACTACACTGGCATATTGCTACAGGATCAATATATCCTTTGTATAACGCTACAATTTGCTCGGCTATACATCGTGTTTTATTTTATGACCTATAACTACATATGGGGAAAAAGTGGAATGAAATAAGAAATCCTAATCTATTCTCAGAGAAAATAATGAAATTTTTTAATTAAAACTAATACAAGTTATATCTAATTAACCCACATCGCTTTGCTTTTATACCATTCCCCTTTGCCTTGAGTACATCAAACTATATTGCAAAGGTGGCAAACACTGGGGTGTGGAATGTAGCACTGGGTTATTTCACCTTCTTCTCATTTAAAAGGTAAGTATCACATACATTTTTGTTATACGAAAACATTTTTTATGTATATTTAAGTTAGTATATACACGTGCATGTCTGTGTACAGACGTGTGTGTGTAAATATATATATATATATATATATATATATATATACATAGACATATCTGTGCTATTATGACTTTAATAGGAGTACTGTATAAGGGTATTTATAAAGCACTTAATGGCAGTATAAATTCAGTAATGAATACCAGAATGGATTGAGCACTGCATTGCAGTATTTTATTGTCGAAGAACTACAGGTCATTGATTTATATATGACCAACAATTTTACACAGAATCACGAGAGTTGTAGCCTTGGAGCCACTTGTTTCAAATTTCTTTGACTAGAAGTCACAACAGGAGTCTGCTGTTCTACAAGTGACCACTAGAGAGCGACACAGACTATCAGCTATATTACTGGGGCTGAACTCATTTTTTTCTGAGAGTGAAAATGAGTCTACAGTGCCTATATATACGAAAAATGATTAACTATGCTGAAATAAGGATAACACAGAGAACATAGCTAAAGACCAAGATTATCTATCGCAACAAAAGGCAGCACAATACAACTAAAAGACATACATAAAATTTGTATGCACTAAAACATAGACAATCCTATTCTATACATCCAGATGTGTCCTACCATAACTTATCTCCAAACCCAACATATCCCGAGATGTATGGTGTGAAATGTTTAAACAAACATGTAAAAAAAAACATATACCTTCGACTAATGCCATCAGCTATACATCGCCCATAAACTCCCATAGTGGTCAAATAAATAATACATTTAAATGGCTTTATACTAGATTGACCATTTTTGCATCCTTTTGTTTTTCCGCTTTTTCAACGGCAATTTCTAAAAAAAACTAATCACATTTAAAGCAGACGTCCTGGTACAATAAAAAATGTGACCGAGCAAATATATCTATATTTAGCCAGGAACAAAATATGTCCAAATTGGAAGGAGTTTGTCTACCTTTTCTGACAATTTTTTTTTGAAAAATGATTTACTCTCACGCAAAATAAGTTCAGATCACAGCATTTCATTTCATACCTGTTGTGGAAATAAAAGCTAGAATCTGATTACTATAGGCAACACTGACGCTTTTTGGTAGAGCAGTTTTTTACCATAATGTCATTAGTATGCTAAACCATATGGGTAAATTGACAAATTAGATATATAACTATAGAATTAACTATCAATTAATTCTCATTGTTAATTTACTAATAACAAATAATATTGATAATTTTTGATGGCCAGGAATATTTTTAAAGTTTGAGTAGTTCCAGTGGAAAACTGACTACTTTGGACAGTGTAACAATTTTCATTAAAGGAAAACTTCAACCAAAATTAAAGTTTGGCATGTGATCCATTAAGAAATGCCATGTGTTGGTCCCTTATCTGTTTCTTTTCTTGCTGCTTCTATTACTATACATCAAACTATGGTCATTGCATAGCAGCAGTCTAAATCAGGCTTTGGGGACACACTTTTTATGCTTGAGTCAATGGGATAAGACTGTCACTCATGCAGGCACAATAACTTCCTGTATGATGCAATTACTGTTCCATTTGAGAGGGGGGCAGAGACTCCTTCCTAAGTTACTGCTTATGATTATACAGATTCCTGACACATATTATAATGGTTTACACGGGCAGATTTCTGCCCATAATGAGCACCGATCGACGATATAACAAGTGGAGCAGCGCTTGTTAACAGGCCATATTGCACAGGCTGATGCTTTTCTGTATAGGGATGAATGATCATTAATACGATCGTTTGGTCCGCATCCGTTTGCAATATGTTTACACAGGGATATGTGCTGCCGAAACAAATGATATTATAGGCTGCAAAAACTGTGTGATCAGCCATCGAATGAGCATTTGCTCACCAGTCAGCTGACTACTGCGCTGTTTACATGGGTCAATAATCGGGAATGATCGTTTGTAAGAAAGCTCATTCGATCAATTATTACGCCTCATTCACACGACAGGGTCCGAGTGTCGACCGATAAAATCGGCCGTTTTGGGCCGTTTTTCCCGACCGGTTTGCATCCATTTTGCATCCGTTCCGATTCCGTTCCGGCCGTGTTGCCGTTTTTAACGGCCGATTTTGACCCGTTTTGCATCCGTTTTTTTCCCTGTCCGTTTTAAAATCGGATGAATTTCATTTAAATTTGTGCCACACACAGCCCTCTGTAGATAATGCCACACAGCACCCTGTAGGTAATGCCACCCAGACCCCTGTTGGTAATGCCACCCAGCCCCCTGCAGGTAATGCCACCCATCCCCCTGCAGGTAATGCCACCCTGCCCCCTGTAGGTAATGCCATCCTGCCCCCTGTAGGTAATGCCACCCTGCCCCCTGTAGGTAATGTCACCCAGTCTCCTGTAGGTAATGCCACACAGCCCCCTGTTGGTAATTCCACCCAGCCCCCTGTTGGCAATGCCACCCTGCCCCCTGTAGGTAATGCCACCATGCCCCTTGTAGGTAATGCCACCCTGCCCCCTGTAGGTAATGTCACCCAGTCCCCTGTAGGTAATGCCACACAGCCCTCTGTTGGTAATGCCACCCGGCCCCATGTTGGCAATGCCACCCTGCTCCCTGCAGGTAATGCCATCCTGCCCCTGTAGGTAATGCCACCCTGCCCCCTGTAGGTAATGTCACCCAGTCCCCTGTAGGTAATGCCACACAGCCCCCTGTTGGTACTTCCACCCAGCCCCCTGTTGGCAATTCCACCCTGCCCCCTGTAGGTAATGCCACCCTGCCCCTGTAGGTAATGTCACCCAGCCCCCTGTAGGTAATGCCACCCTGCCCCCTGTAGGTAATGTCACACAGCCCCCTGTAGGTTGCACCCATCCCCCCCCCCTTCCAGGAGAAGTCACTGTCTTCAGTTTAGTCACTGACTTCTCCTGGAGAGGAATACCCGGCCACGGGGTCGGGGATTCCGCTTCAGAAGTGAGTGACTGTCGCTGTGTCCATATATAGACTGTGTAGTCACTCACTTCTCCTGTAGCGGAATCCCCGGCCAAGGTGTCGGGGATTCCGCTTCAGAGGTGAGTGATGTCACTGTGTCCATATATGGACAGCGTAGTCACTCACTTCTCCTGTAGCGGAATCCTCGGCCAAGGTGCCGGGGATTCCGCTTCAGAAGTGAGTGACGTCGCTGTGTCCATATATGGACAGCGTAGTCACTCACTTCTCCTGTAGCGGAATCCCCAATCCCCGGCCGGGGATTGGAGATTCCGACTTCTACAGGGAGCGTAAAAAGACCCTCCTCCTCCTCACATGCACTCTGCACTGTGAGGAGGAGGAGGAGAGAGAGCGCGAGCGACGGAATACATGGCCATCACTCGGGACACATTCCGGTGATGGCCGTGTATTACCCGGCCCCATAGACTTCTATGGGAGCCGGGCGGCCGGGTAAACGGCTGAAAATAGGACATGTCCCATTTTTTGACGGACAGGTTTCCCGGGCCGTCAAAAAATCGGTTGTGTGAATAGTCCCATTAGGGGTCTATTGTTCCTAATGCAGCCGGGTGACGGACGATTTATGAACGGCCGTCACCCGGCCGGGAAACCCTGTCGTGTGAATAAGGGCTTAGTCTGTGTAAATGGTCCTTTAGGAGGCGGGAGGAAAGAACTCTGATAAATGGAGAAAGAGGCATTTTTCCCTTTTAAGATATATTACAACGTTTCTTATATAATACATATAATAAATCCTTCCTTGATGGGGAAAAAGGATCTGTCTCAAAATGTGTTAGTCTGCAAAGCCCCATTTCTATAACATGCGATATGATTCATAATAACCTTTTGCCCATTTCAGCTCTTTTAGAAGTTTATGCATGAAAGGTAAAACCTGCTTTTGAAACATTTTGTATTTATGATCACAGAGCTTTATAAAAATTAAACACCAGTCAGTGTGGATTTGGGCGCAGTGGGACATCATACAGCAGGATATGACTAAATGCATAAAGGTGAAATACTTTATCAATGATGCTACAGAATAGTGATCTAGTGGGAGATTGCCTCAGATAACTAACAGAATACATCATGGTTCCTCCGATTTTTAATCAGTTATATACATAGATGGTATGTAATGTTATGAAAGGCAGTGAATAGATCTTTAATACGTAACTTTAGTGAATGTGTGTGGTATGTTACTAATTCACTCTTAAAATAGACCTGCTTTACCCATCTTTATCATTCCTTCCTTTAATTTGGCAGGTGCAGTACAATACACCAGCCTTTTTAATTAAGTAGAAGTGTTCCAAATATGCTTTCTTAGTCCGACAACTCTTTACCAGATGGTAATAAAATGACTACTTTTCTTCTAACTGTGGCATCAGCCTCCTGTTATTAAGACACATATGGAACCACCAAGAGAAAATTGATTTAAACTCTGTGTAAATGACTTCCAGGTCATGACCAGTACTTGTCATCTGTCACCTTTTAATGATCTATTTACGTTTCAAATGGTCAACTCGATCAGACGATTTGAGGTCAGACCTGCCTTAATACAGCTTGCAACTGAAAGTGATATAGTGGACATAAAACTCTTGTCTCTTTAGCCGCCAGTGTCTTTGGAACTTCTAAATTTACTATCGATCAAAAGTAAGAAAGACAGCACTCCCAGATATTTAATTTTTTTTCTGTATTTAACCATTTGTTCACATGCAACGTTTCAGTGGCCATCCTGGGCCTTTCTCAAACTGGTCGACTGGAACGTTGCATGTACACATATGGGTAAATAAAGCATTTTTTGGACTGTTCCTTTTTTACTTTATACTATTTCAAGTCAGATCCCACGGCTTTGCCGCTCAACTTGCCGTATTTTGGAGATATTAATATATATATATATAGATGTAGCCAAGCTTATCTTGACTCTGATAACTTTCTGCAATGTTACATCACACAACAAAAGCCATTAAAAATTGATTGAAAAAGTCAAGTTAAAGTTTCTTGCCACTGCGTTCTTCAAAGGGGTTTTCCAACCGATAAAAATGTATGGCCTATCCTCACGATAGGCCATCAATAGCTGATGGGTCGGCTGGAAAACCCCTTTAATGTGTTAAGAGTAAAGATAAAGATGGTTACGTGTGTGTGTGTGTGTGTGTGTGTGTGTGTGTGTGTGTGTGTGTGTGTGCGCATATATATATATATATACATCAAATTGTAAGATATTGTTTTTATTTTGCGGAATACATATTGGAAACATATGTCACTTATCTGTTTTACCAAATCCCCCATCAGAAGTGAAGTCTTTTGGTCTATGTACCAAAAGACTTCACTTCTGATGGGGGATTTGGTAAAAAAAATAAGTGACATATGTTTCCAATATGTATTCCGCAAAATGAAAACAATATCTTACAATTTGATGTATATATATATATATATATATATATATATATATATATATACAGATCATGTCAATGATTTTCCTGAAAAGATAGGTTCTGCTAAGCCATTTAAATCCCTGTTATATTTTTAAATAATTATATCTCTATTTCACTAATAAAAGAACACTAATCTTAAGGCTGTGATAACATATGACCATGTGTACACATCTGCTTACAAAATACATACTACATTCTGTAAAAATGTGTAATCAGATATTAAGAACGGTAGATTATAGATAATACAAAACAAACTGATAACTAATACTGAAGGAGCTCTATTCTAAGACAAGTATTCTAAGACAATAGTCACATCTATTGTTGCTCCACACAATTTTAAGTTTACAATCCAAACAGATCAAACATGTGGCATACTGCTAACAGTGACCAGCAAAGTGAGCACTTCGCCTCATTCGGTTCCCTGACTTAATTTAGTATTAATATAAAGATTTGATTGAGACTATAATGCTCATTGCAACAATCGTATTGGTTTTTTGATTAGTGTTTGCCATATACTGTATCTCTGTGTGCCTCAGATTTTACATGCCATATTAGAGAGGTACTCACTCCCAGAATCATTGCTCCAAGGTACTATACAGCGGCACATAAAGTTCCTATGGGTTCATGATACTACTCCATAGCCACTTTGTGTGCTGCCATACAAAGTCTGTGCACATGGTATTGCCATTTGTGTGAGCTCTTAAAGGGTTTGTACGTCCCTAAAAATTGGTGGCCTATCCTCAGGATAGCCCATCAATATCTGATTGGTCGGGGTCCTGTTTGTCTGCATTGAGGCTTGTCACGTAGGATTCGTGGACCCACTGGGCCGTACCGCCTTGGCGCAGAGTCTATAGTTTATATAGGGTACCTGTGGCAGCTCGGACAGTAGCACGGCAGGCTTGGTAGGAACTAGGCAGCAGGTAGACGTCAGGCGTGGAGAAGCAGGACAGGCATGGTATACAGCACAGCATGGCTATAGCTAATCACGGCGCTAGATCAGGATACAGGTTACAGGAACAGGAACAGGAAACACTGGGAGCAGGAAACACTAGGGGACCATTTGCAAGACAGACTAGGAATACAACAACTAAGCTCAGGCGTGGGAGGATGGGGCTGGGATCTTCTTATAGCCCAGGGTACTCTGGACCAATTAGCTCAATCACAAACATGCTTGCGCTCTGGCTTCTCAAGTCTGGACTGAGCTTGTGGTGGTCACTGTGGAGCAGGACGGCCGTATGTGCAAACATCTCTTGAGAGAAGGGCGTTGACTCGATGGAAGGAGTTTGTGGTCAGCGACCATGGACGTTACAAGGCTGCACCCCAGCTGTCCAGTGGCTGCTACATGTATCCATATCCCTAGATTTTTCAAGGTATTTGATACTGTGGTATACAAAAGGTTGGTGCATAAAATGACAATGACAGTACTTGTACTGTGGGAAATAGTATGTAATTGGGTTAACAAGAAGCTCAAGAATAGAAAACAGAGGGTGGTAATTTATGGAACATATTCAGATTGTGGCACAGTTAAGCCGATCATACATTTGAGATAGTTGTCAACCGAACAGCCCATTTAGCCCACAAACATTTTTCCAGACTTTACTATTAATAATTTATTTATAAATAAGGAGAAGGAAATAAGTCACTGCCAGACACCTCTCCCATAGGACCAAAGGATTGACATGTTTTAATCCAACATACCCAATCTCTTTTTCCCCCCCAAACATCTGTCATTGAGTAACAGTTGGCCGATCCTGCCAAAATGTATGCAGTGTATGGTCAGCTTTACTCGTACGGTACCACTGGGATCAGTAAGTGTGTACATACACTATATGGACAAAAGTATTGGGACACCTACACATTACACCTACTCATCCCACTCTAAATCCATAGGCATTAATATGGAGTTGATTCCCCTTTGCAGCTAAAACAGCTTCTACTCTTCTGGGAAAGTTTTCTTCAAGATTTTGGAGTTTGTCTGTTAAAATGTTTTCCCATTCATTCAGGAGAGCATTTATGAGGTCAAACACTGATGTTGAATGAGAGGGCCTGGCTCGCAATCTCTGTACTAGTTCATCCCAAAGGTGTTCGATGGGGCTAAGGTCAGGGCTCTGTGGGGGCCAGTAAATTTCTTTCACATCAAACTCACCCTACCATGCCTTTATGGACCCTGCTTTGTGCACTGGGGCACAGTCTTGGTAGAGCATACAATTGTCCAAAATGTCTTGGTGTGCTGAAGCATTAAGATTGGTCGCTAGTCAGCAGCATAACTGTGTAAACAGGGAGATGTGCTGTCGACATGATGGAAATGTATGGGGTTGAGCGATCTTAGTAACAATCGTTTGTCCCTATACATTACCAATCATAGTTCATTGTGAAAGGAGCAAACGAGCGTCAATCGACAAGCTGTCTCCTCTAACAGTGCTCGATTTCACTGCCCATATTGAGCCATGTTAAAGGGCCATAAGGGGTAATCTCATCACTATACAAATAGATCAATGGACAGCAAAGAGATTTGTCCTAGGAACTTTTTATACCTAGGCCTAAAACCATGACAAGGGGACATCCAGTACAATATTTCTAGAAGAAAGAAGGTTTCAGCATCATTGTAGACAGGGTTTATTTATTGTAAGAGCAACAAAACAAAGGAACGCGTTTCCACAAGATGTTGTAATGGTTGTTTGCTCAGATTTATCAGGGATTTATTCTTATTGCCATATTTTGGGTTGGGAAGGAATGTTTCATTCTAATTTGAGGCAATTGGCAACTACTTCATAAGTTTGTTCCGTCTTCGCCTGGATCAGCACTGGAGAATTATAGGTTGAACTTCATGGAATTGTGTATTTTTTGTCAAACTTACTATGTTATTTGAACATTATAAAAGCAAATTTCTATGTATTGACCCCTTTCCGCACCACCAGTTGTGTACTATAACTGTAAAGGATCTGCCAGGCACAGCTTCGGGGTTAACGCCCATAGATAATCAGTCTGCACCTGCTTCTATGTCTGTGAGACTGACTCCATCTTCCACCACTCAGGGTGGCAGGCTTAGGAGTGGGAGAACCTATCACAGCCTGGCCAGACGGAGCTAGCTCCCGCCCTCTGTCTATTTATACCTGCCTTTCCTGTTCCTCCTTTGCTTGTGATTCTTCTCGTTTGGTTTCCTGGCCCTGCTGCAGCTTCTTGTACTATTGTCCTTGCTTCATATTGACCCCGGCTTGCTGACTGCTCTCCTGATCTGCGTTTGGTACCTCGTACACTCCTGGTTTGACTCGGCTTGTTTACTACTCTTCTGCTCTGCGTTTGGCACCTCATACTCTCCTGGTTTGACTCGGCTTGTTCACTTCTCTTGTTGCTCACGGTGTTGCCGTGGGCAACTGCCCCTTTCTCCCCCTAGCTCTGTGTACCCTTGTCTGTTTGTCTGTCGTGCACTTATTGAGCGTAGGGACCGTCGCCCAGTTGTACCCCGTCGCCTAGGGCGGGTCGTTGCAAGTAGGCAGGGACTGAGTGGTGGGTAGATTAGGGCTCACTTGTCTGTCTCCCCACCCCCACCATTACAATAACGGTGCAGGTATGGCAGGGGCCCAGGAGTTGTGCATGTGCCATCTGCTGCGGGTCTGAGCTGTAACATACAGCTGACATCCTGCTGCAATGGCCCAGATTGGAGTTTACTTTTATCTCGACCGTTTAAACCCCGAGATGCTACAGTCAACACTGGTCGCAGTTAATACAGACTACGGCACCTAAGTGGTTTTACAGACCAGTATAAGGCCGGATTCAAAACTCTGCATTTTGCGTGCACAAAAGGTCCGCAAAAGGTTTGTGTGTCATCAGCATAAGATGCGTGGCTGCGTGATTTTCGCACAGCCGCCATCATTATGACACTCTGTTTTTATGTTTGTAAACAGAAAAGCACGTGGTGCTTTTCTGTTTTCATTCATAGTTTTGAATTGCCTCCGTGTGCCGAGCACGGTTTTCACGCACCCATTGACTTCAATGGGTGCGTGATGTGCGTAAATGGGCAAATATAGGACATGTCGTGAGTTTTACGCAGCGGACATACGCTGCGTGAAAATCACGGACTGTCTGAACGGCCCCATTGACTAACATAGGTCCGTGCGACGCGCGAGAAAATCATGCGCGTAGCACGGACGTATTATACGTTCATCTGAATAACCCTGACAGCCCATGCAGTGTATTTTCTGAGCGATCAAAGGATTGCATGGTCAAGTACACGAGTAGGACTAGAATAAAGAAGTAGAAAAAGTTTATAGAAAAATAAAAAATTGTTTTTTCTTCTACACAATATTTTATCATTGAAAAAACAAGATAAATAAAAAAATACACATAATTGATATCGCTGTAGCCATACCATAACGACCCACACTATAAAATCAACACAGAATTTATCCCACAGAGCGAATGCCATTAAAAAAACAAACTAAAAAACATGCCAGAATAGCTGTCTTTTGCTCATCCTGCCTCGAAAAACAGAAAGCAATAGTGATAAAGTCATTTGTACCCCAAAATGATATAAATAAAAACGACAACGCATCACGCATAAACAAGTCATCATAAAGCTACATCGATGAAATGATAAAAATGTTATAGGTCTTGGAATGTGGTGGAAAAAAAGTGTTTTTATTCTACAAAACGTAAAACATAAAAAACAAAAATAAATTTGGTATCGTCATAATCGTAATGATCCGGAGAATAAATGTAACATATTATTCATAATTGACCTTGAACGCTGTAAAAATATGGTAAATCCCCAAAAAAAAAAAATGGCAAAATTTCAGGTTTTTTTCATCCCCCCAATTGTTTTTTTAGAAAAGTTATTAAATAAATTAAATGTACTCTAAAATGGTGCCATTAAAAAATACAACTCATTCAGAAAAAAAGAAAAAAAGTCCTCAATTGTCGACACAAATCTAAAAAAAAGAATGTCTTTCGGAATGCAGAGATATAAAAAAAAAAAAAAAAATACTGTGTTCTTAAGGTCCAAACTAAGTTGTGTCCTTAAGGGATTATATTATTTACTGTGTTCTTTATATCCTTTTAGACCCTTATTGAAACCCTATATAATACAATGCAATTGTAACCCTACATAATACAAACTGTGACTATATGTATAAAGTGTTTAAAGCCTACATATAGAAGAGCTAAGAAATGCCTAACAAAGGCTTGATTTTGTTGGCTGTCTATAGTAATGTGCTTCTGTTTTGGGATGGTGTCTATAATTAGATAATAGCCTCAAGCTGTCAGTGCTAAATTTAACCTAAAAAAAAAACACATTCCTTCCTGGGTCCCCAATTAGCAACAGTTAGATTCGAAACTTTCTATTTTTAGTAATAATCCAATAGAAGCATAAACTACATAAAAACTTGTAGTGGAAATCTGGCATGCCTCAACAAGTAACTAGTGTCAAGAAAGCGCAGAAGACAGAGATATTGTTACTAAAGAATAAAGAGAAAAATAGCAGTGATAAAATCAGATAAGTGAATATGCTTACTAGTATATCTGATATCGAATCCATAAACTGTACAGGACTGAGGGTGACTGTAACCGTGGCAAAAACACGTCTTTACGTGCAGAAATGCCACTGTGTGGTTATAGTGTGGCTTCCTGCACACCATTCCATACAATGTGAATACACCTTTTCTAAAAAAAATAACTTTTAAAAAGTTAATTTAAAAACATTTGGCCATATCATAAGGGTAAGTTCACACGCTAAAGTAAAACGGCTGTAAAATACGGAGCTGTTTTCAAGGGATTTTCAGCCGTTTTTAAAGCATCAAACGTTTTTTGAGGCGTTTTTTTAAGCCGTTTTTGGAGGTGTTTCAAAAAAACGGCTCAAAAAGTGACATGCACTTAATTTTATGGGGCATTTTTTTCCGAGACATTTTTTCAAATGGCCACGTAAAAAAACGCCCCATCGGAACGAAATACAGTTTTTTCCCATTGAAATCACTAGGCAGATGTTTGGAGGCGTTCAGCTTCCATTTCTTCAGCCGTTTTTCTTGGAGTTTTACAAACCGAAAAATTGCTTAAAATAAGCTGTGTGAACATACCCTAAGGGTATGTTCACACGCAGTGTTTTCAGGCGTATTTTGCGGCGTTTATGGCTCGAAAAATGGCTGAATTAACGGAAGCAGGAAGCCTCCAAACATCTGCCCATTGATTTCAATGGGAATTACGGCGTTCTGTTCCCACGGGGTGTAATTTGATGCCTCTTTTATAAAAAAGACACACCGTAAAAAGAAGTGCTAGTCACTTCTTCAGGCATATTTGACAGTCCAAAATCCCATTGAAGTCAATGGGAATCTTAAAAAACAGTTTGCAGGTGTTAGGCACACATTTGGAGCGTAAATTGTGGCGTTTACGCCTCAAAAAGCGCTTCACATTACGCCTGAAACTTGGCCAACACTCCCCCAAGGGGTGTTGCCAAAACAGCCATTTTTAAATGCCAGTTTATGGTGCAAGGAAGGTGGTTTAAAATAAAAAATTCAGGAGCTTCCCAGTGGCACCCAGAGCGTACAGGAGGATGCATATAGATGTGGATGCACTGATCTCAGAGGTAAGGACCACATGAAAGGAATAATGTTGTTTATTTTTGTGTATCCATGTTTTTAGGGCTAAAACTGAGTTTTTAAAGCTGCACACACTCTGAAAGTGCAAACAATGTATATAATGTTGGCAACGGTTTGGAAGCATGCATTTGGTTTGCAATATCTGCATTTGGTTTGCAAGATGCCATTTTGCACACTCAGACCTCACGGCGTATGTGTAGCAGTTATTAAGGTTAAACTCTGTGTTGTAATGTGGTGATTGTATATATTTCTAAACTCTATACCTGGATTCTTAACTGTCTAGGCCCATTTTTGGTTGCATTTTCACAGCATATTTGTGACAAGTTTATGGTCTTTTAAATTTTGTCCCAAATGTTCACTCTATGTATGTGATTATTTTAAGTGATGAATTGCGTTTGTTTGCTGTGTGTTTGGAGCAGAGCAACGCGTAAACAAGTCAGGATCGATCCTTCATTGCGTTTCCTTGCACGTACAACCACAGGGGCCAACATTACGCACTTTACAACACTTACTAACCTTAGTAGGTTTAAATTGTCTTAAAGTGTTTGTGGGATTAGGATTAAAAATCAATAGTTTAGCATGTTTGTGTTTGTGTTTTGTGCCAGTCCAATAAAGAATCCCTGAGTATACAAAACTGCCGGTAGTATGGAAAGGGAGGAAACCTCCAGCTCACCGGTTTGTTGCGTCTCCGGACTCTTCGCTCGGATCCCCGCTACGGCTAGCGGTAAGTGATATAGGAAAAGGAAGAAATGATCCAGCGCTGTGTCGTGATCTTGTTAAAAAGGAAATGGCATTCCCACTTTTATTGGAGAAATTGGATTAAAAAGTTGAAAAGAGACGCAGTCCCAAGATGTGAAGTAGTTGCGGGCTGTTGCCCGAGCCTACGCGTTTCAAGCACGTACCGTGCTCTTAATCATGGCAGAATAGCAGGATCCTCTGGTCGTATATATCCTCTATCATATCGGGAAAAATCAATTTTCTTTCCGAATTTTTGAACCTATTATTTGACCAGTTTGCATGCTAATGTCATCCAATAAAAAGTTCAATATATGCTCTGTTAAATTTGCAATAGCTGTAACCGGGTCAAATTACTGTCTTGTAATTTGCATTGTTTTTAACTTTATGTTCTTCAATACAATGTCTGCGATATATCAAGAATGTAATGTTGTATTTATACCCTACTGTTTTGCCTACGAATCACTGGTTCAACAAACATATGATTTTTCTCCCAAATAATAGGAAATTTGTTACAAGTCACATAAATCAAGTTATTTTACATAGTATTTAATATTCTGCATACACACATTGAAATAGATAAACAGTCTTTCCAACGGAATAGACAAGTTCAGGAATTTCTGAACATAGTATTATCTTGACTATGTTTATTAACCGCTTCCCGACCGCCCACTGTATATTCACGCCGGCACTTGCTGGGCTCTGTGCAGTGCCGACGTGAATTCATGGTGGGTGTTAAAAGCACGATCCGGGTGTCTCAGAGTAGCACTGACACCCGGATCGCGCTGTTATCACCTGCCTCTGGTCCCGGAGATATGATCGGGACCTGATTAGTTCAGGTCCCGGTCATGTGATCGCAGGGAAAGTGTGTTGTAGCAACGAACTGGAAAGTTTGTTGCTATAACAAACTGGAAAGTTTGTTGCTACAACAAACTTTCCCGGGGACCGATTGCTGGTGCTGCAGTCGGTTATAAGGCAGAACCGGGGGCCATATAACAGCCCCCGGGTCTGCCATGCACAGCAGCCTATGAGAACCAGCCGGATGCTGGTTCTCATAAGCTTCCGGTCAGTGTAACTCTCAGCGTCACACTGACAGTTTATAATACGTTACACTACCTAGGTAGTGTAATGTATTATAGCAGCGATCAGTGCTGCCAGGCTTCAAGTAAAACAAGTAAAAAGTAAAAAATAAAGTAATAAAAAAGTTTTATAAAAGTGTAAAAACAAGTTATAAAAGTTACAAAAAAAAATAATGCTTTTTTTCCTATAATAAGTCTTTTATTATAGGAATTTTTAAAAAAAAAAAGTACACATATTTGGTATCACCGCGTTTGTAACGACCCAAACTATAAAACTATAATATTATTTTTCCCGCACGGTGAACAGCGCCAAAAAAATTATTAAAAAACAATGTCAGAATCACTTTTTTTTGGTCATCAACCCTCCCAAAATATAGAATAAAAAGTGATCAAAAAGTCGCATGTACCCCAAAATAGTACCAATAAAAACTACAACCCGTCCCGCAAAAAACAAGCCCTTACACCGCTTTTTTGACGGAAAAATATAAAATTATGACTCTCAGAATATGGTGACATAAAAAATAAATAATTTTATCAAAGTGATTTTATTGCGCAATCGCCACAAAACATAAAAAACCTATATACATATGGTATCGCCGTAATCGTACCGACCCGCAGAATAAAGTAAAATGTCATTTATACCGCACGGTGAAAAGTGTAAAAAAAAAATACAAAAAACATTGTCAGAATTTATGTTTCTTTGTCACTTTGCTTCCAAAAAAATCTAATAAAAAGTGATAAAAAAAATCACATGTACCCTAAAATGGTACCAATGAAAAGTACAGATTGTCCCGCAACAAATAAGCCCTCACACGGCTCCATTGGAGAAAAAAGAAAAAAGTTCTGGCTCTCAGAATATGGCGATGCAAAATTTGCAGAGTGTTCCAAAAGCAGATGAGATCGGGCGACCATTTATCAGTGCGACACCTGCCACATATCTGCGGATTATTATTTATGTACCCCATTATTATACCCTCTTATTATGTCCTGATGTTCTCCGCACAGGTTACACATGCCCCCACATCATAACTGAAATACCAGCAAAACCCCAAACAGAACAGTTACCAAGCAAAATCTGCGCTCCAAAAGCCAAATGGCGTTCCCTCCCTTCTGAGCCCCACAGCGTGCCCAAACACCAGCTTACGTCCACATATATGATATTTATATTTTATATCCGGGAGAACCCGCTCAACATTATATGAGGTATTTGTCTTCAGTGGCACAAACTGGGCACAACGTATTGTGCATTAAAATGGCATATCAGTGGAAAATTGTAATTTTCAATTTGCACCATCCGCTGCGCATTAACGCCTTGGCGCACCACGACTTAATAGCATGTCGTGGTGCGAGGGGTTATATATGGAGCGGACTCACGCGCTGCGCCCGCTCCATATTCTGCAGGTGTCAGCTGTGTATTACAGCTGACACCCGGGACTAACGGACAGGAACAGCGATCGCGCTGTTACAGGAGCCTGTAAAATGACATTATACATTAGTACTGCAGTGTATTGTACCAGCGACCTAATGATCGCTCGTTCCAGTCCCCTAAAGGGACTTTTGGGAGGTTTCCACTGTTTTGGTACCTCAGGGGCTTTGCAAATGCGACATGACACCCGAAAACCATTCCAGCTAAATTTGAGCTCCAAAAGCCAAATATTGTTCCTTCCCTTCTGAGTCCTGCCGTGTGTCCAAACAGCAGTTTATTACCACATATGGTGTATTGCTGTAATCAGGACAAATTGCTTTACAAATTTTGGGGTGATTTTTCTCCTTTATTCATTGTAAAAATTAAACATTTCTATGTTTTTTCAGCAAAAAGTAGATTTTCATTTTCATGGCCTAATTCCACTAAATTCAGCAAAAAACCTGTGGGGTCAAAATGCTAACTATACCCCTAGAAAAATTCCTTGAGGGGTGTAGTCTTCAAAATGGGGTCAGTTTTGGGGGGTTTCCACTGTTTTGCTCCCTCCAGGGCGTTGCAAACGCGACATGGCACTGAAAACCAATCCAGCAAAATCTGCACTTCAAAATTCAAATGGCGCTCCTTCCCTTCTGAGCTCTGCTGTGGGTCCAAACAGCAGTTTAGTACCACATATGGGGTATTGGCGTAATCGAGAGAAGTAGCTTTACAAGTTTTGGGGTGCTTTTTAATCTTTATTCCTTGCAAATATTATTTTTTTTTATATTTTTTCAGAAAAAAGTATATTTTCACTTTCACAGACTTACTCCAATAAATATAGCAAAATACCTGTGGGGTCAAGATGCTAACTATACCCCTAGATAAATTCCTTGAGGTGTGTAGTTTCCAAAACCGTCTCACTTTTGGGGGATTTCCACTGTTTTGGCACTACAAGACCTCTTCAAACCTGACATGGTGCCTAAAATATATTCAAAAAAAAGGAGGCCCCAAAATCTACTAGGTGCTCCTTTGCTTCTGAGGCCGGTGTTTCAGTAAATTAGCGCACTGGGGCCACATGTGGGATATTTATAAAAACTGCAGAATCTGGGCAATAAATATTGAGTTGCATTTCTCGGGTAAAACCTTCTGTGTTACAGAAAAAAATGTATTACAAATTAATTTCAGCAAAAAAAAGAAAATTTGTAAATTTCACCTGTACTTTTGCTTTAATTCCTGTGAAGCGCCTAAAGGGTTAAGAAACTTTCTGAATGCTGTTTTGAATACTTTGAGGGGTGCAGTTTTTAATATGGGGTGATTTATGGGGTCTATCTAGTACATAAGGCCCTCAAAGTCACTTCAGAACTGAACTGGCCCCTGTAAAAATATCCTTTTGAAATTTTCTTGAAAATGTGAGAAATTGCTGCTAAAGTACTAAGCCGTGTAACGTCGTAGAAAAATAAAATAATGTTCAAAAAACAATGCAAATATAAAGTAGACATATGGAATATGTAAAATAATAACTATTTTGTGTGGTATTACGATCTGTTTTACAAGCAGATACATTTAAAATAAGAAAAATCATAATTTTTGCAAATTTTCTCTAAATTTTGGTGTTTTTCACAAATAAGCAATTAATTTATTGATCAAATTTTTCCACTAACATAAAGTACAATATGTCACGAGAAAACAATCTCAGAATCGCTTGGATAGGCAAAAGCATTCCAGAGTTATTAACACATAAATTGACACATGTCAGATTTGAGAAAATGGGGCTGGTCATGAAGGTCAAAATGAGCTCGGTTTTGAAAGGGTTAACATCCATTCCTCCTGCAGGCTTACCCCGCCCGCAGTGACAATTAGCATTCGGTGCTATCCAATCATTAATTTCTTCTCAACCACCAGTCATGCATATTAAGTAGGCAAAGCAGGAAGGGCCCTCACATTTTCTGCCATGATTAAGAGCACGGTACGTGCTTGAAACGCGTAGGCTCGGGAAACAGCCCGCAACTACTTCACATCTTGAGACTGCGTCTCTTTTCAACTTTTTAATCCAATTTCTCCAATAAAAGTGGGAATGCCATTTCCTTTTTAACAAGATCACGGCACAGCGCTGGATCATTTCTTCCTTTTCCTATACAAAACTGCCCTTTGCTTACACTTGTTTGTGAATTGTGAATTGGTTTGCGAATACTTTTTATTAATTTTTAAAAAATATATATTTTTAGGTGCAGGCCCGCCCCAATCTCTGGGACAAAGGGATATTCGGGTACAGCAACAGAGCTCAGAGACACGACTCCTGGGAGGAAATATGTGTAGCGCTGTACCCGGACTGGGTGAGCCACACAAGCAAGGAGCAGGGGGAAATTGGTGAGTGTTCATAATATGTACACATAGGTTATAATAATAATGACGCTTAGTCCTTTGAACGGCAAATGGTGTGTATCTGCAAAACAACGTTTTAGTGATGACAGTCTGGAACGCCTCTGAGGAGCAACCAAAATGTACATGCATACACACGCATCTTAGCAGTGTTTTGTTTCTGCAACATTTGTCTTTCAAACCAAACCGCAAAATAAAGTGACACTTCCAGAAAGGGATAGTATGTTTTGGTATTGTTTTTTTTTTTTTACAAATATTTGACAGAAAAAGACCTTCAAAATCGCTGGAAGAGTGTCTGGGACCGCTTCCAGAGGCATCTGAAAAAGCCTGAGAGGGGTGGATCCTCTCCCTCACAAGGTTCGCAGTGTCGATATTATCAACAGTTGCTGTTCCTCCTGCCAAACAGGGCACTACGCCAGTGAGTTTTTGGCCATTCATTAGTAAAGCAAAAAATGTTGGTATGATGTCATGCTGCTCATTTGTAGGCATACCTTTACAAGAATACGTATTGTTCTCATATATGTCAGGTTTATGAAACCCAAACCATTTATGAATGTTGCCTTTAAAATCCTTAAGACAACTGTGGTTTGTCCTTTTCTGTTTTCTTCATGATCGCAACCTGGGAACTGCGTCTTCCCAACATGCAATGTGTGCGTGTGTGTGTGTGTATATATATATATATATATATATATATATATATATATATATATATATATATCTCAAGATCAAAAAAAAAAAACTATCAAGGACATAACAAGCACTCATCTGGGTAGAGGAATTCAAATGTAAATATATAATAAATAAATTTGTTTGTAAATATTGTAGTATATAAAAAATTGATTTATTTGTAGAAAGAAGAAAGGAAATATTGCAGAACAATTCCCACAAAAGTCCTTATACAGTAATAGAATACAATTTAAAAGCGACCTGGCCAGGAATAATTTGAGTATATATCTATATATGCATAAATATGCTAAATAAGATACAAAAGGATATATCGGCAAAATACATGTAACCAAATACAGCCAAGAAGAAACAATAAATTCAAGCCTGTCGGGACGGCAAAATTATTAAGCACCTCCAGGAGCCAAGATAGAGACGGTAGAGTAGAATGAGCAATGAGATTATATAAAATCCACAGTGGTTTTCAGCATACTCATCTATTGCGTACACATCAGTCCATAGATGGTCTTGATCGCTCTCAAATTTTCAGTGCAAGTTAATAACCACATGCGTCTGAACTTAGATTCTTTTTCTTGATCACCTGGATTCCTTCCAGCAAAGAGACTCCTAATTGTACACGGAATGGGTTTCTCCCTTGCTTTCTCGTCCGTGACGGGATGGGTTAATTCCCAGGTACATGTAGGTTAGAGGCTGTTATGGCGTGCGTACAAAGTACTTGTGTAATGATGGGGGTAGGGAAACAGACAAGTGAGCCCTAATCTACCCGCCACTCAGTCCCTGCCTACTTGCAACGACCCGCCCTAGGCGACGGGGTACAACTGGGCCATGGTCCCTACGCTCAATAAGTGCACGACAGACAAACAGACAAGGGTACACAGAAGCTAAGGGAAACGGGGCAGTTGCCCATGGCAACACCGTGAGCAACAAGAGTAGTAAACGAGCCGAGTCAAACCAGGAGAGTACGAGGTGCCAAACGCAGAGCAGGAGAGTAGTGAACAAGCCGAGTCAAACCAGGAGTGTACGAGGTACCAAACGCAGAGCAGGAGAGTAGTCAGTAAGCCAGGGTCAATATGAAGCAGGGACAAGTAGTTCAGAAGCTGCAGCAGGGCCAGGAAACCAAACGAGAAGAATCACAAGCAAGGAGGAACAGGAAAGGCAGGTATAAATAGACAGAGGGCGGGAGCTAGCTCCGTCTGGCCAGGCTGTGATAGGCTCTCCCACTCCTAAGCCTGCCATCCTGAGTGGTGGAAGATGGAGTCAGTCTCACAGACATAGAAGCAGGTGCAGATTGATTACCTATGGGCGTGGATACAGAAGCTGTGCCTGGCAGATCCTTGACAATTTGCTTCAAGTTTGGAAAAGCCGGTTAATATCCTTTAGGTATTAAGTCCCATACCTCTAAGTAGTAGAGGTTAGGTCTCTCAATTCCAGGGACAAGGTAATAGAATACCAGCCAGTGTAGTAGATAACAAACCAAGCGTGGTTTGAGGCATGAAGTTAGAAGCAACCACGCCTGAGGAAAACGGTGTGATGACGTCTCTCACCACCGTACATACATCTTACGTGTTACATCCCAGCTGGCACTTCATCAGAGACGGGAAATCATGTTCACAGAGGTACCTGTTTATATAGCACAGGCATTTAAAGTTATATTGTCAGTTTCAATAACTCGATCACTTATATGCAGTAGAATATTGGGAATAGACTCTAAATTAAGATTAAAACGAATGTACAATACATGTTAACCCATTTATGGAAAAGTAATCATTATGTAAAAATAATTTCGTTAAATAATATAACTGAGATTACCATAAAACAAAAAAAGACACAAAATGATCCTCATTGGTAACTGTAATAAAAATGCTAATATCATTATCCTGAAGAGTGAGGCATCACTCTCCCAAAAAACAAAACAAAGGAAGAACGAGCAAAAAAGAAGAAAAAGAAAAAGAAAGAGAAAAAGAAAGAGAAAAAAATATATAAAAAATAGAGAAAGAATAAATAAATAAGAATAAAAATAAATAAATTAAGAGAAAATAATAATAAAAAAATAGAAAAAAGTAGAAAAGAAAGAAAAGAGAGGAGGAAAAAAGGAGGAACAAAGGAACAAAAAATCCCAAGCATGTTGCGAGTAACGATATTCTGTTTCCTTTATAGACTACAGAGTTATGTATCAATCAGAGTATCACAGATTTGTCAAGCATCGAGTAAGTCCAAGGATAATATTTTGAGAGAAGGATAGAAGTATATCCAGAAATGGACATAAAATGGCATAAAAAGGATTACAGAATCCTCTCATTCATTAACTGTCGTTCCAGCATGGTTGTGTATGTAATCACATGCCCATGTGGGAAGATGTATGTTGGAAAAACGAAACGTGAATTACAAAAAAGCATCAGTGAACATATCTCGGATATTAGAAAGGGAGAGATGAAGAATCCATTAGCAGTCCATTTTAAAGTCTCATCATCAACAATCCCCAAAGGGTCTACTTTTTATGGGGATATACCAGCTACATGAAGACTGGAGGGGTGGAGATAGAAACAAATTATTACTCCAAAAGGAAACCATGTGGATATATACCCTAGGCACTTTATTCCCTAGAGGTTTAAACAATGAGATCGAATTTAACATGTTCCTTTAAAACTATTGGGCTTCTGTATTGTGTTACTGCTCCTTTCCTTTCTTCCGAGGCCATTTTTTATGAGGTCTTTTTCCTTCGTTTTCTGCTCAGGAGGGTGGGGACCCGGTCGATGGTCATCTTTGACCCTTGACTTACTCCCTGCCATCCTGCGTAGCCCCTAGGCGGTTATCACTAAGCAATCCATATCTCTTTCCTGGATTTGCACTGGCATATGGATGGGTGGATTCGATATCCACTTAGTTGGCTGTTTACCAGCAACGGAGCGGTCTTGCACCACCTCATCCTTGTCCATATCAAATAAATAACCTTATTTATATTTCAAAATGGAGAAGATGAGGATTTATTTTCCATCTCCTCATTTTTTTGTCCATATCCAATTATGACTTTATTCATCTATCGAAATGGAGAGGATAGAGATATTTTTCCCCTATAGTTGGCTCATATACTGTATCCATCGCCCTTTTTCCAGATGCAATTGGGTTGTTTGTGGGTCCGTCATGGAGGTGTGGGGACCCAGTTCACGACCATATTTGGACCTTGACTGGCTCCCTGCTCCCCTGGGTGGATCCTGGCAACCATTTCTGGATATACTTCTATCCTTCTCTCAAAATATTATCTTTGGACTTAGTCGATGCTTGACGAATCTGTGATACTCTGATTGATACATAACTCTGTGGTCTATAAAGGAAACAGAATATCATTACTCGCAACATGCTTGGGATTTTTTGTTCCTTTGTTCCTCCTTTTTTCCTCCTCTCTTTTCTTTCTTTTCTACTTTTTTCTATTTTTTTATTATTATTTTCTCTTAATTTATTTATTTTTATTCTTATTTATTTATTCTTTCTCTATTTTTTATATATTTTTTTCTCTTTCTTTTTCTCTTTCTTTTTCTTTTTCTTCTTTTTTGCTCGTTCTTCCTTTGTTTTGTTTTTTGGGAGAGTGATGCCTCACTCTTCAGGATAATGATATTAGCATCTTTATTACAGTTACCAATGAGGGCCATTTTGTGTCTTTTTTTGTTTTATGGTAATCTCAGTTATATTATTTAACGAAATTATTTTTTATAATGATTACTTTTCCATAAATGGGTTAACATGTATTGTACACTCGTTTTAATCTTAATTTAGAGTCTATTCCCAATATTCTACTGCATATAAGTGATCGAGTTATTGAAACTGACAATGTAACTTTAAATGCCTGTGCTATATAAACAGGTACCTCTGTGAACATGATTTCCCGTCTCTGATGAAGTCCCAGCTGGGATGAAACGCGTAAGACATATGCACGGTGGTGAGAGACGTCATCACACCGTTTTCTTCAGGCGTGGTTGCTTCTAACTTCATGCCTCAAACCACGCTTGGTTTGTTATCTACTACACTGGCTGGTATTCTATTACCTTGTCCCTGGAATTGAGAGACCTAACCTCTACTACTTACGAGGTATGGAACTTAATACCTAAAGGATATTAACCGGCTTTTCCAAACTTGAAGCAAGTACTTTGTACGCACGCCATAACAGCCTCTAACCTACATGTACCTGGGAATTAACCCATCCTGTCACGGACGAGAAAGCAAGGGAGAAACCCATTCCGTGTACAATTAGGAGTCTCTTTGCTGGAAGGAATCCAGGTGATCGAGAAAAAGAATCTAAGGTCAGACGCATGTGGTTATTAACTTGCACTGAAAATTTGAGAGCGATCAAGACCATCTATGGACTGATGTGTACGCAATAGATGAGTATGCTAAAAACCACTGTGGATTTTATATAATCTCATTGCTCATTTTACTCTACCGTCTCTATCTTGGCTCCTGGAGGTGCTTAATAATTTTGCCGTCCCGACAGGCTTGAATTTATTGTTTCTTCTTGGCTGTATTTGGTTACATGTATTTTGCCGATATATCCTTTTGTATCTTATTTAGCATATTTATGCATATATAGATATATACTCAAAATTATTCCTGGCCAGGTAGTTTTTAAATTGTATTCTATTACTGTATAAGGACTTTTGTGGGAATTGGTCTGCAATATTTCCTTTCTTTTTTCTACAAATAAATCAATTTTTTTTATACTACAATATTTATAAACAAATTTATTTATTATATATTTACATTTGAATTCCTCTACCCAGATGAGTGCTTGTTATGTCCTTGATAGTTTTTTTGTTTTTTGTTTTTGGTTTAATTACTAGGACAGCACCATGTGGCATTCTAGCCACAATATCCTGGGATCCTGGGATATCCTTTCTCTACCTCTTGAGATATATATATATATATATATATATATATATATATATATATATATACATACACATATATATATATATATATATATATATATATATATATATATATATATATATATATATGTATATATATAGATAGATAGATAGATAGATATTGATATATTTTAGATAGCAAACATGCCCATGTCACCCCCTACATGGCATGTTCACTCAAACCTAGGCATTGACATGATTAGAAACACCAGGTGTTCCCCCTTTTTACATTGCACCACAACCCTGGCAGTCTCATGAAGGAGCAGAGGATTTCCTTTTTCTAACCATTCAAACAAATATTAGTTTGGCCACTACATTCGTCATGCAAGTTGTCATGCTAGCAAACTAGAATTTGCTGGTCCTTCTCCCCTAGGTGTTTGTTTTAGGAAAGTGTTTCATTAGTGATTAAGTTCCATCTCTTATCTTTGATTTTGGGGTATGGTGGGTGGGCCAAAATGTACCAGCTCAAATAAACATGTCAGTTGTGGTAATGGATGAAAGTGATCTAAGCTCACAACAACCATCATATTCTTTTTGGACATTCTCATAGATCCTCTGTAAATGTAGCAGGAAGTATGGAAGAGTGCTGAAAAAGAGGAACAGCAGCAGAGGGAGAGGGAACCCACTCCATCTACCTCTCAGCAAGAATCTCTGGAGGGCCACTTACCAGATCAGGCCGGACCTTCATGGGTGTCCATAGCAGCAGAGGGTGCCGAAGAAACCTCTAAAGCACCTGCTGCCGCCCCTTTGCCAGTGGCCATCCCAACATGTCTGGCACCCCCCACCCGGACATCTTCCACCCGGCAGCGATCTCGGAGAACTCTCTGGACAATGGACAGGCAACTCGAGGTAGAGACAGACGCCATGTCCTTTATCTGGAGGGTCAACGGCGATGTCAAGTTTGATTATTTTGGATATGCGATTGCATCTCGCTGCCACCGGATGCAACCCCATGTAGGGAAGACCTTAATCAGTTATGTTCACGCCGCGGTGGCAGCCTTCGAGATCGCTCTCCCCCTGCCGCCCTCGAACAACTAATTACCAGCCTCCTTATGGCCACTTGCCTTAGGGAGGCTCCATCCCAAATTCCCTATAGCCCAAGATGGATAAACGCCTCCACCCAGACCGAGACACCCAACCCCCCGCCCTCCCATTCCATTCCCTCTGCTGGTTTCCAGTTTCTTCAATTATTGTAGCCTTACCCACCCTCCCAATACACGTCCACTGGTTATCCCCAAAGTTATCCCCAAAGTTATCTACAAACTTATCCTCCTGCCTCAAACTATGATTCTCATCCGCGTTTTACCCAAATCTCATTTTGTCTAGGTGGAGTTTCTGTACATATGGCACATTGAAATTTAATTTCCTGTAAAAATGAAAATGGGTTTGTTTGTTTAAATGGTGATTGTGAGGGGGTGGGGGGGAAAGTGTTAAAATAATAATCATGATAATTGTTTTATGCTCTACTGAGTAAAATTATTTTAAGTTCAGAAACATGTGAGATGGTTTTTTTTAATAACAACAGGGGACACAAGAAGAAACCTAACAAAGTAACGTCCAAGGATCAATTGACATAACACATATATTTTGATGTCTGAAGATATTTACTGCATTTGTTTAGACATGTAAAAAGTAAAGTTCACAAATGTATTCACTTTCAAAGTAACATAAGACATGGGCAAATATATCCAACACATAGTGGATACAAAGGGGGGAAGGATAAACAATTTGCATTGGGGACAAAATGTTATACCAAATAAAACAATACACTTTTTTGCCTACTCCTGGATCGACGGCTGAACACTGTGGCGGGAATCCTGGAAGAGGTTGGGGAGGAGGTAGAGTTACCTGATCTAGCAGGATTTGCTTCCATAAATCCGATGTCAGTAGCGCCCGGGAGTCACCAGTGCTTCCATATGCGCCGACGTCAATAGCTACAAACTTGTATGAGGCATCAGCCAACGCATCAGGACCACAGAAAAATACTTCTTGTAGTTGAAGTAATGTGATCCTGACCGTTGTGGCTGCTGCACACGTACGTGTTTACCGTTGACGGCGCCTATGCAATTTGGGAAATTAGCCACAGATTGAAAGCCTGCTGCCACCTACAACCAAATCTCCCGAGTCGGACTGGGCATCGCAATGGGCTGCAAATACTGCCAGATCACCTGGCATGTGCACCTGACTATTCCAGTGATGGTTGATTTCCCAACCCGGAATTGCAGGTGCAGGGATGAATAATTCTCCCCTGTTGGAAGAAATCTGTAAAGAAAAGAAAACTAAAATTAGTATCAACTAATTACAAGGAACACCAGCATAACTTTCACATTCATATTAGAAAAACCATACATGACTTTGAATTAGATTCACATCCACCATACTGTACAATGTTGAAACAAAGCCTTTAAAGAAATACAAACACACCACAACGTGATCAGCAGCCTCTCCACTGGAGGAATGGCCGTCTGCATCGCTGTATCCTGCCTCCTAAGATGAACCGAGAGAATCTCCTCCAGACTGTCAAATGCGGGTATTGACATCCGACAGAATTCGTTGAATTTCTCTAGATACCTGTACAGACATACACATTATAACACATACACAGACACAAAAGATCTAAAGTTACAGAACTAAGCTTGTATAAAAAATGGACATTAAAATCCAAATTGAATAACATAGTATTTGCAACATACATACATGAATGCTTACAAAATGAACCATATGTACCCACATTTTACAAACTGAATATGTATTCTGAAAATAAAGTGACATTTATAAATTAGAGGTTAAACAAATAATAAGGTAGTTTAGAATAACCACTGTTGTAAGCCAACAAATTAAGGTTCATTTCTTACACATTTGTTGTTAGAAACGAAAACACTGTGTCTGATGCAACAATTGTAGGTGGATGCAACACACATTACCTGAAAAATTAACCCAATATGTGCATAAGCAAAGATTAAATTGAGAAGAAATATCATCAATGTACTTTTGCTTCAAACAACCCCCAAAAAACTCACCGTCTTAATTCTTGGTAAATGTGGCCAATTTGTTTCATTCCGGAGGATATTAATGGGGTGCACCCAATACCTCCGTCGCCTTTCATGCTCCTGTGAAACATCAAGTGTGATCAAATGTCCATTATAAGGTTCAATAAAAATAAATTAAAAAAACTTTCACAACATAATCCATACATTTCGAAACATACCTCACAAATTTTTCTCTGTCTAATGACATTGAGGACAATTTGCATCAATGCCGCCATATGGCGGCGGCACACTTTAATGCGCCTTTCCGCCACATGTTCTGCCTGCTGCTCCTGCTGGGATGGCCCTGCTAAGTTCTGGGAACGCATTTTTCACACTAAATTCACTCACTAACCACTGCTTAGCCAAAAAAGGGAAGTTGCTGATTTTGGAATCAGTGTTTTTAAAATGCCTGGAATACGCCTCAAAAAACGCCTCAAAAAACGTCTTGAAAACGCCTTGCATAACATCTCATTTATGCTTGCAATAATGCCCCAAAATACGCATTGACATAAAAAAAAACGCTCACAAATACGCTTCCAAAACGCCCCAAGTTCAGAGGCTGTTTTTCTCAAAACAGCTCCGTAATTTACGGACATATTTTGCTATGCGTGTGAACATACCCTTAGGGTATGTTCACACGCTGAGTCAAAAACGTATGAAAATAGGGAGCTATTTTCAAGGGAAAACAGTTCCTGATTTTCAGATGTTTTTTAAGCCACTCGCGATTTTTTCTGCATTTTTCGCTGCGTTTTTTTATGGTCGTTTTTGGAGTTGTTTTCCATAGAGTCAATGCAAAACACTTATTTTTCGCGGCTGTTTTTTTACGCGTAACATAACGGCCCGTCGGAACAGAACGACGTTTTTGACCATTGAAATCAATGGGCAGATGTTTGGAGGCGTTCTGCTTCCAATTTTTCGGCCGTTTTTCGGGCGTTTACGGCCCGTAAGGCGGCCGAAAATTGGCTGTGTGAACATACCCTAAGGGCATGACCACACGTAGCGGAATTGCTCTGGAATTCCGCTGCGGACAGTCCGCAGCGGAAATCCGCAGTGTACACGTTTCTCCATTGCCTTCCACAGCTTTTTAGTTGTGTTCGTTTACACGTTGCGGACTATTCCGCTGCGTAGAATAGGCTGCGGCGCAGAATTTGGTGTCCGCAGCATACAATGGTTGTTGCGGACATGTAGCGGACTTGTTGCAGCCTCATTATGGAATTTCTCCATTGACTTCAATGGAGAGTCAAAATTCCGCAATGAAGTCCGCAGATGTTATGTAGATGTTATGTGTGCTGCGGAGCGTATTGGTTTTAGTAACATGCCATTTCTTCATTATGGCTGGACCTATGTATTTCTAGGTCTACAGCCAGACTGAGGAAGTCAATGGGGCTCCCTCAATTACGGGTGACTACGTGTGTGCACCCATAATTACGGGTGACTACGTGTGTGCACCCGCAATTACCGGAGCATTGCTAGGCAACGTCAGTAAATAGTCACTGTCCAGGGTGCTGAAAGGGTTAAGCGATCGGCAGTAACTGTTTCAGCACCCTGGACAGTGACTTCCGATCACAATTTACATCAACCTGTAAAAACAATAGAAGTTCATACTTACCGATAGAGATGAGCGAACCGGGACAACCGAACGCGGTTTCGGTCCGAACTTCCGGAAAAGTTCGGTTCGCAGCGAATCAGAACTTCACCGGGTTCGGCCGAACCCGTTTTGACCGAACCCGGCTACATTTTGGCGCCTGCCACATGTTACATCTAAAATGGAAGATTTCACAAGATCACCTGACATCAGGCTACCCCATAATGCCTTGCAAACGGCTCTCCCAGCCAATCGGGAGGCAGCATAGGGGCGGGCTCAAGCCTGCAATAAAAGTCTATGCACGGAGCTCAGTGGCCATTTTACAGACAGGAGCTGTAGGGATAGCATCTCTGTGCAGTAAGGGAAAGCTTTAGGAATCTAAAAGCCAGGAATCCAGCAATCGAAGGGGCTCATCCACTACTCACTACTCAGCCAGTGTGTGAATACGCTTTTATAAGGGGCTCATCCCCGTTGCATCCAACTTGCAATACAGGCAGCCTTTGTAGTAGTGGTAGTAGTAGTACTACAAGGCCCAGCATTCCCTGAGTGCACTGCAGCGAGGCTGATTGAAATTCTCATTCATTGCCATTTGCCAAGCCAGTGTCAGTGTGTGAATACGCTTTTAGAAGGGGCTCATCCCCTGCCGTTAACATAACAAACAAATAACAATACAACTTGCAATACAGGCAGCAATTATAGTAGATGTAGTAGTACTACAAGGCACAGCATTCCCTGAGTGCACTGCGGCGTGGCTGATAGAAATTCTCATTCATTGCCATTTGCCAAGCCAGTGTCAGTGTGTGAATACGCTTTTAGAAGGGGCTCATCCCCGGCCGTTAACATAACAAACAAATAACAATACAACTTGCAATACAGGCAGCAATTGTAGTAGACGTAGTAGTACTACAAGGCCCAGCATTCCCTGAGTGCACTGCGGCGTGGCTGATAGAAATTCTCATTCATTGCCATTTGCCAAGCCAGTGTCAGTGTGTGAATACGCTTTTAGAAGGGGATCATCCCCGGCCGTTAACATAACAAACAAATGACAATACAACTTGCAATACAGGCAGCCTTTGTAGTAGTGGTAGTAGTACTAAAAGGCCCAGCATTCCCTGAGTGCACTGCGGCGTGGCTGATAGAAATTCTCATTCATTGCCATTTTCCAAGCCAGTGTCAGTGTGTGAATACGCTTTTAGAAGGGGCTCATCCCCGGCCGTTAACATAACAAACAAATAACAATACAACTTGCAATACAGGCAGCCTTTGTAGTAGACGTAGTAGTACTACAAGGCCCAGCATTCCCTGAGTGCACTGCGGCGTGGTTGATAGAAATTCTCATTCATTGCCATTTGCCAAGCCAGTGTCAGTGTGTGAATACGCTTTTAGAAGGGGATCATCCCCGGCCGTTAACATAACAAACAAATAACAATACAACTTGCAATACAGGCAGCCTTTGTAGTAGTGGTAGTAGTACTAAAAGGCCCAGCATTCCCTGAGTGCACTGCGGCGTGGCTGATAGAAATTCTCATTCATTGCCATTTTCCAAGCCAGTGTCAGTGTGTGAATACGCTTTTAGAAGGGGCTCATCCCCGGCCGTTAACATAACAAACAAATAACAATACAACTTGCAATACAGGCAGCCTTTGTAGTAGACGTAGTAGTACTACAAGGCCCAGCATTCCCTGAGTGCACTGCGGCGTGGCTGATAGAAATTCTCATTCATTGCCATTTGCCAAGCCAGTGTCCGTGTGTGAATAAGCTTTTAGAAGGGGCTCATCCCCGGCCGTTAACATAACAAACAAATAACAATACAACTTGCAATACAGGCAGCCTTTGTAGTAGTGGTAGTAGTACTACAAGGCCCAGCATTCCCTGAGTGCACTGAGGCGTGGCTGATAGAAATTCTCATTCATTGCCATTTGCCAAGCCAGTGTCAGTGTGAATACGCATTTAGAAGGGGCTCATCCCCCAGGTTTTGATTCAACTTGCTGCACTCCAGCAGTGAACTGTCTGGGAAAAAAAAGGTTGTGAAAGGACGGGGTAGAGGAAAAAACACCCATGTCGTCTCCTCTTCCAGTCCAAATGTTGGATCTGTTGGTGCCAGACCCAGTACCAGCATTTATGGCACAAGACATGTGCCCAGTTCCACTAGTAGCAGCTGCCATGTGCCTGCTGGTAGTAGTATCAGCAAGCCAGACTTGTCCATCTCCTCCGGTGGGCGGGTTACTTTAGACAATACGGCCATTGTGGACTGGTTGGCTGGCTTGCGGTCATCTCAGCAGGAAGACTCTGACGATCTGGCTTCAAGCCAGGTTTCGTTGGATTCCAGATCCTCTACAGTTCCTTGGCACAGTGACAGTAGTAATATAAGTATTTATAGCGTTTCCATTCCATCATCTATGTCTTCGCTCCCCCTTCCTAGCGGGAAACCGTCTTTCCTGAGAGTCCTAAGAGACATCTCCTCGGGTGCGAAGGAAGATACTGAACAACATAGTGATGATGATGATGATTTGTTTTCCGCGAGTCAGCCAACGGAGTGTGTTGCGGCGGTGGTGGAGGTGGAAGCGGTGTCCGAGATGCATAGCTGCGGTAGTGGGGGTGTTGGTGGTGGTAGCCATGGTGGCAGACGCAGTAATGAGGGGGGGCATGGAGCCCGCCATGATGTCACATCACATTCACAACACAGTGACAGAAGTGAAGTCAATCTGCAAAACGTTGCAGCGGTATGGTCAGCTTAGGAGCCGGTGACGGCGACACTGATGCTGGTGTAGGCTCCCGAAAAAAGCCTGCCAGACAAGGGGCAAGCTCGGGCGGTGGTGGTGGTGGTGGTGGACGTGGTACTACCTCTTGACGGTACTCTGCCGTGTGGCAATTTTTCTGTACCTTCCCGGAGGACGAAAACATGGCACAGTGCCGTATCTGCAAACAGAAAGTAAGGTGTGGGCAGGGCAGCAATGTAGGAACTACCGCTCTACGTAAACACATGGAGCGGCATCACAAGGCCATGTGGGACAATCGACATGCCCCACCATCATCATGTAAATCTAATGAAGACCCCTCTGCAGCTGCTGCTGCTGCTCCGAGTCCCTGTCATCTAAGTAGTAGCCAGGCCTTATCCACCATGTCGTTGTCATCATCATCATCACTGTCATCTAGTGCTCCTCCTATGTCCCGTCAGTTATCCATTACAGAATCGTTGTCCAATAAGCAACAATATATACCCAGTCATCCACTTGTCGTGCGGCTTAATTCACACCTGGCTAAGTTGTTGGTGGTGCAGTCGTTGATGTACCACCTGGTCGACTCCGCCGGCTTCAAGCAATTGATGGCGTGCGCTCAGCCTAGGTGGCGAATACCTAGCCGACATTACTTCTCCAAAACAGCTGTCCCTGCCTTGCACATGCATGTGGAGGAAAAGGTGTGCCAGTCCTTGCAATTATCCGTGTGCAGCAGGGTACATGCCACCGTCGACACGTGGAGCAGCAACTATGGGCAGGGACAGTACATGTCTTTCACGGCCCACTGGGTCAATATTTTGCAGTCCGATGCACCACCGCAGCAATGCCAGGCATTACCCCCTCCACGCTTGTATCTTTCTGGTTCAACTCCGGACACCAGGCGCCTACCATCCTCCTCCTCCTACTCCTCCTCCTCCTCCTTGCCTTCCTCCTTGGAGTTCTTCCCGTCCCTGACAGGACACAGCGTATCTTCCACTCCTCCTCCCTCCTCTTTTCATAGGTGCAAGGTGAAGCGCCACAACGCCACAAGCGCCACAAGCGCCACAATGGCTCTGTGGCTTGAAAAAACAAGTGGTTTGTATATCAAGTGGAGTTCCAAAAACCGGATTGATTTACTGTGTTGTGTGTGACAAAGTGGGGGGCCATTGTATGTGATATATGTATTGATTGCTTGCTTGCTACAAAGTTTGCAAAAGTGACATTAATTAAAACCATTTTTCCTTTGCAGTTTCCTGAGTAGCTGAGTAAGGGGGAGGGGTTAGCTGCTACCAGGTGCTATAAATCAGGCCTCACTACTCTGTAGAGCCTGCTCTGTGGCTTGAAAAAACAAGTGGTTTGTATTTCAAGTGGAGTTCCAAAAACCGGAGTTCAAAAGAGGAGTTAAAGCCCAAGTAAGTGCTCTTCTACTTCTTCTTTTTGATTAACACCTGTTCGCTGTTTTTTTTTGTTTTTTTTTGTAACTTGGATAATGGATAGCAAGATTGGAGGTTTTCTTCAGTGCACAGTTTGCCATATGTATGCACGACTGGAGCCGGAGTTCCAGGGTGAATATCTCTGTGGCAGATGTGAGCATGTTGTTCACCTGGAAGCTCGTATTAGAGATCTGGAGGAGCAGAATGCAACACTGAGGAGGATAGACAATTTTGAGCGGAGCTTGCTGCTCACAGAGCATGCAGTTAGTGGGTTAGAACTGGAGGGTGAAGACATGGGTGAGCAGGATCAGGTAAGTAGCTGGGTTAATGTAGTTAGGGGCAGTAGAAAGGGGTCAAAGAAAAGGAAGGCCGTTCCGGTTTCTGACATTCCAGGCAAAATTGCCAAGTTGGGTGATGATGCGAGGGTGTCAGTCTCAGAAATGGCAGCCCTAGTGGATACTGATCTCCCTAACAGCCGGGAGAACAGCCCAGCTAGTAGTCGGCGGGATGGTAATGCAGGTAAGCCAAGACAATTGATAGTCGTAGGGGATTCTATAATCAGGAAGACGGATAGAATAATTTGTCGCCAAGACCACCTCAACCGAATGGTTTGCTGTCTCCCTGGTGCCAGGGTTCGGCATGTGGTGGAACGGGTGGACAAATTGCTGGGAGGGGCTGGTGATGATCCAGCTGTCGTGGTCCATGTCGGTACCAACGACAGAATAAATGGTAGGTGGAGGAGCCTTAAGAATAATTTTAAAGAACTAGGCTACAAGCTGAAGGGAAGGACCTCCAAGGTTGTATTCTCAGGAATACTGCCTGTGCCATGCGCATCACAGGAAAGACAGCGGGAGCTCAGGGAGTTAAATGCATGGCTGAAGTCTTGGTGTAGAGGAGAAGGATTTGGGTTCCTAGAGCACTGGGCTAACTTTTCATTGGGGTACAAACTGTATTCTGCAGATGATTTGCACCTAAATTGAAGGGGGTCCGCTGTGCTGGGGGAGAGAATTCTAGCTAGGGCTGAGGAGGGAGGTCAATGTAGAAAAAAAAGGGGTAGCCAGGTTAGAGAGGGGTCAGACTATATTGGTGGGGGGAGAAACAGAATGTGGGGAGAGGACTAGACAACAAGATAAGGAGATCCTTTCGTTACAAAACAGCAGTGTAAATAAAAAGGCCCGATTAATGTCAAATCACATTTCTGATAATAAAAGTGAAAAACTGACAGGCAAGTTAAAGTGTATGTTCACAAATGCCAGAAGTCTAGCAAGCAAAATGGGGGAGCTGGAGGCCTTGATACTGGAAGAAAATATAGATATAGTTGGTGTTGCTGAAACATGGCTGGACTCTTCACATGACTGGGCTGTAAATCTACAGGGTTTTACACTTTTTCGGAAAGACAGGACAAATAGGAAAGGTGGTGGTGTATGTCTGTATGTGAGAAGTGATATGAAGGCGAGTGTGAAAGAGACAATAGTGGGTGAATACTGTGAGGAGGTTGAAACCTTGTGGGTGGAACTAGAAAGGGAGGTAAACACTGAAAAAATTACTTTTGGTGTAATCTATAGACCCCCCAATATAACTGAGGAGATGGAAGGTCAGATATATAAACAGATGGAGCAAGCTGCACAGGCGGGTACTGTAGTGATAATGGGAGATTTTAATTTCCGGGATATTAATTGGTGTCATGGTTCAGCTTCAACTGCAAAGGGGAGACATTTCCTCAACCTGTTGCAGGAAAATTTTATGGGCCAGTTTGTGGAAGACCCTACTAGAGGTGAAGCTCTGTTGGATCTGGTCATTTCTAATAATGCAGATCTTGTTGGGAATGTCAATGTTCGTGAAAACCTCGGTAACAGTGATCACAATATAGTTACATTTTACCTATACTGTAAAAAACAAACGCAGGCTGGGAGGGCAAAAACATTTAATTTTAAGAAAGCCAATTTCCCCAGGATGAGGGCGGCAATTCAGGATATAGACTGGGAAGAACTAATGTCAAATAATGGAACAAATGATAAATGGGAGATTTTCAAATCTACTTTGAGTTATTATAGTGCAAAATGTATTCCTATAGGTAACAAGTATAAACGACTCAAATTAAACCCCACATGGCTTACACCTTCTGTGAAAGGGGCAATATATGACAAAAAAAGGGCATTTAAAAAATACAAATCTGAGGGTACAGCTGTAGCCTTTGTAAAATATAAAGAGCTTAATAAAATCTGTAAAAATGTAATAAAATTAGCAAAAATACAAAATGAAAGGCAGGTGGCCAAGGATAGTAAAACAAATCCGAAAAAATTCTTCAAGCATATAAATGCAAAAAAGCCCAGGTCTGAACATGTAGGACCCCTAGATAATGGTAATGGGGAGTTGATCACAGGGGATCAAGAGAAGGCAGAGTTACTAAATGGGTTCTTTAGCTCTGTATATACAACTGAAGAAGGAGCAGCTGATGTAGCCGGTGCCAGTGCTGTTAATATATCAGTTGATATACTGAATTGGATGAATGTAGAGATGGTCCAAGCTATATTAAATAAAATAAATGTGCACAAGGCCCTGGGACCAGATGGGTTACACCCTAGAATTCTTAAAGAGCTTAGTTCAGTTATTTCTGTCCCCCTTTTCATAATATTCAGAGAATCTCTAGTGACTGGTATAGTGCCAAGGGACTGGCGCAGGGCAAATGTGGTGCCTATTTTCAAAAAGGGCTCTAGGTCTTCCCCAGGTAATTATAGACCAGTAAGCTTAACATCCATCGTGGGGAAAATGTTTGAGGGGCTATTGAGGGACTATATACAGGATTATGTGACAATAAATAGCATTATAAGTGACAGCCAGCACGGTTTTACTAAGGACAGAAGTTGTCAAACTAACCTAATCTGTTTTTATGAAGAGGTGAGCAGAAGTCTAGACAGAGGGGCCGCTGTGGATTTAGTGTTTTTGGACTTTGCAAAGGCATTTGACACTGTCCCCCATAGACGCCTAATGGGTAAATTAAGGACTATAGGTTTAGAAAATATAGTTTGTAATTGGATTGAGAATTGGCTCAAGGACCGTATCCAGAGAGTTGTGGTCAATGATTCCTACTCTGAATGGTCCCCGGTAATAAGTGGTGTACCCCAGGGTTCAGTGCTGGGACCACTATTATTCAACTTATTTATTAATGATATAGTAGAAGGGATTAATAGCACTATTTCTATTTTTGCAGATGACACCAAGCTATGTAATATAGTTCAGACTATGGAAGATGTTCATGAATTACAGGCAGATTTAAACAAACTAAGTGTTTGGGCATCCACTTGGCAGATGAAGTTTAATGTAGATAAATGTAAAGTTATGCATCTGGGTACCAACAACCTGCATGCATCATATGTCCTAGGGGGAGCTACACTGGCGGATTCACTTGTTGAGAAGGATCTGGGTGTACTTGTAAATCATAAACTCAATAACAGCATGCAGTGTCAATCAGCTGCTTCAAAGGCCAGCAGGATATTGTGGTGTATTAAAAGAGGCATGGACTCGCGGGACAGGGATGTAATATTACCACTTTACAAAGCATTAGTGAGGCCTCATCTAGAATATGCAGTCCAGTTCTGGGCTCCAGTTCATAGAAAGGATGCCCTGGAGTTGGAAAAAATACAAAGAAGAGCAACGAAGCTAATTAGGGGCATGGAGAATTTAAGTTATGAGGAAAGATTGAAAGAATTAAACCTATTTAGCCTTGAAAAAAGACGACTAAGGGGGGATATGATTAACTTATATAAATATATTAATGGCACATACAAAAAATATGGTGAAATCCTGTTCCTTGTAAAACCCCCTCAAAAAACAAGGGGGCACTCCCTCCGTCTGGAGAAAAAAAGGTTCAAGCTGCAGAGGCGACAAGGCTTCTTTACAGTGAGAACTGTGAATCTATGGAATAGTCTACCGCAGGAGCTGGTCACAGCAGGGACAGTAGATGGCTTTAAAAAAGGGTTAGATAATTTCCTAGAACAAAAAAATATTCGCTCCTATGTGTAGAAATTTTTCCTTCCCTTTTCCCTTCCCTTGGTTGAACTTGATGGACATGTGTCTTTTTTCAGCCGTACTAACTATGTAACTATGTAACTATGTAACTATGTAACGCTGTCTTACACCTGCTGAGCCTGGGCGAGAAAAGCCACACAGGGCAGGAGCTGCTGCTGTGCATCAAGGAGGAAATCGAACGCTGGCTGTCTCCTCTGAAACTCACACTGGGCAATGTTGTCTCTGATAACGGCAAGAACGTTGTGGCTGCACTGCGTCTAGGTCACCTGACACACGGTCCTTGCATGGCACATGTGATCAATCTGGTCATAACACGCTTCTTAAAGTCATATGTTGGTTTGAAGGGTGTGCTGGCCATGTCCAGGAGGGTTTGCGTTCGCTTTATACGTTCGTATGCATTTAAGCACGCCCTCCTGGACTTGCAGCGTCAAAACAATCTCCCAGAACACAGCCTGATTTGCGACGTTCCAACACGCTGGAATTCCACCTTGCACATGTTGGACCGTCTGTACGAACAGCGGAAAGCCGTGAATGATTTCCTGATGCAGCAGACGGGCAGCGTTTGGAGCCAGTGTAATTTCGAGATTAGGCACTGGCAGCTGGTTAGAGACGCATGTCGCGTTTTGAGGCCCTTTGAAGAGGCCACAAGATTTGTGAGCCGTGACGCTAGCGGAATGAACGATGTTATGCCGCTGATATTCATTATGGAGCAAACGCTCACAGCGATGATTCAGCAAAGGATGGAGGAAGGATCACATCTGGCTATGGATGTTGAGGAGGAGGAGGAGGATGAGGATGAGGAAACAGGACCTGAAGAGGAGCTGGATTTGGAGATGGAATCACAGGAAGGGATAGGGGACGAGGCAGCCGCACAACATGACAGTGATGGTGGTGATGACGAGTCTGACGACGACCTTGATGATGTACAACCATGGCAGTATGGGGAGGAGATGGACCCAACTGGGCCCTCTGAAACGCTGGCCAGTTATGGCGAGCTGTATGCTTCGTTACTTGCGCGCTGACTGTCGTATTGTTAGCATGAAGCAAAGAGATGAGTTCTGGATAGCCACACTTTTAGGGTATGTGCGCACACACTATTTACGTCCGTAATTGACGGACGTATTTCGGCCGCAAGTCCCGGACCGAACACAGTGCAGGGAGCCGGGCTCCTAGCATCATACTTATGTACGATGCTAGGAGTCCCTGCCTCGCTGCAGGACAACTGTCCCGTACTGTAATCATGTTTTCAGTACGGGACAGTTGTCCGGCAGCGAGGCAGGGACTCATAGCATCGTACATAAGTATGATGCTAGGAGCCCGGCTCCCTGCAATGTGTTCGGTCCGGTACTTGCGGCCGAAATACGTCCGTCTATTACGGACGTAATTAGTGTGTGTGCACATACCCTTAGACCCTCGGTATAAAGCCAGAATGGGGGAGTTTTTTGCGCCTTCCGAGAGGGAGGCAAAATTGGCTTATTATCGAGAGAACCTATGCAGCCAGCTTGTCACGGCTTTCAAACGGCAAACATCTGCTGCAAGCATGTCTGACCGGGGGGCCACTCTCCGCTCCCCACTGTCTCATCGTTCCACCGCCTCTGGCAGAGCTACCTCTGCCACAGGCGGCAGCCACGGCAGCAGCGGCAGCTACAGCAGCAGCAGCCAATTCAGTTTGGAAAATATGATGACAACATTTTTACATCCAATAACTAGACCTGACACACATCATAGTCACCAAAGGGATGTTCACCATCACCAGGTGCAGCACCTAAACAACCAGGTTCACTCGTACCTGGACTGTGCCCTTTCTCCATCAGAAATGCTGATCCCAGACCCCATGGACTTATGGGTCAGCAGATTGGATCATTGGCAAGAACTGGCCCAGTTTGCCATGGGTGTACTGTCTTGTCCACCCTCCAGTGTAGCGTCAGAGAGGGTATTCAGCGCGGCAGGGGGCTTTGTCACCCCTAAGCGAACAAGATTGTCCGCCAACAGCTTGGAAAATCTCACGTTTCTGAAAATGAATCAAGCGTGGATCGGTGAGGATTTTAAAACCCCTGTGCCTGATGCCACTGATTAGATCTGACATTGCTGCTGCTGCTGCCGCCTGCTACTGCCGCCTGCAACAACGGGATCCTGTCCTGTCCACTCTTTTTTTAATGTGCTGCTGCTACTACTACTACCACCCTTGCTGTCTGTTTTGGCTAGTTCTACTACTACCAATACACCTCTACTGCCGCCCGTCTGCTACAAGCAGGCCTGAGGCCTGCCCCACCACAGGGCTTTGTCCTGTGACTGTCGTCCAGTCTCTTTTTTTAATGTGCTGCTACTACCAGTCTACCACCCTTGCTGTCTGTGTTGGCTACCTCTACTACCACCAATACACCTCCACTGCCGCCCGTCTGCTACAAGCAGGCCTGCCCCACCACAGGGCTTTGTCCTGTGACTGTCGTCCAGTCTCTTTTTTTAATGTGCTGCTGCTACTACTACTACCACCCTTGCTGTCTGTGTTGGCTACCTCTACTACCACCAATACACCTCCACTGCCGTCTGCTACAAGCAGGCCTGCCCCACCACAGGGCTTTGTCCTGTGACTGTCGTCCAGTCTCTTTTTTTAATGTGCTGCTACTACCAGTCTTTCACCCTTGCTGTCTGTGTTGGCTACCTCTACTAACACCAATACACCTCCACTGCCGTCTGCTACAAGCAGGCATTCCCCACCACAGGGCTTTGTCCTGTGACTGTCCAGTGTCTTTTAATGTGCTGCTACTACTCACCCTTGCCAATAAAAAGGGTCAACTTTTGGAGGGCTTGTCAAAAGCCATTGCTTGTTGCTTTTACATCCATGTATGGAAGAACCCCGGCAGGCATCTGCCAATAAAAAGGGTCAATTTTTGGAGGGCTTGTGAAAAGCCATTGCTTGTTGCTTTTACATCCATGTATGGAAGAACCCCGGCAGGCATCTGCCAATAAAAAGGGTCAATTTTTGGAGGGCTTGTGAAAAGCCATTGCTTGTTGCTTTTACATCCATGTATGGAAGAACCCCGGCAGGCATCTGCCAATAAAAAGGGTAAATTTTTGGAGGGCTTGTGAAAAGCCATTGCTTGTTGCTTTTACATCCATGTATGGAAGAACCCCGGCAGGCATCTGCCACCATAAAGGGTACATTTTTTGAGGGCTTGTCAAAAGCCATTGCTTCTTCTTTTACCACCTTATATGTATGAACCCTGGCAGGCATCTGCCGCCAAAAATGGTTAATTTTTGTACCTTTTTTAACAATGCATTAAGCATACAACATGCACAAGTGCAGAGGTTTCTGTTAGTTATCACCGTGTCAGATCCGTTTTCCTATAGCCATACATGTTGGCATAACTTTGACACTAACTTTGCCTTAAAGACAGCTCAAAAGTACTTGGATACACTCATGGGTGACCTAAGAGTGTTATACAGGGCTTCTAGGGCTTTTAAACAGTGTTATACACGATTTTTAGGGGCTTTCTTGTATTACAGGTTCGGTCAGAACTAGTTCGGTCCGAATCAGACTTTTTCACGAAATTCGGCGATCCTGCCGAACAGAACTTTTCATAAGTTTGCTCATCTCTACTTACCGAGAACTCCCTGCTTCTTCCTCCAGTCCGGCCTCCCAGGATGACGTTTCAGTCCAAGTGACGGCTGCAGCCAATCACAGGCTGCAGCGGTCACATGGACTGCCGCGTCATCCAGGGAAGTCGGGCTGGATGGCAAAAAGAGGGACGCATCACCAAGACAAAGGCCGGGTAAAGTATGAATTTCTTTTTACTTTTACTAGGGAAAGGGCTGTCCCTTCTCTCTATCCTGCACTGATAGAGAGAAGGGAAGCCCTCTTCCCCTCAATACGCAACAGCTAGTCCGCATCAATTTAATTCCCATTTTAGGCAAAGCCGCAACAGAATCTGCAACGCAGATTCTGTGCGGCATTGATGCGGACAGTTGCGGAAGAACTCCGTCACGTCTGGGCATGCCCTAAGTGTTATAGGTTTCAGGCATGTGTCCGTTTTACAAGAGTTAAAAGGGTTTCATAAAGGTTATATTTGTTTCATATTAATGATGTCAGCGATGCTGCTGCTTTTTGCATATGAATTGCAAAACATAACTGCATAGATAAATGCTAAATAATTTTACAATCAGGTGAAGCAGTAAACAAAATTACATTAAGATGAAAATAAATGAAAATGAACAAACAATGGGAAATATGGAGAGATAATTCTTCTCATAAGAAATTACAATCTAGAGATGTCACACAATCAGGCACAAAGTGCTGTTTTTTTTCCCTGTAGACAAGCTACTTGTATGGAAAATGAGGGGACATATATTGCTATACGGACTATTAACATTTGCATATTTAGAAAAAAGCTCATAACTTTTAAAATAATAACACAATTTTCACTAGCATTATCACTGTGTCAGCGCCTATTAGAACCGCTATGATATTGGGCATTACTAAACTAGTGACTGTTCCTCTTTAAGGGCAGCAGAGTTGAGTAAAGACGTATATATTTTATGTAACCAGGAATGTGTTGGGGCCATTAGCTGGGTAATTATATGACATAATTGTCATTCAAGAAATGTGTGCACATTTAAAGCAGTTACAGACTACTGTAGGTGCTAAGTAGGTCCAATTTGAGACTCCTTTTACATACATACTGTAACAAAATCCACTCTAAATATCTTTAATGGTTCTAGGCTTTCTTAATTGGTCTTGAGGCCCACCACATCTAAAACTGGTTCCTTTTTAAGCTCTACTTTCTGGTCAACATTTACCAGTTTTTGTTGCCCAATGCATTACCTAGAAGAACTTCCACCACTCAACTCAGTGAAAGGGCAACTAAAGGCCCTATTAGGCTTAGTTTACACTAGGTGGATACGCTGCACAAGGGTACACAGCGTATCCGCCCCGGTGGCCACGGGGAAATTGCGGGCGAAAAATTGTGGTGCAGTTTTTCGGCCGGAATGTCCGCTGCGGAAAACTGTAGAATCAGCCGGCGTTTCATCCCAGGAGACTGCTGCAGCCTGTGATTGGCTGCAGTGGCAGTCACATGGGATGAAACGTTATCCCAGGAAACCGGTCTGAGGAACGCCAGAGAAAAGTATTTTTATTCTAAGTTGCGATTTTTGTGGTGTAATCGCGGCGAACACATTGCGAACACAATTGACATGCTGCGGCTTAAAAGACCGCACTACAGGTCAATTTGTGTGCGGAATCTTCACATATCAGGTACGAAGTGTGTGGATGAGATTCTTGAAATCTTATCCACTCCTCTACTGTATTATGCTGCGGATTTTCCGCAATGAAAAACGTTGCAGAAAATCCACAGTATTTACACCACATGTGGACTAGCACTTACACGGGCCAATAATTTGGCAAATGAATTGTCATATGAACGCTCGTTCCCGATCATTGCCCTATGCAACGATCTGCCGATGACCGAGCAAAGGTAAAAAATTTTACTTTATCATGGTAAAAAAAATATATTAATACTTAAAGAGGCTCTGTCACCAGATTTTGCAACCCCTATCTGCTATTGCAGCAGATAGGCGCTGCAATGTAGATTACAGTAACGTTTTTATTTTAAAAAAACTAGCATTTTTGGCCAAGTTATGACCATTTTTGTATTTATGCAAATGAGGCTTGCAAAAGTCCAAGTGGGCGTGTTTAAAGTAAAAGTCCAACTGGGCGTGTATTATGTGTGTTACATCGGGGCGTTTTTACTACTTTTACTAGCTGGGCGTTCTGACGAGAAGTATCATCCACTTCTCTTCAGAACGCCCAGCTTCTGGCAGTGCAGACACAGCCGTGTTCTCGAGAGATCACGCTGTGTCATCACTCACAGGTCCTGCATCGTGTCGGACGAGCGAGGACACATCGGCACCAGAGGCTACAGTTGATTCTGCAGCAGCATCGGCGTTTGCAGGTAAGTCGATGTAGCTACTTACCTGCAAACGCTGATGCTGCTGCAGAATCAACTGTAGCCTCTGGTGCCGATGTGTCCTCGCTCGTCCGACACGATGCAGGACCTGTGAGTGACATCACAGCGTGATCTCTCGAGAACACGGCTGTGTCTGCACTGCCAGAAGCTGGGCGTTCTGAAGAGAGGTGGATGATACTTCTCGTCAGAACGCCCAGCTAGTAAAAGTAGTAAAAACGCCCCGATGTACGCACATAATACACGTCCACTTGGACTTTTACTTTAAACATGCCCACTTGGACTTTTGCAAGCCTCATTTGCATAAATACAAAAATGGTCATAACTTGGCCAAAAATGCTCGTTTTTTAAAAATAAAAACGTTACTGTAATCTACATTGCAGCGCCTATCTGCTGCAATAGCAGATAGGGGTTGCAAAATCTGGTGACAGAGCCTCTTTAAAGGGTTATTACCATCTTCTTAAATGTAGCTAGGAAGCTCCCCCATGTAGAGTTAAGAAGTTTTCTAATTACCTGTCCGTCGCCCAGCGATGTCGTTTTCTTGCCATTCTTGATAGACGTCCACGTCAGTCTCTCTTTGTTTCTTGTGCGTTGTCTAGGTTCCCGGCCTCCGCTATTTACCTTCAGCGGTGGCCGCGCATGCGTAATGACATCCTCTGCGTCCTGAGCAGAGGATGTAATTTACTCGTGAACTCGCATCTCGGCGCATCTCGGCGCATGCGCAGTAGATGCAGTGGAAGGCACCCGTCGCGAGGAGAAGTCTGCGCTCCGCTAAGGGTATGTATGTATATATATATATATATATATATATATATATACATAAATGTGTGTGTGTTTGTGTATGTGTGTGTTTGTGTATATATGTGTGTTTGGGTATGTGTCTTTGTGTGTTTTTATATGTGTGTTTGTGTATATGTGTGTGTGTGTGTGTGTTTATGTGTGTGTGTTTATGTGTGTGTGTGTGTGTGTGTGTGTGTGTGTGTGTGTGTGTTTGTGTATATATGGGTGTATTTGTGTATATGTGTATATGTTTGTGTGTATATTTTTGTGTGTGTGTCTGTGTGTTTGTGTATATGTGTGTGTGTTTATGTGTGTGTGTGTGTGTGTGTGTGTGTGTGTTTGTGTATATATGTGTGTGTTTGTGCATATGTGTTTGTGTATATGTTTGTGTGTATATGTCTGTGTGTGTGTGTTTTTGTATATGTGTGTTTGTGCATATGTGTGTGTGTTTGTGTGTTTATGTGTGTGTTTGTGTATATATGGGTGTGTTTGTGTATATGTGTTTGTGTATATGTTTGTGTGTTTTTTGTGTATATGTGTGTGTGTTTGTGTGTGTGTTTGTGTATATATGGGTGTGTTTGTGTACATGTGTTTGTGTATATGTTTGTGTATATATGGGTGTGTTTGTGTATATGTTTGTGTTTGTGTATATGTGTGTGTTTGGGTACATGTGTGTGTTTGGGTATATGTGTGTGTATGTGTGTGTTTATGTGTGTGTTTGTGTATATGTGTTTGTGTATATGTTTGTGTGTGTGTGTGTGTGTGTGTATATATGTGTGTGTTTGTGTATATGTGTGTGTTTGTGTATATGTGTGTATATGTGTATGTGTGTGTGTGTTTGTCTGTTTATGTGTGTGTGTTTGTGTATATCTTGTTGTGTTTGTGTATGCGTGTGTTTGTGTATATGTGTGTGTTTGTGTATATGTGTGTGTTTGTGTATGTGTGTTTTTGTTTGTATATGTGTGAGTTCATGTATATGTGTGTGTGTGTTTGTCTGTTTGTGTGTGTGTGTTTGTGTATATCTTGTTGTGTTTGTGTATATGTGTGTGTATATGTGTGTGTGTTTGTGTATGGTTGTTTATTTGTGTGTGCGTGTATATATGTGTGTAGGTGAGTATAAGTATTGGTATTGTTCACATTGATAACTTTTTTTTATGTTGTTGCAGATTTTGATGTACCGATTGGACTACGTCTTCGATTCTTTGGACTACTGCGTAGATCTAAGTTTTTTGCAAATTTTAACAAAATGATTAACGAGGGTTTTGTTGGGGATTTCTTATTTCAATAAAGAAAAATTGTATTTGTGATTTTTTTTCAAACTTTATTAGTGCCTAGATAATGGCAGTTGGCTGATCGACAGCGTCCATTATTAAGGCGGTACTTAGTGTTAGCCGGTGCAGAGGCTAGCACTAACCACCCATTATTACCCCGGTATCCGACCGCCACCAGGGGTGTCGGGAAGAGCTTGGTACGATCCAGTACCCGACCATCTGTTTTGATGGTCGGGCACTGGGGCGGTCGCAGGCTGGTATTACGAGGCTGGGAAGGGCCAAAAACATTGGACCTTCCCACCCTTGTAATGCTAGGCTGCTGCTGCTGTGTTGTATCAGGCCGGTTATAAAAATGGGGGGGACCCCCACGTCGTTTTTTTTAAAATTTAACCATAGACGTTGGGTCCCCCACATTTTTAATAACCAGCCATATACAAGGCCGCAGCAGCCTGGCATTACACGGGTGGGAAGGGCCACTGGTTTAGTACATTCCCAGGCTAATAACACTGTGTTGTATGTGGCTGGTTATGATAAATAGGGTGGAACCCCCATGTCTTTTAAAAAAATAAAATAAATAAATAATAAAAAAAAATGACGTGTGGTCCCCCCCCACTTTTATAATTAGCCAGATACAACACAGCAGCAGCAGCCTAGCATTACAAGGGTGGGAAGGTCCACTGTTTTTGGCCCTTCCCAGCCTCATAATACCAGCCTGTGGCCGCCCCAGTGCCCGACCATCACAACAGATGGTCGGGTACTGGATCGTACCTGGCTCTTCCCGGCAACCCTGGTGGTGGTGGGTACCGGGGTAATAATGGTGGTTAGTGTTAGCCTCTGCACCGGCTAACACTAAGCCTCCCCTTAGTAATGGACGTTGTCACTCAGACCGCGGCCATTACTAAAGTGGTAGTAATAAAACTTGAAAAGAGAAGACAAAGATATAGATAAAATATTTTATTGAACTAAAGCACCCCCAACACAACCCTCATTAACCATTTTATTGTAGAAAAAAAAACGTCATCTAAGTAGTCCTCGAAACCGACGTAGTCCAAACACCAAACCTGTAAAAAAAAATATATAAAAAAAAAGAAATAAAACATGTCGTAGGCTTAGTTTCAATTTCATGTTTGATACTGTCTGTTATACCATGTATAGAAGCCTGCCGTGAAGTTGACTTAGATACACGGCGCCAGCAGACAGTATCATACATGGCCATACAGACATAAATACAAACAAACATACATGCAAACATACATACATACATACATACATACATATATACAAGCATGCACATATATACATGCAAACATACATGCATGCATAGATACGTGCATACATAGATGCATAACAAATATGCATGCATACATAAATGCAAACATACATACATGCAAACATACATACATGCAAACATACATACTAACATGCACATATATACATACATGCCAACATACATGCACACATATACATACATTACAACATACATACATAACATACATACATACATACATGACAACATACATGACAACATACATACATACATACATACATACATGACAACATACATATATGACAACATACATACATACATACATGACAACATACATACACACATACATGCAAACATACATACATGCATACATACTAACATGCACATATATACTAACATGCACATATATACATACATGCCAACATACATGCAAACTTACATACATACATACATGCATACATACATGAACATATATACATACATACATGACAACATACATACGTGACAACATACATACATGACAAGGGATAGATATGTTAACAACCAAAAGGGGGGCTGTTCCGAAGAGAGTCACTAAATGACCCCCTATAGTTGCCCAGAGGCGCCCCGTCAAAAAACAACTAGGGCGCTCGGTCATGCCCAAAATTAGAGAAAACAGGAGTAGGAAATTTGTTCATTCAGGCCATGAGGGTTGATGGTCTGCATGCGGAAAATCCATTCCGCCTCTTTTTGTAGAATCTTTCTATCCAGATTCCCCCCTCTCAGGAGTGGTCTAACGTGTTCGATTCCCTGAAAGGCCAGAACTGTGGAATCCCCATCATGGCATGACCACACATGTCGCGCCACCAGGGTGTCCACTTTCCTTCTGACATCCCCTATGTGGTCGCGAATCCTCCTCCTGAACTCCCTACCAGTCTTACCCACGTATTGTAGACCACACTTACATGTGATAAGATAAACAATTCCTTTCGTCTTACAATTAATGAATGACCTGTTGTCAAATGTTCTTCCAGTTTTAGTGCTCGTAAATTTCCTACTGCACAACACAGACTCGCAAGCTTTACATGTCCCGCATCTAAAGGTCCCTTCAGTACTCTTCAACCAAGTGTTGACCTGAGTCTGCGGTTGTAAATGGCTGTGAACAAGACGATCCCTCAGGTTGCGTCCCCTCCTGTATGTTATCAGAGGGTAATCCCCCACCAGGTCCCCTACGTCCGGGTCAGCTTTTAAGATACCCCAAAATTGTTTAAGGACTTCCCTCACCTCCCTGTTAGCCGAATCGAAGGTACCTATCATCCTGATGGATTCCTCTTCCATTTTTTTCGGTTTAGGGTTTAGGAGGTCATTCCTATTGCAGCCCAGGGCATTCTGAAATGCCCCTTTTAGTACATTCCTGGGGTATCCCCTGTGTCTAAATCTGTTCTCCAGCTCCCGTGCAGAGACCCTGAAGTCGGTGATAGTCGAGCAGTTTCGGCGTGCCCTGAGATATTGGCCCTTCGGTATTCCTCTTTTGAGGTTTGTCGGGTGCCAACTTTCCCAGCGCAACAAACTGTTCGTTGCCGTTTCCTTACGGTACATGTTCGTCTGTATGGTTCCAGAATCCGTCTTGGAGATCAAAATATCCAGGAACGTAATTTTAGTATCCTGGATTTCAGAAGTAAAAAAGAGTCCCAGCTCATTAACATTCAAGACCTCAACAAATTCCTGAAACTCCCCCTTAGTGCCAGTCCAGAGGATCAGCACGTCGTCGATAAATCTAATCCAGAGTAATATATAGGCTGACCATCTATCCATTAGTTCATTAAACACAACTTCCTTTTCCCACCATCCCAAGTATAGATTGGCAAAGGTGGGGGCACAAGGGCTGCCCATGGCCACCCCGCGGAGCTGATGGTAGATCTTTTTATCAAATAAAAAGAAGTTGTGTTCTAGGACAAATCTCAGCAGGTCAATGATGAACTTATTATGGGCCTGGTACTGTGTTCCTTTGTCCCTCAGGAAGTATTCAACAGCTCTACATCCGTGATTGTGTGGGATGGAGCTGTACAGAGACTCTACGTCTAGGGATGCTAGCAGCACACCATGATCACAGCGTATACCCTCCAACCTTCTCAGCACATCCATGGTGTCCCTCACATAAGATGGCAGGGACACCACAAATGGTCTAAGGACCTGGTCCAGGTATAGGCTGGAATTCTGCTTCAGGCTGTTGATCCCCGACACAATAGGGCGGCCTTTAAGGGGAGTTACCCCTTTGTGCACCTTTGGGAGACTGTAGAAGGTTGCTGTCTGTGGGTGTTCCGTCAGCATAAAATTCATTTCCCTGTCATTTATAAGGTTGCCCACTTTTGCCGGGCCAAGAATAATTTTAAGCTTCTCTCTAAAGATGGCGGTGGGGTTACTGGTTAGCACCCCATAACAATTTCGATCACTAAGTATGTCATAGCACATCCTGCTATACTGTGATCGATCCATTATTACTATATTCCCCCCTTTGTCAGAGGGCTTAATTATAATGTTATCATCCCTTTCTAGGGATAATAAACCCGCCATTTCCTTGCTAGACATATTGGAACAGTGCTCTCTCTGGTTTATCAGTTTTAGTTGGTCCTCCACCACCTTGACAAAAACATCAATAGGAGTATTGTCACTAAGGGGTGCATATTTCGTAGACGGGACCCTAAGTTGAGTAAATGGGCCCAGACCCTCCTCCCTCTGGCCTTCCTCCAAAAGACCCTCCAGTAATCTGAGGTGTGGAAGGTCCTCTTCCATAATCCCCAGGTCGAGACACTGTCGTTTATTGTGTATGTTGAAGAATTTTTTCCACTTCAACTTTCTAGCGAAAAGATTCAAATCCTTGACCCACAGAAATAGATTGAATTTATTTGTCGGGACAAAAGATAGGCCCTTACCAAGCACCTCAACTTCCTCCCTTGTCAATTCTCGGGTAGACAGGTTCACTACTTGGAGCCTATCTTGATCCCCTCCTAGAGGGGCTACAATTCCCTTCTGTCTCGCAAGAGATAGTCCGAAATCGGGTGGTTCTTGGCTAAAAAACCACCACAATGCTGATTCTTTCCTCTCCCCCTCCCTCTTGTGTTGTTACGAGTAGAGTATCTGCCTTGCTCACTCCCTCCCCGTCCCCTTCTGGGTGGGTTCCTGCCAAACTCAGAGTCCGATTGTTCCTGCTCCGATGATGATGGATCGGTTTCAGGTTCATGGGATATCCCCGCCCTCGCACTGTAGTCAAAAATTCTACCTTCTTTAAAATCCAACGTGTCACGTACAAATTGGAAATGTTTCCTTTCTTTTATGTGACACGTGAATTTTTCCACTGCTTGTTGTAGAATAACCTCTTTTCTTTCGTACTCTACATTATTATTGAATTTTTTAACCGCAGTGATACACTCCTTAAGTTCTTGAGTGGTACGTGCTAGGCAGATGTTTTCTTCTTCAAGCAGAATCCCCATAAACCTTAGTGAGGACTCGATAGATTCTTTCTCCCACTTTCTAAGAAGTTTAGGAGAACGAACCCTAGTTGCAGGAATGAGGGAGATTCTAAGACCCCTAGGAACAATTTTATATTTCATGTAAGTCTCTAACGTTTGGATCTCCCACCATGATCTGATATGGTCTTTATACACCTTGGTGAGTTGTCGAAATGAAGCAGTGATACTCAGATTGTGGGACTGTGACACCAGTTCCTGATCTGAAAAGACCTCTCTAGCGTCTGTCAACCATTTTTCTGTGTTTATGTCATTGGTCAGGAATCCTGCCATCCCCCCTCAATTCAAAAGTTAAGATAAAAATTCACTGTAATTTCGATATATGATGTCGTTCAGAAACATTCATTAATTAGTAGATTCACCGCCTGAAAGAACGATTAAAATATTTTTATTATCAATTTGTTAAAAATGGCTCAACCAGCCACTACTTCCAAGAAAACAGGCATAAGCAAGTGCTAGGCGAAAAGGGAAGTGTCCAGGGTAATGGTATGTTTCAAAACACCCAGGACTAACTCTCCCTATTTATGATATATTGATTCACTACACTCTTGCCAAAAATGTCAATGTATCAAGATCCTACGCGTTTCAGCATTGTCACTAAAGCAATACCTCATCAGGGATTGATAAACATAGGTAGTTCAATTCTAAAGATAGAACACTGGATAGCACTGTTTATGTGCTTATTTTGACCTCCAGCCACGTATACGGCTCTGATGTACTGGCCGCACACGCGCCGGAGAAATCATGGGCTTTTAAGGTTAAGAGCCCGCCCTTCCGACGTCGTCATCGGGGGCAGCCGCCAATCCAAGTTCGACACGGCACAGCTGTGACGTGCAGGAGGCGGCTTGCCTTCTTCTTGCCGACCAATCAGGGCGCCCGGACAACAAGAGTGTCCATAGTAACCAGGGGACGCTAGACGCGGCTCCTGTAATGTCAATCGACAAAAACACAGAGTGAATGGATAACGATCATGTTCCCCTCCTGTACTCACCACCACTGTCCCACGCAATCAGGCTCATTGAAGGAACAAGGGGGACATAAACGCACTCACCAGGGACAAATCTCGGGGCACGGACTGTCAAATCAATGACTACGTTGTCCCGCACCGTAGATACACATTAAGCCACAGAGTTCTCAAGACTGGCAACGGCCCTGGATATCATAGATCAATTTGCCCATACAGGACCAGTAGGGATAGATATGTTAACAACCAAAAGGGGGGCTGTTCCGAAGAGAGTCACTAAATGACCCCCTATAGTTGCCCAGAGGCGCCCCGTCAAAAAACAACTAGGGCGCTCGGTCATGCCCAAAATTAGAGAAAACAGGAGTAGGTAACTCCCCTTAAAGGCCGCCCTATTGTGTCGGGGATCAACAGCCTGACGCAGAATTCCAGCCTATACCTGGACCAGGTCCTTAGACCATTTGTGGTGTCCCTGCCATCTTATGTGAGGGACACCATGGATGTGCTGAGAAGGTTGGAGGGTATACGCTGTGATCATGGTGTGCTGCTAGCATCCCTAGACGTAGAGTCTCTGTACAGCTCCATCCCACACAATCACGGATGTAGAGCTGTTGAATACTTCCTGAGGGACAAAGGAACACAGTACCAGGCCCATAATAAGTTCATCATTGACCTGCTGAGATTTGTCCTAGAACACAACTTCTTTTTATTTGATAAAAAGATCTACCATCAGCTCCGCGGGGTGGCCATGGGCAGCCCTTGTGCCCCCACCTTTGCCAATCTATACTTGGGATGGTGGGAAAAGGAAGTTGTGTTTAATGAACTAATGGATAGATGGTCAGCCTATATATTACTCTGGATTAGATTTATCGACGACGTGCTGATCCTCTGGACTGGCACTAAGGTGGAGTTTCAGGAATTTGTTGAGGTCTTGAATGTTAATGAGCTGGGACTCTTTTTTACTTCTGAAATCCAGGATACTAAAATTACGTTCCTGGATATTTTGATCTCCAAGACGGATTCTGGAACCATACAGACGAACATGTACCGTAAGGAAACGGCAACGAACAGTTTGTTGCGCTGGGAAAGTTGCCACCCGACAAACCTCAAAAGAGGAATACCGAAGGGCCAATATCTCAGGGCACGCCGAAACTGCTCGACTATCACCGACTTCAGGGTCTCTGCACGGGAGCTGGAGAACAGATTTAGACACAGGGGATACCCCAGGAATGTACTAAAAGGGGCATTTCAGAATGCCCTGGGCTGCAATAGGAATGACCTCCTAAACCCTAAACCGAAAAAAATGGAAGAGGAATCCATCAGGATGATAGGTACCTTCGATTCGGCTAACAGGGAGGTGAGGGAAGCCCTTAAACAATTTTGGGGTATCTTAAAAGCTGACCCGGACGTAGGGGACCTGGTGGGGGATTACCCTCTGATAACATACAGGAGGGGACGCAACCTGAGGGATCGTCTTGTTCACAGCCATTTACAACCGCAGACTCAGGTCAACACTTGGTTGAAGAGTACTGAAGGGACCTTTAGATGCGGGACATGTAAAGCTTGCGAGTCTGTGTTGTGCAGTAGGAAATTTACGAGCACTAAAACTGGAAGAACATTTGACAACAGGTCATTCATTAATTGTAAGACGAAAGGAATTGTTTATCTTATCACATGTAAGTGTGGTCTACAATACGTGGGTAAGACTGGTAGGGAGTTCAGGAGGAGGATTCGCGACCACATAGGGGATGTCAGAAGGAAAGTGGACACCCCGGTGGCGCGACATGTGTGGTCATGCCATGATGGGGATTCCACAGTTCTGGCCTTTCAGGGAATCGAACACGTTAGACCACTCCTGAGAGGGGGGAATCTGGATAGAAAGATTCTACAAAAAGAGGCGGAATGGATTTTCCGCATGCTGACCATCAACCCTCATGGCCTGAATGAACAAATTTCCTACTCCTGTTTTCTCTAATTTTGGGCATGACCGAGCGCCCTAGTTGTTTTTTGACGGGGCGCCTCTGGGCAACTATAGGGGGTCATTTAGTCACTCTCTTCGGAACAGCCCCCCTTTTGGTTGTTAACATATCTATCCCTACTGGTCCTGTATGGGCAAATTGATCTATGATATCCAGGGCCGTTGCCAGTCTTGAGAACTCTGTGGCTTAATGTGTATCTACGGTGCGGGACAACGTAGTCATTGATTTGACAGTCCGTGCCCCGAGATTTGTCCCTGGTGAGTGCGTTTATGTCCCCCTTGTTCCTTCAATGTGCCTGATTGCGTGGGACAGTGGTGGTGAGTACAGGAGGGGAACATGATCGTTATCCATTCACTCTGTGTTTTTGTCGATTGACATTACAGGAGCCGCGTCTAGCGTCCCCTGGTTACTATGGACACTCTTGTTGTCCGGGCGCCCTGATTGGTCGGCAAGAAGAAGGCAAGCCGCCTCCTGCACGTCACAGCTGTGCCGTGTCGAACTTGGATTGGCGGCTGCCCCCGATGACGACGTCGGAAGGGCGGGCTCTTAACCTTAAAAGCCCATGATTTCTCCGGCGCGTGTGCGGCCAGTACATCAGAGCCGTATACGTGGCTGGAGGTCAAAATAAGCACATAAACAGTGCTATCCAGTGTTCTATCTTTAGAATTTAACTACCTATGTTTATCAATCCCTGATGAGGTATTGCTTTAGTGACAATGCTGAAACGCGTAGGATCTTGATACATTGACATTTTTGGCAAGAGTGTAGCGAATCAATATATCATAAATAGGGAGAGTTAGTCCTGGGTGTTTTGAAACATACCATTACCCTGGACACTTCCCTTTTCGCCTAGCACTTGCTTATGCCTGTTTTCTTGGAAGTAGTGGCTGGTTGAGCCATTTTTAACAAATTGATAATAAAAATATTTTAATCGTTCTTTCAGGCGGTGAATCAACTACAGTATCTAGCAACGTCGGGAGCGCGCACACTGCAGAGCAGAGCGGCTTGATTGACATTGACCCGCTCACGCCCCTTTTTTTAAAAGATAACCAGCACTTGCTGAGTTATCAAGTGTAAAAAAAAAGGTTCTTAGGGAATGAATTTTTTAAAAATTGTAACAGCAAATGTTTTAAAATTAATTTCCTGCTTAGAATGTCTAAAAAAAATATTTTGAGTCAACTTGGGAATTTCCCTTTAAGGATACAAACTTAACATTCATTTACATATAGTGCTCACTTTAAATTGGTCCACCAAATCCTTATGCAATAGCTCCTGATGATATATTTAAATTGGCATCTAATAGATACTTTTACTTAAAAGGGCCTTTCCTAGCTGATGATTCTCTGAATGAGTTTTTCAGTTACCTACAAAAAAAAAACACAAAAAAACCCATCTCTAAACTACTGTATCTAGCTCCAAAGAAGAATTGTTTACCTTTAACAATGCTGACCAATGGTCACCTCTGTTCAGGGGGGGGGGGGGGGGTATATAGCAAACGATCATGAATCTAAGCTGTTTTTTTGTGTGCCCTATTTCCATACAGTGTTGCAAACCATCATATCGAGCATATTTTAGTGTATAGAGGACCTGTGGCTTCTATATCATGAAAAGTAAGTCACAAAATGTCTAAATGCTATAGTTTTCATTCATGTCACCCCTTAACACAAAATGACATACATGTACATCATGGGCAGGATGTGTTTATTGTACAATACCATAAATGTATGTGACCAGTGATCATGTGGGTTTTACAGCCCCCTCTATTAGGAGTGAGAGTGTGGCTGGGTTTGACAGTTAGGCTGGGTTCACACGACCTATTTTCAGGCGTAAACTAGGCGTATTATGCCTCGTTTTACGCCTGAAAATAGGGCTACAATACGTCGGCAAACATCTGCCCATTCATTTGAATGGGTTTGCCGACGTATTGTGCAGACGACCTGTAATTTACGCGTCGTCGTTTGACAGCTGTCAAACGACGACGCATAAATGGACTGCCTCGGCAAAGAAGTGCAGGGCACTTCTTTGCCACGTAATTTGAGCTGTTCTTCATTGAACTCAATGAAGTACAGACGGCTCAGACGGCTCGCAAAATGCGAGGAGGAGCATTTACATGTGAAACGAGGCAGCTGTTAACAGTCTGACTTTTCACACGTAAATGCCTCTCATCGCGTGAACATACCCTTAGGGTATGTGCACACGTAGTGACCAAAAACGTCTGAAAATACAGAGCTGTTTTCAAGGGAAAACAGCCCCTGATTTTCAGACGTTTTTTGAGCAACAAGCGTTTTTCGCGCCGTTTTTCACGTCCGTTTTTGGAGCTGTTTTCATTGGAGTCTATGAGAAAGCAGCTCCAAAAACGTCCAAAGAAGTGTCCTGCACTTCTTTTGACGAGACTGTATTTTTACGCGTCGTCGTTTGACAGCTGTCAAACGACGACGCGTAAATGACAGGTCGTCTGCACAGTACGTCGGCAAACCCATTCAAATGAATGGGCAGATGTTTGCCGACGTATTGTAGCCCTATTTTCAGACGTAAAACGAGGCATAATACGCCTCGTTTACGTCTGAAAATAGGTCGTGTGAACCCAGCCTCACACTTCCTTACAACAGGGATCGGAGAAAACTCTGATCCCAGGCGTTTAACGCCGAATGCACTGCAATTAGTACTGCTCGTGGTGCAGACAAAAGGGAGGGGACTCCCTATGTCCTGTCCCTGTCAGCCCCGGCAACGAGATCTCTGGGGCTGATTGGAAAGTTCTGACAGTCTTGGACTTAGTAAAGGATCCCTAGGGCTGTCTAGTAATAATGTTAGTTCATATTTTATACAACCTATCTAAAATGCACACGCAGTATTGTACTGTCATATAAACATATGACGGTTCACTGGGGCACATTTATTAAATCTGTCGAAAAGTAGAAGTAGCCACATTGCCATGAATGATAGGTGGAAGCAGGGCCGCCATCAGGAATTTCAGTCACTTTCACTTTCCGTTGCGTGGTTCACCCGACAGAAACCTCAGACGGAACCCCGGAACGGAAGCGAACGGTGATGTGAACAAGCCCGAACACAAAAGTTTTGTATTTTTTTAAGCTGGTTCACAAAAAAAATAATTCCAAATTCTACTGGACCAATCGCCTATTTAGAGACCGGCAGCAGCTCCAGGAGCGACATCATAAGGGTAGGAACACACTAGGCGGATATGCTGAGTAAAACTACACAGCTTATCTGCCCCGGTAGCTGCAGGGAATTCTGCCAGCAAAACCGCACCAAATAGTGGCGCAGGTTTCGTGAGGCATGTCCGCTACCGGAATCCTGTAGGGAAAAAAAAGTTTAGACTTACCCCGGCCGTAGTTTAGGTGACGCATCTCTCTCTTCTGAAGGTAGCCCCGCCTCCTGGGATGACGCTGTAGACCATGTGACCGCTGCAGCAGTCACATGGTATGAAACGTCATGACAGGAGGCCGGGCTGCGCTAAGAATAGAGGATCGCGTCACCAGGACTACGGCCGGGGTAAGTCTAAACTTTTTTATAAATGTAAAAAAGTACCTTTTTTTTTCTCATGTGTGATTTTTGCGGCAGAACCGCAGCATTTCCGCAACAGAGGAGCAGCGATCCCACAGCTTAAATTGACATGCTGCGGCTTAAAAAGCCACACTGCAGGTCAATTTTTTTTGCAGCATGTGGATGAGATTTGTTCAAATCTCATCCACTCTGCTGCGACTGTAATACGCTGCGGATTTTCCACAATAAAATGTGTAAAATCCGCAATGTTCATGCCTAGTGTGTTCCTACCCTAAGGCCGGATTCACACGAGCGTGTGCTTTTTGCATGCGCAAAAACGTGGCGTTTCGCGCATGCAAAAGGTCCATAACAGTTCCGTGTGTCAGCAGCGTATGATGCGTGGCTGCGTGATTTTCGCGCAGCCGCCATCATTATGACACTTTGTTTGTATGTTTGTAGCACATGGTGCTCTTCTGTTTTCATTCATAGTTTATACTGCTGCGGAAGTGCTGGGCGTGATTTTCACGCACCCATTGACTTCAATGGGTGCGTGATGCGCGAACAATGCACAAATATCGGACATTTGTTTGTTTTACGCAGCGGACACACGGACACACGCTGCATGAAAATCACTGACAGTCTGCATGGCCCCATAGAGTAACATAGGTCCGTGCGAGGCGCGTGAAAATCACGCACGTTGCACGGACGTATTACACATTCGTCTGAATAAGCCCTAACAATAAGGCCCAGTTCACAGAGTTTTTGGGCCTTGATATTGACTCGGACACTGCGTCAGAATCAGCACCAAAGAACTTCCAAAACCGCCTCCCATTGATTTAATCTGAAATCAATGGGAGCCAGTCGCGGAAAAAATAAAAAGCAGCACGTCCTTTCTTGCCGCGGTTCTGCCTCTGACCTCCCATCGAAATCAATGGGAGGCAGAAAATGCATTTTTCGCTGCGTTTTTTGTCTGCTGTCCTCAATCGCAGCGGGCAAAAAACACAGCAAAAAACGCGGCAAGATAGTGTGGGCAGGTCAAAATCTGCCTCAAAATTCTTTAAGGAATTTTGAGGCAGATTTTTTCGGCCTGGAAAATACTCTGTGTGAACAGGGCCATACATAAACAGCACTTTGAGACACTTTACTCACCATGTCAGAAGAGCTGCTCCCACTCCAGTCCTCTTCAGGCGATGTCTTAGGTCCAGACGTCCAGTCCTTCACCTCCAGGCTCCAGAAATTGGCGGGGATCGTAGAACTCCTGCCGCCGCGCAACAACTAGACTCCTTCCCCTCTCCTTACGCAGCTACACTCTGGAGAAGGAGGAGAAGGCGGAGTCGGATGAGGAGGCGGAGTCGGAAGCGGAATCGGACGAGGAGGACGAGGAGGCGGAGTCGGAGGCGGGCCAGCAGGTAAGTAGACTGTGCGCCGCTGTCCCTGTGTGGCTGTCCTTCCCCCTAGATCTTGTGTTGCGGGCGCACCGCCTCCATCTCGGCGGCGTGCCTGGTCGTTCGCGCATGGGCGCGCGCGCTTGCGGTCGTTCGCGCGCAAGCGGGCGGTGTTTCACGCCGGTGATGAGAGGGGGGCCCGCAGCTCACGGCGGTGTTTGACGAGAGGGGGGCCCGCAGCGCATGACATTGTTTTGGTGAAAAGAACAGGCCCCATTGCAGGGGCCTGTTTTTTTCTACCAAAGGCAAGTCGCGGCAGTTGCCGGGCCCCCCTTTCAATTAAGTTTGGCCGGGCCCCCTACAGTAGTACCCCTAATACTCCCCTGATGGTGGCCCTGGGTGGAAGTTCCACTTCTAGGACTCTCACCTATCAGGAGAATGTGAGTACCCTGCTCCACTTTTCCTTTCTCTAGAAAAGACGGAAAAAAAATATCTGCAATGCACATCTGTGTAATGTTGCTTCATGCAGAACGTCAACCATATTAGTATTTGTAAAGAGATGACTATTCATGTAAATGTTTTTATAGTAGTTACAAGTTTTACCTCTTAGGCAAACCAATTCCTGCATATGTTTAGTAATAACATGAGCAAGCATATCTGTATATCCAGTAATCAGTAAAAGTTATGGAGAGATACAGTAGTTAGGACCACAATTACAGAAGTTGTAAGATTGAGTATATGAGAAAAATATATACACAATTGTTGTTATTAGACATTTAAAATTCTCTGCTATTATCAGATAAGGTCAGAGACACCTTCTCAAACTCAGCCAAGTAAATGGGCCGCACATAGAAAAAATTTGAAGTTGACGGGCCAAGTTATTTTCAAGTTTTATACAATACAACACTATTGTTAATCAATTATTTATTTGAACTACTACACCGCATTCAAAATTATTATGCAAATGTTATTTTTCGCTGATTTTCCTAAATAGTCGATGCAAATGACAATCAGTATAATCTTCAAGCCATCAACCGTTGGAGTATAATGCGAATTTTATTGAACAAAGCTCCTAATGATAGCAGATTTTTTTTTAGAAGTAAAAAACTCAAAATGCACTGTTTCAAATTATTATGCACAACAGAGATCAAAACATTTTAAAAGTTGTAAAGAGAACTAAAATGGTAATTTGTTGAATTTGCAGCATCGGGAGGTCATATTTTCAGAAATCAAAAGCTCTTTCAATCAAAAAAAACTTAACAGGCCAAGTTACATGTTAACATAGGACCCCTTCTTTGATATCACCTTCACAATTCTTGCATCCATTGAATTTGTGAGTATTTGAACAGTTTCTGCTTGAATATCTTTGCAGGATGTTAGAATAACCTCCCAGAGCTTCTGTTTTGATGTGAACTGCCTCCCACCCTCATAGATATTTTGCTTGAGGATGCTCCAAAGGTTCTCAATAGGGTTGAGGTCAGGGGAACATGGGGGCCACACCATGAGTTTCTCTCCTTTGATGCCCATAGCAGCCAATGACACAGAGGTATTCTTTGCAGCATGAGATTGTGCATTGTCATGCATGAAGATAATTTTGCTACGGAAATCACGGTTCTTCTTTTTGTACCACGGAAGAAGGTGGTCAGTCATAAACTCTACGTGCTTTGCAGAGGTCATTTTCACACCTATAGGGACCCTAAAGGGGCCTACCAGCTCTCTCCCCATGATTCCAGCCCAAAACATGACTCCGCCACCTCCTTGCTGACTTCGCAGCCTTGTTGGGACATGGTGGCCATTCACCAACAATCCACTACTCCATCCATCTGGAACATCCAGGTTTGCACGGCACTCATCAGTAAACAACACGATTTGAAAATTAGTCTTCATGTATTTCTGAGCCCACTGCAACCGTTTCTGCTTGTGAGCATTGTTTAGGGGTGGCCGAATAATAGCTTTATGCACACTTGAAAACCTCTGGAGGATTCTACACCTTGAGGTTCACGGGACACCAGAGGCACCAGCGGCTTCAAATACCTGTTTGCTGCTTTGCAATGGCATTTTAGCAGCTGCTCTCCTAATCCTATTAATTTGTCTGGCAGAAACCTTCCTCATTATGCCTTTATCTGAACAAACCCGTCTGTGCTCTGAATCAGCCACAAATCTTTTCACAGTATGATGATCACGCTTAAGTTTTCTTGAAATATCCAATGTTTTCATACTGTGTCCAAGGTATTGCACTATTTCACGCTTTTCGGCAGCAGATAGATCCTTTTTCTTTCCTATATTGCTTGAAACATGTGGCTTGCTTAATAATGTGGAATGTCCTTCTTAAGTAAGCCAAAAAAGAATACCTATAAATTCAAGGTCATATATCAATGAATAAAGTTGTATATATGGGACCCCATGCATAGAAACACCAAAAAGTTATCCCCATATGCTATAATAAGACAAGATCAAACGTATCTTAGAAAAAATACAAAATGACTTTATTAAAGACAGACAGCACAGTTGATCAAGACAATTTAAAAATAACCACCCATAAAAACAATGTACAACAGTACACGGAAGACAGTGTTGAATATGAGGCAGGGCAAACAATGGTAGTATAACAATATCAACGACTATAAAGTATATATACTGATGATGATCACCATAACAAGGGCCTATAGAATGGCCACAAAAATTGTAAATTCACAGTCATAGAGAAGAAACTCATTGAGACCTCAAGATACGCATACCAAAAGACCCACCATGCGCCATTCCACTGCCACAACACTGTCAGAACACCCAAACACGCCTTTCGCACCTGGCTTCGTCAGGGGGTGCTGAAAGAGTGTGATCAGAGGGTTTAAATAAGGGGTACACAGCTGAACGGTGTACCACACTTACTTGTCCATAGGATGTTCAGCTGGCGCCTGCACGAGGAGAGGCGGCACCTCAATCACGCAGTGCACGGCGTCCGGAAGTGAGCAGTGCGCAACTGCACAGAGCCCAAGTCCATGTTGCGCTGTGAACTACGTGATGAACAGCCCCCCGCCCCGCGCATGCGCACAACAACCACAGACCACCGCATCCATCTTGGAATAGGGCAAGGCAGCCGCAATTGCCCATATCCAAGAATGGAAAGCGGTATGTATACAGGAGCGCTATTAACAGTTAGAATATATTTATACATGTTTACTACATTACAAAATAGCAAAAACATTGTAGATGAGAGCATATTTAGACATCTTGAAATGTACGGATATAACATAAATCAAACATTGGTTCCGAAAGATCGAATACAGGCAACAGCATATCGTGCAATAATATAGATGAACAAAGTGTACAGAGGGGGACCCAATGCATGCCTAGGAGCCCACTGTGCACACCAGTCAAAGATATTTAGGGTGAAATATCACCATATATATATATATGACCAAACATCATACCTGATTAGTTAGATGGATAAAAATATATAAATGAAAGAAAAAAGTGTAAAAATAATAATATAAATTGTGAATGTGACATAAGTGGTTTAAATGCATCCATGACAAACAAGTAGATGTATGAAAGAATGCACATTTAAAGTAAATGTATATAAAGACAAAATGATCCTATATATTACAAATTATAAACGTGCATAAATACTAATGTGTATATATGGCCATATGCATGCACATATGGCCAAAAATAAAATAAAGATAAATACATATGTATAAACGGACCAGATAGATCACAAAAAAAGTGTGAGTGTGAAAGAAATATATAATATATGATAATAGGAGTGCAATTAAAGCACAGTAGTGTAGCTTCAAAACAACAAAGAAAATAAAATGATAAAGAAAAAGTGAAAAAGACATATGAATAAAAAGAAGCATATGATGATCAAAAGTGTGTTAGAACAAAACATCCATCAATGTTGTAATGCATCCATGAAATTCCAGGATATAAAAACAATCCACTCCAAGGATACCTATACCAGACCATGAACAGAAATATCGCTATTAATACCTAATGCGATCATCGCATAGCCACAGAATCAAAAAGAAGAAAGGTTAAAGAACCAAACATTATATTGCAAATGTAACCTAATGATGTAGACAACGAAACCACATTTGTATCAAAACATATAAGATGACTTCCATAATATGCCTTCGATGCAGCCATACACCTCAATATAGCCATGCACCTCATTCGCCTCCAATATAACCAGTACAGACAACTCTGAAAAGACAAGCAAGCAGAAGTTAAATAATAAATCCTCCCTACACACAAAAGGATAAAACATAACAGAGGTTGGCACCTATTAGAGATTTATAAAAATGGAGCGAAACTAATCATTTCATTAAGCCCCTTAGGAAAAACGGTTTGTTGTTTCACTATCCATTTACATTCACGTTGGGCAAGGATTCTCTGAATATTACCCCCTCTATTTCCTAGGGAGATCTTATCAATTCCCCTGAAGGTGAGAAGTCTCCAATTACCTTGGTGATGGTCACGAAAATGACGAGGTATCGGTTTAAGTTTGCTTAACTTTTCAGGATCATCAGTTTTCATAGCACCCTTTATGTCCCTTACATGTTCAAGGATCCTCACACGGAGTTCTCTAGAAGTGAGACCCACATATATCAGTCGACATGGACAAATGGCATAATAAACCACAGCAGTTGAACGACAAGTGATGTTGTGACAAATCTTATATTGTCTTGACCCAGAAGAGTCACTGAAATCTAGAGATCTAGTCATAAGGGAACATGCCCCACAGTCACCACAGGGGTATGAACTCCACTTTGGTCCTTTGGAATTGAATATAAATCCTGAGGTAGGAGCTACATAATGACTCTTGACTAATATATCCCTTAGATTACGTGATCTACGTGAAGTCATGAGGGGATAATCTGATAGCACTACACTCAAATCCATATCAGTATGGAGAATTGGACAGAACCTCTCAAAAATCGATTTCATTTCTCTCCATTGGGCATGATATCCAGTGATGAACCTTACCTCTTCATTACTGTTCTTTTTCTTGAATTTAGGTATAAGTAGGTCACTTCGTTGCGTATTTTTAGCTCTCATGTATCCTTGCTCAATATCCATAGATTTGTAACCTCTAGCACGAAACCTGTTTGAGAGGTCAACGGCCTGATTCTCAAAGGCTGATTCTGTGGAACATATCCGACGTGCTCTTAAAAATTGTCCCGTTGGAACTGCTCTCAGTGTCTGTGGAGGATGAGATGATTTGGCATAAAGGAAAGAATTGACTGATGTACTTTTCCTGAAAATGTCAGTGACAATTGATCCATCTATGTCACTAGTGAGTCTGATGTCAAGAAACTCAACATCAGTGCGACTCATTTTAGAAGTCAAACGGATGTTGAGCTGGTTGACATTCAGATCCACCATAAACTTGTCAAGTTTCTCTTTTTCACCATGCCAGAGAAATAGTATGTTGTCGATGAAGCGCATCCATATCAGGACGCCTCCATCATCAGCATCAGGCAACTGAAGATTCTGCTCCCACCGGCCAAGAAAGAGGTTGGCATATGAGGGCGCACAAGTGGCCCCCATTGCCACCCCCCTCTTTTGCAGAAAATATCGGTCCTTGAAAAGGAACAGATTGTGATGTAAAACAAAATCCAATAGTACAATCAACAGATCGATAAGATCGGATCCCAAGTTGGTCCCATTTAGATAAAACCTAGCGGCTTCAATACCATGTTTATGTTCAATTGAGGTATAAAGTGACTCCACGTCACATGTCACAAAGAAGTCATCATGACCCAAGTAAACCCCCTCTAACCTATTCAAGACATCCGTGGAATCACGAATGTACGATGGTAATTCACAAACAAGGGGTTTAAGATAATGGTCAATGAAGCGACAAACAGTTTCACGTAAACTTCCATTGCCCGAAACTATCGGTCTTCCCGGAGGGTCCACTAGATTTTTGTGGACCTTGGGGAGCAGATACAGGGTTGCTAAAATGGGTTTATCAACAATGAGAACATCAAGTGTGGTTTTAGGTATAATATTGGATTCAAAAGCCTTCAATAGAATTTGATCTAATTGGGTTTTAAAACTACCTAGAGGGCATCCATCCAATCTTTGATAACATGACACATCATTGAGCTGTCTAAAGGCTTCTCTCTCGTATTTGTCAACAGGCCACAATACCACATTTCCACCTTTGTCAGTTGGCTTGATAACCACTGATTTCATTCTTTTCAGTTGTTCCAGGGCCTCCCGTTGTGCCCTATTCAAATTATCATGTGTACGATGTGAAGATAATTTACTCAATTCATTGGTAACCAGTCTCACAAAGGTGTCGACTGCAGGACACATGGACAAAGGAGGAAATGTGGTAGAGCGCCCCCTGACTCCCACCGGGAATTTTGGTTCAACAATTGGTTCTTGTTCTTTTAAAAGCTCATCAAGAGCCCTGAGGGTCTGTTGTTCATCCTTTCCTGTGAAAAATTGCACATCATATCTAGAAAAGTGCTTTTTAAAAAGCAGTTCCCTAGCAAAAAGGTGAACATCCTTAACAGCCTCAAAGAAATCAAAGTTAGATACTGGAGAGAAGGTCAAACCCATTCCCAACACTTCCAACTGTGCCTGCGTTAATATCTCATTGGACAAATTAATTACCTTTAGTTGATCTTTGCCTGTCTGTTCCTGAGGTTCATCCCTCCATCTAAAGGCTTGTTTCTTTTGCTTTTGCCCATTAGATGTCCTGTATCTTGCTCCCATCTTGGGCGTTTGCCTAAAAAACGACCAGTTGATGGTCCTTCATTAGAGGATGACGATGTATAGCCTGATCGTGATCTAGATCTTGATCTTGACCTCATAGATTGTTGCCAGTTCCACCTAAAAACACGATCATTTTGGTAATCGGAGAGATCACGCTGAAATTTCTTCATTTTAAATTGTTGGGTCTCTTTTGACCATTTAAGAAATTCACTATCTAATTCCTTTTCAAAGGTGACCATCTCATCTGCCGTCATCTTCGCCTTCAGATCTTGCTGTAGTGGTTAAATTTCACTCTCAAGTACTTCAAGGGTCTGTTTATCACATCCTATCAGTAACTCTAACATCGTTCTGGAGCAGACTTTACATGCATCTTCCCACCTCTGTCTGAATAGGTCGTCATCAACTGGAAATGAAGGTGTAATTTTAACTCTCAATCCCGTAGGGATGATATCCTTACTGAGGTAATGCTCCAGAGAAGCCTTGTTCCACCATGTTCTGGTCCGCTTTTCCAATAAGAATTTTATACGTAACTGAATATCTCTATTCAAAGGTACATAAGTGCCAACCTCTGAATGTATATCACTTTTAAAAACATCTGACAACTGAGTGACCCAATTTTGGTCACGACCACGATAATCCATACCAGGACCTGTATTCACCAAGAAGACAATAATTAAGCCAAAAAAGAATACCTATAAATTCAAGCTCATATATCAATGAATAAAGTTGTATATATGGGACCCCATGCATAGAAACACCAAAAAGTTATCCCCATATGCTATAATAAGACAAGATCAAACGTATCTTAGAAAAAATACAAAATGACTTTATTAAAGACAGACAGCACAGTTGATCAAGACAATTTAAAAATAACCACCCATAAAAACAATGTACAACAGTACACGGAAGACAGTGTTGAATATGAGGCAGAGCAAACAATGGTAGTATAACAATATCAACGACTATAGAGTATATATACTGATGATGATCACCATAACAAGGGCCTATAGAATGGCCACAAAAATTGTAAATTCACAGTCATAGAGAAGAAACTCATTGAGACCTCAAGATACGCATACCAAAAGACCCACCATGCGCCATTCCACTGCCACAACACTGTCAGAACACCCCAATGCGCCTTTCGCACCTGGCTTCGTCAGGGGGTGCTGAAAGAGTGTGATCAGAGGGTTTAAATAAGGGGTATACAGCTGAACGGTGTACCACACTTACTTGTCCATAGGATGTTCAGCTGGCGCCTGCACGAGGAGAGGCGGCACCTCAATCACGCAGTGCACGGCGTCCGGAAGTGAGCAGTGCGCAACTGCACAGAGCCCAAGTCCATGTTGCGCCGTGAACTACGTGATGAACGGCCCCCCGCCCCGTGCATGCGCACAACAACCACAGACCACCGCATCCATCTTGGAATAGGGCAAGGCAGCCGCAATTGCCCATATCCAAGAATGGAAAGCGGTATGTATACAGGAGCGCTATTAACAGTTAGAATATATTTATACATGTTTACTACATTACAAAATAGCAAAAACATTGTAGATGAGAGCATATTTAGACATCTTGAAATGTACGGATATAACATAAATCAAACATTGGTTCCGAAAGATCGAATACAGGCAACAGCATATCGTGCAATAATATAGATGAACAAAGTGTACAGAGGGGGACCCAATGCATGCCTAGGAGCCCAATGTGCACACCAGTCAAAGATATTTAGGGTGAAATATCACCATATATATATATATGACCAAACATCATACCTGATTAGTTAGATGGATAAAAATATATAAATGAAAGAAAAAAGTGTAAAAATAATAATATAAATTGTGAATGTGACATAAGTGATTTAAATGCATCCATGACAAACAAGTAGATGTATGAAAGAATGCACATTTAAAGTAAATGTATATAAAGACAAAATGATCCTATATATTACAAATTATAAACGTGCATAAATTTTAATGTCTATATATAGCCATATGCATGCACATATGGCCTTCTTAAGTAGTTTTCCTTTGATTGGGCACACCTGGCAAACTAATTATCACAGGTGTCTGAGATTGATTACAAAGATCCAAAGAGCCCTATGTAATGACGGGGAAGGGAGACAGACAGGTGAGCCCTAATCTACCCGCCACTCAGTCCCTGCTTACTTGCAACGGCCCATCCTAGGCGACGGCGTACAACTGGGCGACGGTCCCTACGCTCAATAAGTGCACGACAGACAAACAGACAAGGGTACACAGAAGCTAAGGGAAATGGGGCAGTTGCCCACGGCAACACCGTGAGCAACAAGAGTAGTGAACGAGCCGAGTCAAACCAGGAGTGTACGAGGTACCAAACGCAGAGCAGGAGAGTAGTCAGTAGCCAGGGTCAATATGAAGCAGGGACAAATAGTTCAAGCAGCAGCAGCAGAGCCAGGAAACAGGAGAATCACAGGCAAAGGAAGAGCAGGAAGTGAAGGTATAAATAGACAGAGGGCGGGAGCTAGCTCCGTCTGGCCAGGCTGTGATAGGCTCTCCCCCTCCTCAGCCTCCCAGCCTGATTGGTAGAAGGAGGGGTCACTCGATCAGACTTAGGAGCAGGTGCAGACTGACTAACCACGGGCGTCGACACAGAAGCTGTCTCTGGCAGACCCTTTACAGTACCCCCCCTTTTATGAGGGGCCACTGGACCCTTTATAGGTGGACCTGGCTTATTGGGGAACCGAAGATGGAACCTCCTGAGCAATACTGCAGCGTGAACATCCCAGGCGGGTACCCAAGTCCTCTCCTCAGGCCCGTATCCTCTCCAATGGACCAGGTACTGGAGAGAGCCTTGGACCATCCTTCTGTCCACAATCTTGACCACCTCGAATTCTACCCCTTCAGGGGTGAGAACAGGGACCGGAGGTTTCCTTGAGGGAGCCAAGGACGGGGAGCAGCGTTTCAGGAGGGAGGCATGAAACACGTCGTGTATTCGAAAAGACGGGGGTTACTCCAGTCGGAAGGAGACAGGGTTAAAGGACTTCAATGACCTTGTACGGCCCTATATACTGGGGAGCAAACTTTTTGGACGGGACTTTAAGGCGCAAATTTTTTGAAGACAGCCACACCAGATCCCCGACCACAAACAAGGGGTTAGCAGAACGTCTTCTATCTGCCTGAGTCTTTTGTATGCTCTGGGAAGCCTCTAGGTTCTTCTGAACCTGGGCCCAGACTGTGCACAGTTCCTGATGAACGACATCTACCTCAGGATTGTTGGAACCACCAGGAGAAATGGAGGAGAACCGTGGATTAAACCCAAAATTACAGAAAATTACTGAAAAAGGGGGAGACCCCTGATGAGTTACTGACCCGGTTATTAAGGAAAAATTCGGCGAGTGAAATGAAGGAGACCCAATCATATTGACAGTCAGAGATAAAACACCTTAAATATTGTTCTAGAGACTGATTAGTCCTCTCCGTTTGGCCATTAGTTTCAGGATGGAAGGCTGAGGAGAAGGAGAGATCAATCTTCAACTTTTTACAGAAGGCTCTCCAAAACAATGAAACAAATTGTACCCCTCTGTCAGAAACAATATTTACAGGAACCCCATGGAGACGCAGGATGTGTTTGACAAACAAGGTAGCTAACGTCTTAGCATTGAGTAGTTTCTTGAGGGGCACAAAATGGCACATCTTACTGAAGCGGTCTACTACAACCCACACCACAGACTTGCCTTGAGATGGAGGCAAATCGGTGATAAAATCCATGGAGCTATGGGTCCAAGGTCTCTGAGGAATGGGCAAAGAACATAGTAAGCCCGCTGGTCAGGACCTGGGAGTCTTGGACCTAGCACAAATTTCACAAGCGGCGACGTAGGCCTTAGCGTCTCTAAGCAACCCAGGCCACCACTAGTTTCTGGCAATGAGATGCTTGGTCCCCAGGATGCCTGGATGGCCAGATAGTGCAGAGTCATGATTTTCCCTGAGTACCCTTAGCCGGAATTGCAGGGGGACAAACAGCTGAACCTTGATCAGCCGCAATTTCGGAGACTAGGTCAGAATCAACAGAGGAAATTATTATACCTGGGGGCAAAACACAAGCAGGATCTTCCTCCGAAGGAGGGCTGGCCATGAAGCTACGCGACAGTGCATCAGCCTTAATATTTGTAGACCCAGCCCTATAGGTGACCAAAAAGTTGAATCTAGTAAAAAATAACGCCCATCGAGCTTGTCTCAGGTTAAGCCTCCGGGCAGATTCTAGGAAAACCAGATTCTTGTGGTCAGTAAGGACCGTTACCTGGTGCCTAGCCCCCTCCAGGAAGTGGCGCCACTCTTCAAATGCCCATTTAATGGCTAAGAGTTCGAGGTTGCCAATATCATATTTAATCTCAGTGGGCGAGAACTTCCTAGAGAAGTAGGCACAGGGACGGAGATGGGTGAGGGACCTGGTACCCTTGGACAAGACAGCACCCACTCCCACCTCGGACGCGTCAACCTCCACGATGAATGGCTCCATTTGGTTAGGCTGAATCAGCACTGGGGCCGAGATAAAGCACTTCTTAAAGACCTCAAAAGCCTGGACCGCCTCTGGAGGCCAGTTGAGAAGATAAGCACCTTTGCGAGTGAGATCCGTAAGAGGCTTAGCGATGACCGAGAAGTTAGCAATAAATCTCCTGTAATAATTAGCAAACCCCAGGAAGCACTGTAACGCCTTCAGGGAGGCAGGTTGCACCCATTCAGCCACAGCCTGAACCTTGGCAGGGTCCATGCGGAATTCATGAGGAGTGAGGATTTGACCCAAAAATTGTATCTCCTGCACCCCAAACACACATTTTTCGGTTTTAGCAAACAGTTTGTTTCCCGAAGGGTCTAGAGCACCTTCCTGACATGCTCAATGTGGGAGGACCAGTCCTTGGAAAACACAAGTATGTCATCAAGGTACACTACAAGAAATACCCCCAGGTAGTCTCTTAAAATCTCATTTATAAAAATCTGGAAGACCGCGGGAGCATTACACAACCCAAAGGGCATGACGAGGTATTCGAAATGACCTTCGGGCGTGTTAAACGCAGTATTCCACTCATCCCCCTCTTTGATGCGGATAAGGTTATAAGCCCCCCGTAAATCAAACTTAGAGAACCATTGGGCCCCCTGAACCTGATTGAAGTGATCAGAAATCAAAGAAAGGGGATACTGGTTCCTTACAGTGACCTTATTCAAGTTTCGGTAGTCAATGCACAGCCTAAGACCACCATCCTTCTTCCCTACGAAGAAGAAGCCAGCACCTACAGGAGAAGTAGAGGGGCGAATGTAACCCTTGGCCAGGCATTCCTGGATATACTCTCTCATGGCCTCACGTTCGGGACAAGAGAGATTAAATATCCTACCCTTAGGGAGCTTAGCTCCAGGTACCAAATCGATTGCGCAATCATATTCTCTATGAGGAGGTAACACTTCGGAGGCCTTTTTAGAAAAAACATCAGCGAAGTCCTGAATAAACTCAGGTAGAGTGTTCACCTCCTCAGGGGGAGAAATTAAATTAACAGAAAAACATGACGTCATGCATTCATTACCCCATTTGGAAAGATCCCCAGTATTCCAATTAAACGTGGGATTATGCATCTGCAACCAGGGAAGGCCTAAAACCAAATTGGACGATAATCCCTGCATCACCAACACAGACCTACCACCAAAAGAGACCTGAAAGGGAAGCAAGATTTTATTAGGTTTCATATTTACGGGAAATACCTGTGCGCCCAAGTGACCACCCCGATGATCACTTAGGCACGGAAGTTTTCCGGCTGCTTATTCTTACGCCTAGGACAGTTGTTCACTTGATGCTTGTCATCCCCACAGTAGAAGCAGGGACCATTCTTCCTGCGGAACTCTCTACGTTGTTGGGGAGACACGGAGGTCCCGAGTTGCATAGGTTCATCCGAGTTTTCCGTGGAAGAACGAAGCAACGGAACCACGGGAGCCATCATGGGGGGTTAGAGGAGAAGGCACCAAAACGTTCAAGTCATCGTTCCCTGAGACGTCGGTCAAGACGTACCGCTAAAGCCATAACCTGATCTAGGGAGTCAGAAGAGGGATAGCTAACTAACTGGGCGTTCGACAGACCCAATCTAAACTGGCACCTCAAGGCAGGGTCATTCCACCGAGAAGCTACACACCACTTCCTAAAATCAGAACAGTACTCCTCAACGGGTCTCTTACCCTGACGTAAGGTCACCAGCTGACTCTCGGCAAAGGCAGTCTTGTCAGTCTCGTCATATATGAGCCCGAGAGCAGAAAAAAAAGATCAACAGAGGAAAGTTCAGGGGCGTCAGGAGCCAAGGAGAAGGCCCATTCTTGGAGGCCCGTCCTGGAGCCGGGACATAATTATACCCACTCGCTGGCTCTCAGAACCTGAGGAGTGGGGCTTTAAACGGAAATAGAGCCTACAACTCTCCCGAAAGGAGAAAAAGGTCTTCCGGTCCCCTGAGAACCGGTCAGGCAACTTGAGGTGGGGTTCAAGAGGTGAGGTGGGGGGGTACTACCAGGGTAGCATCATCAGCTACTTGTGAAAGGAGCAAACAAGCGTCGATCAACGAGCTGTCTCGTTGATCGGCGCTAGTTGTTACAGACAAAATGTGCCAATGTTAAAGGACCTTAAGAGATTATGGAACGTTCTATCAGAGGAAGTTTTCATGGTGAATACATTTAAACAGTTTAAAAGAGGCCTGGATGCCTTTGTTGTGTATAATATTCTGTTTATTCTGATTGCCAGATTTGTAGTCGTGAAATAATTGTATCCCTAAAATAAGGAAAATTGGCTTCTGCTTCATGGGGGTTTTTGTGTTCGTCTAGATTAATACTGTTGAATATGATAAACCAGATGGACTTATATATTTTTTCAAACTTACTATGTTACTGTAATACAGGCTGTAACTCCAGATCAGTACAAGATCCAGAATGCAATATATTTACAAAGTTATTTAACTTGTTATGTAGATTAATTCTACATGTTAATTGTAGAATTGTAATGAAAATTAACATATGCTTTAAGCGTCCCTCTTTGACCATCAAACATGTTGGAAGATATGATTTATTAACTGCAACCCATTGGATTGAGTTTTTCTAGTCCTTCGGTTCATGTAACCCATAAAGTATTATCATTCATGTCCCCCTTAGTGGACTAATATACAGTAGGTTAATTCATTCATATCTTTTTATTAGTGAAGAGTAACACATCATATTTCATTTAATTATGAAGTCACCACAGCCCCTTAAGGTTCAAAACATTCACGATTTTTCATTTTTAGTCACTAAAACCTCAAGAAAAAGTTAACGGAATTTTCCCAGAAGAAAAAACAGGCAACAGGTTATAAGGTTATGTTTATCTCTAACTATTTAACATCCTAAATTCTAGTACTGACAAGTTCATTAAAATATACACTGCAGAATGCTAAAGTACAGGTCAAGTTAAGCCTGATGAGGAAGGCTAAAAAAAGAAAACAAATAAGAGAATATGGTAAGGAAATTCACCAGGAAATTCTTAGGGTTAGAGGTCTCTACTATCTCTACACCCAGGATGTTCTCAAGCTTAATTCTAAAATAATCCATCCTAAAAATTCATCAATTAGAACTCTTTCATATCTTTAGTGCATATCTAAAATCTATTTTTACAGTAAGTGCGTAAAGGTCTGTCATTTATTGTTCTTGTAAAAACTAAGTTCACATATGGGAATTAGGACCACACGCATTGATAGGAATTCTCTGGCATTAGGTGAATTTATTGTTTTTAAATTATTCTTACAATACATAAAACATGTATAACAGCTGTTGGGATCTGTAGGTATGGGGCATTTGCTTTTTGCAATGAAAATGAGAATACAGTTCAAGTTTAAGGGGTTTCCCCATGAAGGACATATATGACATGGATATGTTATAAATGTCAGATAGATGCGGGTCCCACCTCTGGGACCTGCACCTATCTCTATTACGGGGCCCCCTAAACCCCGTTCTACCTTTTTGTGCTCACGCTGCATCCCGGCCACTTACTGATAACATGGTCGGGAGTTACAGAAACAGCATAGCTTGCATGCTACCCTACCCTTCCCATTCACTACTATGAGAGTTACGGAAACAGCGTAGCTCAGTGAGTTACAGATGTAGCCATCTTTACCTTAACTTTTAAATAAACAATGCCTAGATCTCTTATCTTGACTTTTCATTGACTTTTCAATGGCTTTTGTTGTGTAATATCACACTGCAGCAGGTTATCAGAATCAAGTTAAAGATGGCTACATCTGTACGCTGTTTTCGTATCTACCAACAATGTAATCAGGAAGTGGCCGAGAGTCAGCGTGAGCACCAAAAGCTGGAACAGGGTTTAGGGGACTCCGTTATAGAGATAGGTGCGGGTCCCAGAGGTGTTACCCGCATCTATCTGACATTTATGACATAATCTGTGGATATGTTTAGAAGGGAAGTAGCACCATTTGGCTTTTGGAGGTCAAATTTAGCAGGAATGGTTTGCGGAGTCCATGTCGCATTTGCAAAGCCCCTGAGGAACAAAACCATGAAAAGACCCAAGAAGTGACTCCATGAAGGAATCTACACCCCTTGAGAAATTCATCTAGGGGTGTAGTGATCATTTTGACCCCACAGGTGTTTCATAGATTTTATTAGGATTGGGCAGTGAAAATAAAAAAAAATCCTTTTTCTTCAATAAGACGTAGCTTTAGCTCAAAATGTTTAATTTTCTCAACAAATAAAGGACAAAATAATCCCAACATCTGTAAAGCAACTTCTCTGGAGTACGGACATACCCCATATGTGGTCATAAACTGCTGTTTGGGCACACGGCAAGGATCAGAAGAGATAGAGCGCCATCTGGCTTTTGGAGTACGGATTTTTCTGGATCGATTTCTTGACATCATGTCGCTTTTGCAAAGCCCCTAAGGGACCAGTACAGGTTAAACCACCCAAAAGCGACTTCATTCACGAAACTACACCACGTGAAGAATTAAACTAGGGGTGTAGTGAGCATTTTTGATCCACACAGGTGTTTCATAGACTTTATTAGAATTGGGCAGTGAAAAAAAACCAAAAACCCTTTTCGTCAATAAGACGTATCTTTAGATTAAAAAAAATATTCCTTTTCTCAACAATTAAAGGAAAAAAAGAACACCAACATTTGTAAAGAAATTTCTCCCGAGTAATACCACATTTGTGGTCATAAACTGCTGTTTGGGCACACGGCGGGGCTCAGAATGGAAGGAGCACCATTTGGCTTTTGGAGTGCAGATTTTGCTGGATTGGTTTCTGGGTGCTATGTCGCATTTGCAAAGCCCCTGTGGCACCAAAACCGTGGAAACACCCCAAAAGTTGCCCCATTTTGGAAACTACACCCCTCAATGCATTTATTAAAGGCTGTAATGAGCATTTTCAACCCACAGATCTTTTTCATAAATTATAGCACTGCGGATGGTGCAAAGTAAAAATTTAAATTTTTCCCTAGATATGCCATTTCAGTGGCAAATATGTCGTGCCCAGCTTGTGCCACTGGAGATACACCCCAAAAAATTTAAACGGTTCTCCCAGGTATGGCAATGCCAAATATGTGGAAGTAAACTGCTGTTTGGGCACACTGTAGAGTTCAGAAGGGAGGGAGCACCATTTGGCCTTAATCGGTAGTAGTTTTGTTTGGAGTTTTACTGGTATTTACTTTATAATGTGGAGCCATGTGTAAGCTGGGCACAGTACATCAGGGGCATAGTCAGGTGGTATAATAATTGGGTAAAATAATCCATAAACGTGTGTTACGCTGTAAAGCAATCCTTTGTGCACAGGCCAGTGTCGCACTGATAAATGGTGTCCTTTCTTATTCCCCTTTTGGTCCACACTCCGCACCTTTGCATTTTGGGGAATTTTGCTGGGAAGTGTTGTCCCGGTATAATACGGGCAACCTCTCTTCCAGCAGATATGTTTGGGTCCTACCCTTCCTGGTTCCCTAATATTAGGGCCTTGATAAATCACCTCTTGAAACAGTAGAAATGTTCCCCTCGGGCCGGCACAACTGCATATTTTTTATTTCCTGACTTATTGGACCCTTAACTAATTAATTTTTTCATAGACGTAGCGGCAAGAGGGCTGTTTTTTTGCAGGACGCGCTGTAGTTATTATTGGTACCATTTTGTCATACATGCGACTTTTTGATCACTTTTTATCCTATTTTTTGGGAGGCAAGGTGACCAAAAAACAGCAATTCTGCCATAGTTTTTTTACGGGTTTTTTTACGCCGTTCACCATGTGTAATAAATTACATGTTAAATTTATTCTGCGGGCCAATACGATTCCGGTGATACCAAATTTATAGCACTTTTTTTATGTTTTACAACTTTTTGCACAATAAAATTACTTTTGTAAAAAGAATGTATTTTTTCTGTCGCCATGTTGTTAGAACCATAACTTTTTAATTTCTTCGTCGACTGAGCTGTATGAGGGCTTGTTTTTTGTGAGATGAGCTATAGTTTTTATAGTTATCATTTTTGGATACATGCGACTTTTTGATCACTTTTTATCCCATTTTTGTAGGGCAAAGTGACCAAAAAACCCGAAATTCGGGCATTTTTTCTTAAGGTTTTTTTTTTAAGCCGTTTACCATGTGGAATAAATAACATAATATTTTCATAGTTCAGGCTGTTACGGTCGCGGCAATACCAAATATGTATGGTTTATATATCTTTTTCAATAATAAATGACTTGAAAAGCGAAAAAGGGCAATTGTGTTTTATTTTATTACTTGAAACTTTTATTATATTTTTTCCAACTTGTTTTTTTACTTTTTTTACACGTTTTTTTTAAAAACTTTTCTTTAGTCCCACTAGGGGACTTGAAGGTCCAACTGTCAGATTATTTTTCTAATACATTGCACTACTTATGTAGTGCAATGATTTAGATCTGTCAGTCATTGACTGACGGCAAGCCGATTTGGCTTCACCTCCGGGTGGGGCCTAATCGGCTTCCGTAATGGCAGAGCAGGAGGCCATTGTTAGGCCTCCTGTTGCCATAGCAGCAGTCGCAAGCGATCACTTTTGATCACTTCATCTAAGGGGTTAATGGCAGGAATCGGAGCTAGCTCTGGTTCCTGCCATTACAGGGGGATGTCAGCTGAAACATACAGCTGAAATCCACCGCTGATGATGCCAGCTCAGCTCCTGAGCCAGTGCCATCTGGCCGGTGGTTACGGATGTCTTTTAGGCCCCACCTCCGGTCGGGGCCTGAAAGTCTTCCATACTAGGCATACCGGGAGGCCAGTGTTAGGCCTCCGGTTGCCTTTGCAGCCAATGGCACCCCGGCAATTTAATTGCTGGGGTGCCGATGATCTGCAAACACTTTAAATGCAGCAATCGCTTTTGACTGCATTTAAGGGGTTAATGGCGGGGATCGGAGCAAACTTCGGTACCCGCCATTACCCCAGGGTGTCAGCTATAACATGAAGCCGACACCCGGGGATGGTGGCACCAACTCAGCTTTTGAGCCGGTGTCCACCATTTGTCGATGACTGCGGCCTGCTGCCTCTCTGATGGGTCGGCGGGCCACTGAAACCAGCCGCCACCACCTCCTCCTGCACTATAATTGTACCTGCATCTGTAGGACACAGGTACAATTATAAGCAATGAATGGCCAGGTACGTTTCATGCCTGGCCATTCAGCGCCCTTCTACGAGTGAAGCGGCGCGATAGGTGCTGATTGACAGGGAAAGTCATTCTGCCCTTCCAATCAGCGCCTTTCATAGACGCAAGCTGCTTGCGTCGTTCAACCCCAGGAGACCTGAGCAAAAGAGACCAGGTCTCCATCGCCGCCGGACGGCACGGGAATGGGATTAAGATGAGTTTGTATAGTTAGTTTTTTTATCCTAATAAAAAAAAAGTGTGTCACATTATCTATGGGGGGGGGGTTGCTTTATCTACGGGGTTGGCTCTATCTATGGGGGGCTTTATCAATGGGGGCTCTATCTACAGAGGGGCTATATACTGGGATGGGTTTTATGTGGATCACTATATACAGGGGTGGGCTATATGTGGAGCACTATATACAGGGCTGGGCTATATACAGGGGTGGGCTATTTGTGGAGCAATATATACAGGGGGCGCTATATACTGGGGTGGGCTATATGTGGACCACTATATACAAGGATAGGCTATATCTACTGCGGGGTTATATACAGGGGTGGGCTATCTGTATAGCACTATAGGGGAGCTATATGTGGGACACTATATACAGGGGTGGACTCTATGGCGGCACTATCTACAGGGGGCTCTATGGCAGGCACTATCTACAGGGGGCACAATGTGTGTAAGACACCGTGTATGGTGCTATTATAATTATAGGTGCAGCGTATGGCGCTATTATATTTAGGGGCGTAGTGTGTGGTATAATGAGAACTTCATCTTTGTTTATAGGTGTAGAAATGTTTGAAAACTGAGAAGCTGAAGACATCTGAGCGGCAAATTGCAGAAATGGGCTGTGATCATTATATATATATATATATATATATATATATATATATATATATATATATATATATATATATATGTAGAAGGTAAAAAGAATGGCAGCACTCCAGCAGGTTTAATGAAAGAGGTGGACTTTATTCACCTTGCTACAGGGGGGTGCATAAGTAGGTTTACAGGGGGAGATTTTTCACACAGTCTAATTACAATTTTGTGGGGTAAATTTAAATGAAGAAACACAAGGAGATGACATTATTAGAAAAATAACTTGGTCCAATGAAACCAACTTCAAACTTTCCGATGCTGTTTATAGCCACAACTGTGTTTATTACTCAACAGAAAACCCCTTTGCAACAATTGAAGAATAGTTGAATCAACCCGGGGGTTACAGTTTGGACGGCCCTTCCATGTAAAGGGGTAATTGGACCCATCTTCTACAATACAGGGGTTACCTCAGACCTGTAACTTAACATGCAGACTTCTATTTTCAGCAAGATGGAGCACTCCTCACTATGCTTTAGAGGTGCGTTATTTTCTTCACGAAAAATTAGCCAATAGGTGGATAGGTAGACAAGGCTCGGTTGAGTGGTTACCACGATCACCAGACTTTACTCCGATGGACTTTTTCTTTTGGGGAGTTATCAAAGATAAGGTAAATTCAAGAAAAGCACGCACGGTTGATAACATAATTCAGTTCATAAAAGAAGCATGCAAAGAAATTATTGCCAATAAAGAACTTTGTGCCAAAGTGTGAGGGTAAAAACTAGATTACAGCAATGTGTACATAGCGAGGGCCGGGATTTTGAGCGTATAAGAGATTGTACTTAATTATTTTGTTATTCTATAAAATACTATTTAAACTGTATACCTATTATTATTATTATTATTATTATATTTACCTATTATTTAAACTGTATACCTACTTATGCACCTCCGTGTGTGTGTGTGTGTATATATATATATATATATATATATATATACCGTATTTTTCGGACAATAAGACGCAGTTTGTAGCAAGAATAAATCTTGCTAAAAAGTCCCTGCGTTTTGTAGCCCGCAGTCAAGGGACCCGGCATCGCCGGGCACCAGGACTGCTTCATTACTTAACCCCTTCCTGACCCATGACGTGCCGGCACATCATGGAGCTGGAGGGGGGTGATTAGGGGCGTAACTGGGAAAGACTGGGCCCCATAGCAAACTTTTGACTGGGGCCCCCCTCCCCTGGGAGTCACACAACCCCCCCTTGTAGATAGTGCCTTTTTTACAGCCCCCCTGTAGATAACGCCATACAGCCCCCTGTAGATAACGCCATACAGCCCCCCTGCAGATAACGCCATACAGCCCCCTTTGTCGATATCTACAGAGGGGGACTGTATGGCGTTATCTACAGGGGGGACTGTGTGGCGTTATCTACAGGGGGGACTGTGTGGCGTTATCTACAGGGGGGGGACTGTGTGGCGTTATCTACAGGGGGGACTGTGTGGCGTTATCTACAGGGGGGGACTGTGTGGCGTTATCTACAGGGGGGACTCTGTGGCGTTATCTACAAGGGGGACTGTGTGGCATTATCTACAGGGAGAGGGCTGTATGGCGTTATCTACAGGGGGGACTGTGTGGCGTTATCTACAGGGGGGACTGTGTGGCGTTATCTACAGGGGGGACTGTATGGCGTTATCTACAGGGGGGACTGTGTGGCGTTATCTACAGGGGGGACTGTGTGGCGTTATCTACAGGGGGGACTCTGTGGCGTTATCTACAGGGGGGACTGTGTGGCGTTATCTACAGGGGGGGACTGTGTGGCGTTATCTACAGGGAGAGGGCTGTATGGCGTTATCTACAGGGAGAGGGCTGTATGGCGTTATCTACAGGGGGGACTGTGTGGCGTTCTCTACAGAGGGGGCTGTATGGCGCTAACGCCATACAGCCCCCACTGTAGAGAACGCCATACAGCCCCCCCTGCAGGGAACGCCATACAGCGCCCCCCTGCAGGGAAAGCCATACAGCGCACACCCCTGCAGGGAACGCCATACAGCGTCCCCAACCCCCCAAAAAAATGCGACCTACAGTGTTGTTGTGTCCTACAAATAACATGCATCCCCTATCCACAGGATAGGGGATACATGTGCGATCGCTGGCATTGATAGGGAGAACGGGGGACTAAAAGTCCCCCCAAGTTCTCCATGACTAACCTTTGACTTCCGGCGTCTGTGTCGGCAGCTCAATAAAAATGAAAGGAGCGCTGGTCACGCATGCGCACAAGCGCGACCGGCGCTCCATTCATTTCTACGGAGCTGCCGACACAGACCCCGGAAGTCAAAGGTTTGTGATGGAGAACTTCAGGGGACTTTCAGTCCCCCGTTCTCCCTATCAATGCCAGCGATCACACATGTATCCCCTCTTCTGTGGATAGGGGATACATGTCTTTTGTTTAATGGCAGAGCGGGGAGATACCTCCCTGCTCTGCCGTAGTGATCAGTGGCGTCCCGCTGTAGCAGCCATAGCGGCTGCGAGCGGAGCCTGCAGCCATGGTGGGGGTCCGTGCCGGCGGGCGACACGGGCCCCCTCATGCCGCGGGCCCCGTAGCAGCTGCTACGGCTGCTACGGCGGTAGTTACGCCACTGGGGGTGATGTATGGAGCGGGCTCACGAACTGACCCCGCTCCACACACTGCAGGTGTCAGCTTCTGACACGCTGCTCTAACGGCCAGGAACAGCAATTTCGCTGTTCCTGGCAGTTTAACCGGTTCAGGACCGGGCTATCTTGAGCCTTCAGGACCAGACACTGTTTAGCGATTTTTAGCACACTTTTAGCAATTTCTAGGCTTAAAGTTCGAAAATTATAGTAAAAAATATGCTTTTTTAAATTTTAGCTATTTTTTGTGGTAATAATATAGTTTCATCCAAAATATACCTTTTATTTGTGATTGTCATTGTCTTTCGTAAATTTTGATATATTACATGTCTATTTCAGAGTAATTGGGTCAGGGCTAGCGTTACGACTGATTTTATGTGTATTTATTATTAGTTTTTTTGCACATTATTTTACTCTTATATTTTTAATATGATGATCTGGCCCTCAAAGGTGACAGACCATAATAATTTTTTACACGATGTTTTTCCACTGTAACTGTGGCTACTCATTATTTACAGGGGAAATCAGCCCTCTTATAGTGACTATTGTCACTAATAGGGCTGTGCTGGGTCTATTCATATACACAGCACTCATTGAGCGCTGTGTAGGAGAGATCAGAGAAGATAGAAGCAGCGAAAGCTGATTCTATCTTCTTCTCAGGGTTCCCGGGAGTCACTGACTGCCAGGTACCTGACATTTAGCTGCCCGATCGCTCGGGCAGCAAGCTAAAACCCACGCCCTGAATACTCTATGGCACGGGTTTTAAGGACCCCGACCGTCGGACGTATATACATGGCCGGTGGTCGGGATCCAGTTAAAGGGGTTGTGCCATAAAACACATGTATCCACTATCCACAGGATAGGGGATACATGTGTGATCGATAAGGAAAACGGGACCGAAAGTTACCAAGAGCGCTGCATGAGAAGCTGTGACGTCCGCGTTCTGTGTCCAGCAGCTTCATAGAGATCAATTGGATTCTTCTGCGCATGCGCGAGCGGCTCTCCATTGATATCTATGGAGCTGCGGAACAGATAAGCCGGACACAGAACCCGGAAGTCCAGGCTTCTCATGTAGCTCTTTGGGTGACTTTCGCTCCCCTGTTCTCCTTATCGCTAAGACCCCTAGCGATCTCACATGTATTCCCTATCCTGTGGATAGGGGATACATGTGTTTTATGGCAAACCCCTTTAACTAGTTAAATGCTGTGGTCAATAGTGACCGCAGCATTTATAGGGGTTTTTCTATGAAGGATAGTTATGACATATCCACAGGATATGTCATAAATGTCAGATAGATACAGGTTCCACCTCTGGGACCCGCACCCATCTCTAGAACGGGCCCCCTAAACTCCGTTCTAGCTTTCTGTGTTCTCCCGGCCACTTGGTTACATGTGGAGTTACTGAAACAGCGTAACTCGACGAGCTACGCTGTTTCCGTAACTCCATTAGAACTGAACAGTAGAACTAAACAGTAGTTATGGAAACAGCGTAGCTCGCATGCTACGCTGCTTCTGTAACTGCCATTCACTACTATGGGAGTTAGGGAAACAGCGAAGTTACGCTGTTTCAGTAACTCCACATGTAACCAAGTGGCCGCTGGTTGAAGTCCCTTAGGGGAACTAATAAAATGTGTAAAAAAAAAAAAAAAGTGTTAGATACGTTTTCAGGAGTGTAAAAAAAACAAACATTTTCTCAATAAAAAAAATATACAATTTTTTTGTCTCAGAATGTGGTGAAACATTTTCTGTCGTCAAAAAACCTTGGTGCGTCTTATGGTCAGGTGCGTCTTATAGTTAGAAAAATACGGTATATATATATATATATATATATATATATATATATATATATATACAAATAAGTAATAATATGTATATATATATATATATGTATATATATATATATATATATATATACACATATATATATAGATATATATTTATATATATATATATATATATAGAGAGATATATATCTATAGATATATATATATATATATATATATATATAGATATATATGTTAGAAAAAAGCAGCACTTCGTAGAATTCAAGTAGCAAGGTGCTATGCATCCTAGACCGTCATCCACACGGTCCTTTATTGGATACACAAACTAAGATTTAGACGCAGCACTCCAAGAGTAATTTCAAAAATAGATAGTGGTTTATTTAACCCATGTACAAAAATAGCTACGTTTCAGTCCTCTCAGCAAAGGTCCTGCTGAGAGGACTGAAACGTAGCTATTTTTGTACATGGGTTAAATAAACCACTATCTATTTTTTAAATTATTCCTGGAGTGCTGCGTCTATTTCTTTGTTTATATATAATATAATATATATATATATATATATATATATATAGGTAGAGATAAGCAGCACTCTGCGACAGATTCCAACACGGTAATGGGTGCAAGCAGGTAATCCAGATCCGTGGTTTATAAGACATAAACTAAAGAAATCCCACAGCACTCCGATGGTTCCAAAAAGTATGTGATTTATTCAGTCAACAGCTGCAACGTTTCCGTCCTGCTATAGGACATTTTTCAAGCATTGACTGAATAAATCACGTACTTTTTGGAACCATCGGAGTGCTGTGGGATTTCTTTTGTTTATATGTATACATATATATATATATATATATATATATATATTAGGTAGAAAAAAGCAGCACTTCAGAGAATTCAAGTATCACGGTGCTATGCGTCCTTGACCGTCATCACACGGTCCTGAATTGGATACACAAACGAGGAAATAGACGCAGCACTCCAGGAGTAGTTGCAAAGATAGTGGTTTATTCACCCAAGTACAGAAATAGCTACGTTTCAGTCCTCTCAGCAGGACCTTTGTCAAGCAGACAATATGTATATTTTCCACCACTTTCACTGCCACAACTTCATGTGCCAGTTACAGTGTGTTTGATCGTCCTGTACTGTATATATTTGAAAATAATTGTCAATCGGACAAAGACTATTGCATAACGGCGCTGTATAACTGCTTGATGCAGAATAATATGCCACTATTGACACTATTTTAAGCAATTAAAAGATTTAAATTCACTTGGTTTTTATTTTTCCAAAGTACAATAAAAAAGTATACAACATCCAAATGATACAGTCTCACAGTATTGTATACAGAACACAGAAAAAGCTTGCACCTTTAGATATCAGAAACGTACCTCACAGGTGTGAGGTACCAACGACACTGAATTTTCCTAACGGCTTCTATATGATTGACACATTTGGATATCCTATGTGAGTGATGTAAAGCAGCCCTCCAGTCCTCCTCCAAGAACTCCCGACCCATATCCGTCTCCCACTGAGACATGTATTTCAATTTGAGAAATGAGCTGTGGGTGTTTAAGGACAAGTAAGCTGAGACCAAACCTTTCAGCGATGTAATATCCGAAACCAAGAATCACTGAAACACTGAAGACGGTCCAGAGGCCTGGAGAGCTGCTGAACCCCTCTGATGAAGAAAGTGCCTAATTTGCAGAAACATAAACAAGTGAGTATTCGGGATATGGAATTTAGCCTGTAAGTCTGCAAATGAGCTTAATTGCAACCAATTAAACAGGTCAGATATCTGCTGTATGCCTGCTTGGCACCACACCAAGAGGTCTAAAATAGGTATCTGGTGGGAAAGATATCTGAATGGGCATTTGCAATTAAAAGTCTGTATCAGCAGACAGCGGCACGCTGTCAGCAACAGGATTTAAATAAATCTATTTATTTTAAAAACATTTGTCACTTGGACACAAACTGAAGTAATATGGCACTTTATAAATGCTTGATGCTGAACCATATGCCAATTTTTAGTGCCACTATTAGATATATACAAAACAATGAGTGACATCACGTCCGTATCGTCTGTTTCGGAAGGTAGCAGCACCAGGATTAATATTATTGAAGAAAATTTATGAATGATATTTATTAATATTATTGAAGAAAATTTATGAATGATGTGATGAAGATTGGTGATTTACAAATTAATGTAAGAATTGCATAGTTAAAGCAGTACTTACAGCAATGGCTGCCTGGCTAACTAACAAATTGACACTAACTGACTCCTATCCCTCTCTAAAATCTATCTCTCTATCAAATTATTGTAACGCTATCTATTCTCTTCACCTCACTATAAAAATACTCACTGACACTAACCCACTATCTATCTGTATTCTGTGTTTTACTAACTCTCACTCTCTGTCTGACGTTCTGTCTCTCCTATCTCTATCCCCAGTCAGAAAGCACCAACATTTCCTGCTTGGACTGTTTATAGTGTCCATGACTTATATGACTGTTTATACCCCTCATGATTGGCAGTGCTAGAGGGAGCGCTGCCTGCAAGGTATCATGGGAAAGCCTGCCGAGCCGCTGGCCAAAGTCATGTGATCATTTTTCTCTGTCATCTTGTCTTCTTCTGATCTGCAAAATGTCAGCCGCCATTTTAAGCGATTCGAGCTAATCCCAAAATATTCACGACAATCCGAAACTTTTGAGAAATTTGTAACAAATTAGATTTGTGTAGAATCGATTCGCTTATCTCTACTTATAATGGGTTCCGTTGGGTTTCATCAATGTTTCCATACTTTTGATAGGAATAATAGTTGCATGCAATGCTTTTTTCTGGTTAAATCTGAATAAATTTGCGACAGAGGCTCCAAAGCAAATGTGAACACAAAGAGTGTTGGTGTCAGAAACGCCAATGGTCCATAAATTAACATACAGGCCATAAAAAAAGAGGACTTTTTACCAGTGTACATAATTAAAATACCTGCACTAAGAATTTTTGAAGCTGGAGGAGAACTCCCAACGTGAGTTTTCTTATAAACGGTCTTAAAACTTTATTGATATTAACTGTCTGTCGTATCCTAATTAACCCTAATATTTGGAGACGGAAAAGTAGATACTATAATGCCGGATTCACACAAACGAGTGAAAAACTCTCAGTTGCACCCGTGCGGGACTCGTTTTCACGGATCCCCATAGACTTGAATCTATCGAGAGATCCGCATGAAAATAGGACATGTTCTATTTTTTAACGGACCCTTTGTAGCATCCATGGCCGTGGGCCGTCGGATTTATTCACCTCCTGACGCCAGCAGCCATGGATCAGTGAGCACTGGCTCGCATCTCCTTCCTAGGAGATGCCAGCACTCACTTCCGCTCCGGTCCGCTGTGTCCCGTAGGGTGCATGCGCACGCTCGTGCCCGGTCCTAAAGGGTCAGCACGTGCACAACATCAATCATCATCATCAACTACGCATGATTTCCTGGACTATAAGAAGGGCCCTGCCCTTCTAATCCTTGCCTGAGCATTGTTAGTGTATCCCAAGTCTGTCTTGCAAATGGTCCCTTAGTGTTTTCCCTTTCCAGTTGTTACCCGTGCCCTGTTACCGGTTCCTGTATCCCATTCTGTGTTCTTGTTCCTGTGCCTACTAGTGTTGGAGTCGCATCTACTGCACCTGCTGTCGATTGCCACATCCTGTATCACATCAGTGTGATCTGCCACGTCTGGCGCAACATTCTGCACCTGCTGTCATCTGCCACGTCTGGCGTAACCTGCTGCACCCACCTCTATCCATGCCAAAGCCTCGGCCACTGTCTGGACTATTCTGGTACCCTAGTGCAGGACTTTGTATTGCTGGGGTGCTCTGTGGTTTGGCCAGCTGCCTCCTCGCTACGGCGGTGCGGCCTAGTGGGTCCACATACCCACAGACTGTGACACCCTTCACATGGTGCATTAAAACAATGGCTGTGTATAAGGCCCTATTGAAATACATGCATCCGTGTGACAGCCGTTGTTTTAACGGCTGTCACACGGACATATACTACGGTCGGCTGAATTCGGCCTGCCAGACCATTTGTCTAAACACAACTATTCAATTGAAACATTTATTAATATAAGTTATAACTCGACTTTTCAATTTTAGGGATCTGGTTGTCTAAGGTTTAGACAGTTTATATTTTACAGGCCAGTAATTGTCTAGCAAGGACTAAATGCAAATACAAAAATTTCTTTCAATTCATAGCATAATTCTAACACAAGGTCATGATTTAATAAGGTTAACAGGTCCCTCTTCTATTTTTATAACACTGTTTATCCCTGGTTCGTATTACATTATTTGGACGTATTCAGACTCATGCCATATTTCTGTCCAGATGGGAGCAGCAACACAAACATGTGTTATGGAGTGCTTGTGACCTAACAGGAAACACCTGTACGGCGGTATTACCCTTTCACAGAGTTCAAAGTCCTGATGGAAATACAACCAAAAAGATTGTTTTGTTTCCTTGTTTTGTTTGTCTCACAAAAATCAGAGCTTTGCCATAAATGTTGAAAAGAGAAAAGTAAATTTTTTATTTTAGTTGAATAAATGGTTCTTTCATGGAAATTCATTATAGTAATTTGTAAAACTCACTATGTAATCTAGTGGGTGTCTGCTGAAGGAAATATTTACATATGACTACACTGAACAATGAATATTCATACCTAAATGATGTCTGTATATGTTTTAATTAAGAACTCGCTGTGCTGTGGAAATGAGAGGAGGAGACCCATGGATGGTTGTGAGAAGTACACCGCAAAGTTCTGCTTCATTTTGTAAAAGTAAACACTTTAAAGTCATACATGACTTCGGTATGGCCTACTTGATAGATGGAGTCTAAGGCACCAGATGATCTGTGAGATGCAAATCTAGTACTGCTTTTATACAAACTTTTACAAGACGGATATGGCTTGATCATGGCACCGAGCAAACATACATACTCAGAGCCCCTGCGTCAGGCCTAGACCCTGGGGACTTTAATAACACTTTACACCTTCTCTCCATGCCCATACCTCATTGGCAAACGTAATAAGAAAACGGGCACTATTTCCTTATTCCCATCCCCCTTACCTGCTGGTAGCATACACCACTATCTCACCGAGACCGGAGTAGGTCTGTCAGCACCAGAATCATCGCCACATAGTTCTGGATGCTTTGTGGATGACTCTGTAGAGTCACAACAAAAGACTTTTCTCTTTGTCTCTCCAGCCTCACTGGCTGTCAGTTTTCCGGCATCCCATGCAGCGCTGCCTACAGGGAAGAATGAAGCGCCATTGCATCTTGCAGAACTATTTACTGCAGCAATGGGAAGGATCTGGGAGTGCAGAAACAGCAAATAGCTGCTGTAACCACCAAGCAGGATATGGAGCACTACATGCAACTACAAAGTTGAAATCCCTTCCCTCACTCTAAGGCTAGATTCACACGAATGTGTCCGTTTTTCATCCGCAAAAAATGCAGCGTTTTTCCTGCATTGCAGTTCCATGTGGCATCAGTGTGTGTTCCGTGTGGCATCCATTTTTTATGTCAGTGTTGGTGCACATTTTTTTATTTTTTTATTTTCATCTCTGCATTTCTTTAGCAACTCGTGTGTGAATCACGGACAGCACACAAAAGACGTCCGTGTGCTGTCAGTGATTTTCACACACCCTTTGACTTCAATTGGAGCATGATTAAGGCTAGATTCACACGAGCATGTTCGGTTCGTAAAGGACGGAATGTATTTCGGCCGCAAGTCCCGGTCCGAACACACTGCATGGAGCCGGGCTCCTAGCATCATAGTTATGTACTACACTAGGAGTCCCCACCTCGCTGCGGGACAACTGTCCCGTACTGTAATCATGTTTTCAGTACGGGACAGTAGTTCCACGGAGAGGGTTAGAGACTACATCTACTAGCCTAATGCAGCTTACAGCCAGCTAGATCTTTTTCAGCCCCTTCCATGAGAACCCTCTGCACAGATAGGACCCGTAGTATGGTCTGACTATGCACCTGTGTATCTTATACTGACTATACCTGTCTCTTCACATCTCTTCCAGCAGTGGAAATTAAATGACTTCCTAAGTACCCGGGAGTAAGACACTACACCCGTGTCGTCTGAATTTAAGGCACTCAAATGTGTATTGTGAAGGGTTCTTATACAGCATGGATCTCACTGAAGAATGAGGAAAATGTACTCCACTTCACGTCTTCTAGACGAGATGCACTCTTTAGAATCTCAACATAAATGTCCCTCTACTTCATAAGTACTTTCTAAATTGTTGATTACTGCCAGAGACAAACTGCGAACTCTAATTAAACAGCAATATACTAGGTTTAGGAATCACGATTGATGTTACTTCGAACATGCAAGTAAATGTCGGTGTCCTGTAGCTAGGGCACACATCCACATACACAGGTGACATATTTTCTTAAACTTAAAGAGGATCTGTCACTAGTTTAGTAATGCCTTAGCTAATCGAATAGGTGCTGTCACACTGATAATGCTAGTGAATATTGTGTCCCAAAATGTTTTCTATTTTAAAAGTTATACATTTTTTTTCTAAATATGTAAATGAGCCTATACTTGACAAATTGGAGTCAACTGCAGCGATTATCCTGAGGTAGAGCTACCTCACAGCCTCTGATGCTGTCCTATCAGCATGAAGCTGCTTCACACAGTGTGAGAGATTGAGGCTGGAGGGAAGGGGATCACTTAAAATAGCCATATCTCAGGCTGTGGACCATCCCGTTCTGTTGCTATATGAAAGATGAGATTTTCATAATTTATGTGGCATCAGGATCACAGTTCTAGCTGTGAAACAACCGGAGATATCCCCAGTTGAAAACACAGTCAGGAATGGAAGCTGTATATTATAAGATCACACTGAGTTGCTGGGCAGGGAAGGGGGGAGAAGCTCTATGCTGATTCTGCAGCGTCACACAGAAAACATTACACCACCCAGAGTGACAAGAAAGAGTCACCTCCTATTTGGCAAGTATAGCCAAATCAGCATAATTAGAAAAATGTTCATAACTTTGCAAATAATAAACGTTTTTGAAAAAAAAATCACACTGTAGTTATCAGCATCATAGTGCCTATTAGATTAGTTAGGAGATGGGGAATTAACTCGTGAGAGATCCGCTTTTACTCACATTACAATGTGGAAGTCCATAATCCCACCAAAATTGTTGAGGCCTTCAGCCAATAATCTGCTTCCCTCTATAGTATCCGTGGACACTTTCATGATTGTAAACCCTTGCAGGCAGGCCCTTCACTTTTTCTGTACCTGTCTGTCCTTTAGCAAGCTCGTGTTTATTGTACCTGTTTTCATTGTCTCATGTTATGTATTTATATCCTTCTTCATTTCCTATGTACAGCGTCCTTGAATTAATGGGTCTTTAAAATAATTATAATATGTCACCTGAGGCCCTTTGGTCTAAAATATATGACTATGTAGTAGATACAGCACTGCCTGTTTTAAAACCCTCAGACTATACGACCTAGGAGGAAACATTTACTGATCACGAAGTGGAGTGAAACTGCAATTAAATCCTTAACCTTGGTGAAACGCTCTGGGCCAGATGAATTGAATAACTGGTTTACAAATTACTGGGGTCCAATTATCTTGTTTTATGGCAAAAGTGGTCATTTCTGTTCCCCCCAACTCCTCAATTACTGGAAGCACCCAAGACATTACTTCCAAAACCTGGGAAGTAACCAAATACTTGCCCTAACTTTTGCCCTATATCCCTTGTAGATGTGGATGTTAATATCTTTTCTAAAATTATTGCATGTTTCCTCAGGTTTCATTTGCAGTGTAACCGCTCACAGATAGAGCAAACAGTCAATAGTAAACCAATATCCATAACAAGCCGGGTCAGACCAATAGAGACAAAAAGATACAGTAAAGAAAAGCAAAAGAGTTGTCAGGAAATGGTCTGAGGTCATACACAGTAGCAAATACTAGGGGAAAGCAATGAGTACTTGTGTAAACGAGCCAAGTCAAAAACACAAGAATACTCACTGCATGGACAGACTGACCAGGGTCAGTATCGGACTGGCCCGCCGGAGGAACGGAGGATCCTCCGGTGGGCCCAGTTAGCGAGCTGCTTTTATCTGGCAGCGAAGCAGAGAGACATTGTCTCCCTGCCCCGCTGCTTACTCTTGTAGGCAGGTCGGGCGTTAGGGCCCCCTGCCGTTTATAGCTGGCATAGTTTCCAGTGGAGTCGCAAGCCCTGGAGGGGGCGTTGGTGCTTGCGACTGCCACATTCACTTGTATCTGCATCCTCGGGACGCAGATACAATTAAATAGTATAGGCTGTAGGCCATGTTAGGCCTGCAGCCTATAAGCGACTGGGACGGAGTCCCTGCGCAGGTCGGCGTGATGACGTCATTGCATCACGCTGGCCTACTCCGTCTGAGACACTGGGTTGCTCCATCTGTCATGGGAACGGGGCTAGGGAAGTACAATTTTTTTGGGGGTGTGTGTGAAGCTACCTACTGAGAGGGCTGTGTGGCACTATCTACTAGGGGCTCTGTGTGGTGCTATCTACTAGGGAGGCTGTGTGGCACTATACAGGGGAGAGCTGTGTGGCACTATCTACTAGGGGTGGCAGTGTTGCACTATATACTGGGGGCTGTGCGGCACTATACAGGGGAGAGCTGTGTGGCACTATCTACTAGGGGTGGTGGTGTGGCACTATATACTGGGGAGGCTGTGTGGCACTATACAGGGATGAAGGCTGTGTGGCACTATACAGGGGTGAGGGCTGTGTGGCACTATACAGGGGAAGCGATTTGTGGCACTATACAGGGGGAGGACTGTGTGGCACTATCTACTTGGGGGGCTGTGTGGCACTATCTATTAGGGGGGCTGTGTGGCGCTATCTACTAGGGAGATCTGTGTGGCACTATACAGGGGAGGGCTGTGTGGCACTATCTGCTAGGGGTGGCGGTGTGGCACTATATACTGGGGGAGCTGTGTGGCACTATACAGGGGTGAGGGCTGTGTGGCACTATACAAGGGAGGGCTGTGTGGCACTATACAGGAAGAGCGCTGTGTGGCACTACCTACAGGAGGGGGGCTGTGTGTGGCACTATCTACAAGAGGGGGCTGTATGTGACACTATCTACAATAGATGTGCTGTGTGTGACTATCTACAAGAGGGGGCTCTGTGTGGCACTATCTTCAAGAGTGGGCTCTGTGTGGCACTATCTACAAGAGGGGAACAGTGTCTGGCACTATTATAATTATTATTATTATTGTGGAGCCTCAAAGTGGTACTATTTTGTGGCACTGAAGAGGCATTATTTCCATATGGGGCACTATAAATGATGAGGTTTTTGTAGAGGGTGGGGCGGTGCTACAAAAGCGAGAAGCGAAAGATGTTTGTGTTTCAAATTCTGCAGAGGTGATTTGGAGTTGGGATAAGGCATCAGGAAAAATTTAGCCGGATGAAAAGAAAAAGGAAAAGTGAGCGGGGACCAGTGGAGAGAGCGTTGCGCGTGCGCGCAGCTCTCTCTATTCAGTTGTATGGTTGTTATGGAAACAGCCGAGCAACTCTTGCTCGGCTGTTTCCATAACTCCCATTGAACAGATTGGAGAGAGCTGAGTGCACCCATGAACCTTAATCCACTGGTCTCCGCCTGGATTCTGCGGTCAATTCTAGATATAGCTGCGAGTAACAGAGGTGGGACCCGCATCTATCAGACATTTTTTCCATTTTCTGTGGATATGCCATAAATGCCTAAGATGGGAAAACTCCTTTAATACAATACAGCACAGTGAAATACATTTTTAAATGTCTAAGATGGGAAAACTCCTTTAACCCCTTAAGGACGCAGCCTTGTTTTGGCCTTAAGGCTCAGAGCCCATTTTTCAAATCTGACATATTTCACTTTATGTGGTAATAACGTCGGAATGCTTAAACCTACCCAAGCGATTCTGAGACTGTTTTCTCGTGACACATTGGGCTTCATGTTCGTGGTAAAATTTGGTCGATATATTCAGTGTTTATTGGTGAAAAGTTGCAAAATTTAGAGAAAATTTAGAAAAAATAGCATTTTTCAGAATTTAAATGCATCTGCTTGTAAAACAGACGGTTATACCACCCAAAATAGTTACTAGTTCACATTTACCATATGTCTACTTTGGATTGGCATCGTTTTTTGAACATTCTTTTATTTTTCTTGGACGTTACAAGGCTTAGAACATAAACAGCAATTTCTCATATTTTTAAGAAAATTTCAAAAGCCTTTTTGTTAAGGTACCTCTTGAGTTCTGAAGTGGGTTTGAGGGGCCTATGTATTAGAAACCCTGATAAAACACCCCATTTTAAAAACTAGACCCCTCAAAGTATTCAAAACAGCATTTAGAAAGTTTTTTAACCCTTCAGGCATTTCACAGGAATTAAAGCAAAGTGGAGGTGAAATTTGCAAATTTCATTTTTCTTGCTGAATTTCAATTTTATTCATTTTTTTTTCTGTAACACAGAAGGTTTTACCAGAGAAACACTACTAAATATGTATTGTCCAGATTCTGCAGTTTTTAGAAATGTCCCACATGTGGCTCTACTGCGCTCATGGAATAAAACACAAGCCCTAGAAGCAAAGAAGCACCTAGTGCATTTTGAGTCCTCTTTTTTATTAGAATATATTTTAGGCGGCATGCCAGGTTTGAAGAGGTGTTGAGGTGCCAAAACAGTAGGAATCCCCCAATAGTGACCCCATTTTGGAAACTACACCCCTCAAGGAATTCATTTATGGTTGTTGTTACCATTTTGACCGCACAGTTTTTTCACAGCACGTATTTGAATTGGGCTGTGAAATGAAAAAAATGTCATTTTTTCCAATAAAATGTCATTTGTGATCAAAATTTCTTATTTTCACAGGGAACAAAATACCGCATTTTGTTGCCCAATTTGTCTTTAGTGTGGAAATACCCCATTTGTGGTGATAAACTGCCGTTTGAGCTCATGGGAGCGCTCAGAAGGAAAGGAGCGCTATGTGTTTGTTGGAGTACAGATTTTGCTGGATTGGTTTTCGGGTGCCATGTCGCATTTGCAGAGCCTCAGAGGTATCAACGCAATGGAAACCCGCCAGAAGTGACCCCATTTTGGAAACTACACCCCTCAAGGAATTCATTTATGGTTGTTGTTAGCATTTTGACCCCATAGTTTTTTCACAGCACCTATTTCAATTGGGCTGTGACATTAAAAAAAATGCATTTTTTCCAATAAGATGTAATTTTTTATCAAAATTTCTTATTTTCACAGGGAACAAAATACTCCATTTTGTTGCCCAATTTCTCCTGAGTGCAGCAATACCCCATTTGTGGTGATAAACTGCCGTTTGGGCTCATGGGAGGCCTCAGAAGGGAAGGAGCGCTGTGTGTTCTTTGGAGTGCAGATTTTACTGGTTTGGTTTTCGGGTGCCATGTCGCATTTGCAGAGCCCCAGAGGTATCAAAGCAATGGAAACCCACCAGAAGTGACCCCATTTTGGAAACTACACCCCTCAAGGAATTCATTTATGGGTGTTGTGACCATTTTGACCTCATAGTTTTTTCACAGAACTTATTTAAATTGGGCTGGGAATGAAAACAAAATTATTTTTTTCAAATAATATGTAGTTTTGGCTGAAAATTTCTTATTTTCACAAGAAACAAAATACCCCATTCTATTGCACAATTTGTTCTGAGTGCCGTAATATCCCATTTGTGGTGAGAAACTGCCGTTTGGGCCCATGGGAGGGCTCAGAAGGAAAGGACCACCATTTGGCCTACTGGGGATTTTCTAGTGCGAAGTCATGTATGCAGAAGCACCTGAGGTACCAGTACAGTTGAAACCCGCAAGAAGTGACCCCGTTTTAAAAACTACACCCTTAAGGCATTCATCTAGAGGTGTAGTGAGCATTTTGATCGGAGACCTACACCCTATAAACTGTAATGTGGGTTCTCCCGGGTATGGCAATGCCCTACATGTGGCTGTTATCAGCTGCCTGGGCACACAGCAGGGCTCAGAGGGGAAAGACGAGGGGGGATAAGCTGTGCGGAGTGCATCAGGGTAAGTAAAATTGGGGTAAATTATAAACCAAGGGATGTATGATAAATTTTAAAACACTCTTTCATACAGAGCTCTGGTTATTCGGGACACGTGTCACATTGATATATTGTGTCATCCCTTATAGCAGACTTTGCACCTCTTTTGACTTTTTCCCTTCTTGCCAGTTTGGGGAACTTCTCCTGGAAAGTGTTGCCGCCCTGGTACGATGCATGTGGCCCCGCTTCCAGAAGTACTGGGTGCCCCCCCTTCTTGGTCCCTAAAGATTACGTTCTTGATAATCACCTCTTGAAATTCCAGGAAAGTTCCCGTCTGGCCTGCACATCGACGTAGCAGGTACGCATTGTACAAAGCCATCTGTATGATGTGCCCGGCCAGCTTCTTATACCACACCGCATGGCGCTGTAGGGCTTCAGGATTTGATCTGACAAGTCCATCCCTCCCATGTACCTATTGTAGTCCAGGATGCAGTCTGGTTTGGGGGTGGCCTTTCCTTCATATATCCTAAACCTGTAGGTATACCCTGATGCACTCTCACAGCTTATACATCTTCACGCCATACCTTGCCCTCTTACCCGGCAGGTACTCGCGGAATTGAACCCTCCCTTTAAAATGTACCAGGGTCTCATCAATAGAAATACACTTCTTGGGGGTGAATGCTTGGGAAAACCGGGCACTGAAACGGTCTAATAGGGGTCTCCGTTTATACAAACGGTCAAAACTGAGGTCATCTCGGGGTGGGCAAGGCTCATTATCAGTATAATGTAAGAAGCGAAGTATTGCCTCATTTATTTTTTTTTTTAGGTTACAGTTCAGTTCTGAAGTTGCTTTGAGGGGCCCATATATTAGAAACCCCTATCAAACACCCCATTTTAGAAACTAGACCCCTCAAAGTATTCACAACAGCATGTAGAAAGTTTATGAACCCTTTAGGTGTTTCACAGAAATTTAGAGCAAAGTAGAGGTGAAGTTTACTTTTTTTTTTTTTTCAGAAAATCCTCTTTATTCCATTTTTTTTACAACACAATTGGATTTATCAGAGAAACGCAACTTAATACGTATTGCCCAGATACTGCAGTTTAGAGAAATATCCCACATGTGGCCCTGGGGCGGTAATGGACTGAAGCACCGGCCTCCGAAGCAAAGGAGCACCTAGTGGATTTTGAGGCCTCTTTTTTATTAGGCACCATGTCCGGTTTGAAGAGGTCTTGTGGTGCCAAAACATTGGAAACCCCCCAAAAGTGACCCCAATTTGGAAACTAGACCCCTTAAGGAATCCATTGTAGTTTTCTTGGGGTGCATGCGGCTTTTTGATCAGTTTTTATTCTATTTTTAGGTGGCGTGGTGACTAAAAAACAGCAATTCTACTATTGTTTTTTTATTCTATTTTTTTTACAGCGTTCACCGTGCGCTATAAATGGCATATTCTCTTTATTCTGCGGGGCGATACGATTACGGCGATACCAGATGTTTATAGTTTTTTTTAATGTCTTATGGCGTTTGCAAAAAAAAATAAGTTTGGTAAAAAATCATTCACTTTTTGTGTTCCTTATTCTAAGAGCCATAACGTTTTTATTTTTCATTCAATAAAGCCGTGCGAGGACTTGTTTTTTGCGTAATGAACTGTAGTTTCCATCAGTGCCATTTTTCGGTACATGCGACTTTTTGATCTCTTTTTATTCCATTTTTTGGGAGGTGAAGTGACCAAACAATTGTGATTGTGGTACGGTGTATTATTATTTTCTTTTACGGCGTTCACCGTGCGGGATACATAACGAAATAATTTTGTAGTTCAGGCCATTACGGACACGGCGATACCAATTATGTATAGTTTATTTGTTTGTTTATATATTTTTATTAATAATAAATGACTGATAAGGGAAAAAGGGGGATTTTTACTTTTAATACTTTTAAAACTTTTATTTTCTTATTTTTACACATCTTTTTTTAACTTTATTACTTTGTCCCACTAGGGGACATGAGGGCAGGAGGCCCTGATCGCTATTCTAATACACTGCACTACATGCGTAGTGCAGTGTATTAGAACTGTCAGCTACTCACTGACAGCAAGCATAGTGGGTCCTGACGTTGTCAGGACCCACTAGGCTTCCGTCTATGGCATAGCCGGACGCCATTGTTTGGTGTCCGGTTGCCATAGTCACCATCGCCGGCCGCTATCGTGTAGCAGGCCGGCGATGGCAGCTTAACCCCTAAAAAGCCGCGATCTCTATAGAACGCAGGTTTTAAGGGGTTAATCAGCGGAGACACAGCGATCGGTCCCCGCTGTAGGAGCTGTGACAGCTGCTGAACAAGACAGCAGCTGTCACAGCTCCTGTATGTGTCGGGAGGACGGCCGAAACGGCCGTTACTCCCGAGACGTACTATTAGGTCATAGAGCGCGAACGCTATAGTTACCATGACCTAATAGTACGTCCAGGAGCGGGAAGGGGTTAAGTTATATGGTCTGCAGAGCGCTTGTGTAGGTCTGGTGTCTCACACTATATGGTCACTATGTGGTGGTAATTTTGGTCTTTAGTTTACTTCACACGTTTTACTACACAATTATGCGTGGTCGCATTATCTCTATATTGCTGACAGGTGGGCCCCAAGAATTATTTCCTCTGTTGGGCCCAAGGTACTCCAGTCCGACACTGACCAGGGTAATAAAATAGATAGCAAAAGACAACAGCTCAGCAGGTATTAAGTAGAGCACAGATCTAACTGATTCGCTCTCTGCTCAATCTAAGTTGGAATAGGTAAACTTGCCAAAGCTCTCAGGCCTCCTCTCCCGCTTCTGGAGGAGAAAAAGGGAAGTTGTTACCCTTAGGCTATGTTCACACACTTAACAAATAAATGGCTGTAAAATATGTAACTGTTTTCAAGGGAAAACAGCCTCTGATTTTCAGCCGTTTTTTATGCATCAGGCGTTTTTTGATGCATTTTTTACGGCCTTTTTTGGAGCTGTTTTTCTATTGACCCAATGAAAAACGGCTCCAAAAACAGCTCAAGAAGTGACATGCACTTCTTTTTTACGGGGCGTTTTTTTTTACGTGCTGTTTTTATAAATGGTGCATAAAAATACGCCCCGTGGGAATGAAACGCCATTTTCCCATTGAAATAAATTGGCAGATGTTTGGAGGCGTTCAGCCCCAGTATTTTTAGCTGTTTTTTGGGGCGTTTAAAGGCCCGAAAAATGGCTGAAAATAGGTAGTGTGAACATACCCTTAAGGGTACGTTCACACAGGGCGGATACGTTGCGTAAAAGTACACAGTGTATCTGCCTTGGACCCCGCTCAAAATATTGTGGTGCAGTTTTTCGGCCGGAATGTCTGCTGCGGAAAACAGCAGGTTCAAAAAACCAAAGCAACGTACATACTTACTGTAACGTCTATGGCTGGGGGTCGTCGCCATGGACATCTCTCTTCACGGCGTCAGCTCCCTCCAGGGAGACGCCGGCACTCACTTCCGGGTCCTCGGACCGATTCCAGCAGGCCGCGCGCGCCCGCACGTGCATGGCCTTAAAGGGCCAGTACGCGTCCAGCTGTCACCCATCAATTATTAGCCCAAATGGCTGCTGGACTATAAAAAGGGGCCCTGCCCACTGGTTCCTTGCCTCAGCGTTGTTATATACCGAAGTTTGTCTTGCAAATTGTCTCCCAGTGTTTTCCACTTCCCAGTGTTACCCGTTCCTGCTGCCTCTACCCTGTATCCCGTGCTATCGTATGTACAGTGTAAGTCAAGTCGAGTCTTCCGCTGCATCCACGGTGCTACCTGCTGAGAAAGTCAAGTCGTGTCTTCCGCTGCACCCACGGTGCCACCTGCTGTGAAAGTCAAGTCGTGCTTCTGCTACTGTCTACATTCCCTCAGGTACCCGTTCTGAACTATAGACATTGTTTTGTACCTTGTTGGCCAGCTGCTACGCGGTATGGCCCAGTGGGTCCACACACTGCGCCGTGACAGTATGCTCAGGCTATGGACCCCGCTGACCAAGTCAAGAGCCTGTCATCCTCCCAAGCCATGCAGGCGGACCTGCAGGATCTGCAAGCACGACAGGATCAACTCTTTCTGGCAGTAGACTCCATGGCACAGCAGCTAGGTGTGCTAGTTACTTCCATTACCACTCCTATTCAAGCTCCTCCGATCGACCCTCCTGCTACACCTCCTGGCAATCCCAGTTCGGACCCTCGGTTCTCGCTGCCATTGCCACCTTGATTCCATGGAGACGTAAGTTCGTGCAGGGGGTTTCTGAATCAATGCCAAGTCAACTTCACTCTGCACGCCCGAGCATTTCCTTCGGACGGAGCCAGGATCGCCTTCATTATATCTGTACTCGCCGTCAAGGCCCTGGCATTGGCGAATCCAATCTGGGAACGACAGGGACCCGAGACTTCCAGGGGTTCATGCGGTTGTTCTGTTCCGTATTTGAGGAGCCTGGACGAGCCTCGTCGGCAGCCACTGCTATCTTTAACCTGCGTCAGGAGGACGCCTCCGTGGGCGAATACACCATCCAGTTCCGGACTCTGGCAGGAGAATTGTCCTGGAACAATGAGGCCTTGGTAGCATCCTTCTGGCATGGCCTATCGCCTGAGATCAAGGACCAACTGGCTGCTCGAGATATCCCAGCTGCCCTGGATGACCTGATTCTACTAGCTACCCGTGTGGACATAAGGCTCAAAGAGAGATCTCAAGAGATTCTACAAGAGAAATGGCTTCCTAGACTGGCACCCATCTTCCAGCAACCCCTCTTGCCTTGTTCTTCTGCTGCGCCCGAGGTTCCATTGCAGGTGCATCGGCTTAAACTGTCCGTTCAAGAAAAACAGCGCAGGCGCACCTCTAGACTCTATCTGTATTGCGGCCTCGCTGGCCATGTCGTGTGTCTTTGTCCCCAGAGGCCTAAGAAACCCCAATGCCTGGGATTGGTTGGAGAGACAACCCTGGGCACTACTGCACTTAATAGAGAACTCTCTTCCAAACTGTTTATTCCTGTGACCATCGTCGCTGACGAGAAAGCTCATCCAGTTTCTGCCTACCTGGACTCTGGCTCCGCAGCCAATTTCATCTGCCAAGACCTTGTGGATCTTCTTCAATTGCCTACTGTTTTGCTGGAGAGACCGTTGATAGTTGCCTCGGTAGATGGACTGCCTTTGCTTGACCCAGTATTGTCTGTGACCAAGCCATTGAGACTTCAAGTGGGAGCTCTTCATTCTGAGCTCATCTCCCTGCATGTCCTGTACAAGGCCGTCAACCCCGTGCTGCTGGGTTTGCCTTGGCTCCGTCTTCACACCCCAGTCCTGGATTAAAACTCCGGAGAGGTTATCCAGTGGCGCCCCAAGTGTCTCGACTGCTGTCTGGGGCATGTCCATCCATCCCAGCCTTCTCCGCATCAGTCATTGGCAGGGTTGCCTCCTTGTTACTCTCAGTTCACTGATGTCTTCAATAAAAAGGAGGCAGAGACATTGCCACCACATCGAGAATACGGATGTCCTATCGACTTGGTTCCTCATTCGTCACCTCCTCGCGGTAGAGGATACCCTCTCTCCTTTCCAGAGACCCAGTCTATGTCGGCCTACATTAAGGAGAATCTGGAGAGGGGCTTCATACAAAAGTCTTCATCCCCGGCCGGAGCCGGGATTTTCTTTGTCAAAAAAAAGGATGGATCCCTTTGACCCTGCATTGACTTTCGAGGCCTCAACCAGATCACGGTGAAGAACAGGTACCCTTTTCAGTTGATTTCGGAACTCTTTGATCGCATACGGGTGCAAACATTTTTTCCAAGCTTGACCTGCGGGGCACTTACAATCTAGTCCGGATCCGTCAGGGTGATGAGTGGAAGACTGCATTTAACACATGTGATGAACACTATGAATATTTGGTTATGCCCTTTGGCCTGTGTAACGCTCCCGCAGTATTTCAAGAATTTGTGAATGACATTTTTCGTGATCTCCTCTGTGTCTGTGTTGTGGTGTATCTCGATGATATCTTGATTTTTTTCCCCAAATCTTGTGACTCATCAGGGTCATGTCCGCCAGGTGTTGCTTCGATTAAGGGAGAATCATCTTTACGCCAAGTTGAAGAAGTGCGTGTTCCAAGAGAAGTCTCTACCTTTCCTGGGCTGTATCATCTCTGATCAGGGTCTCAAGATGGACCCTGAAAAGGTCAAGGCTGTCCTGGAGTGGCCACGTCAACAAGGCTTAAGGGCCATACAACACTTCCTGGGATTCGCCAACTTCTACAGACTGTTCATTCCCAACTTCTCTTCTTTGACAGCCCCCATTTCCACACTCACTAAAAAGCTTATGAATGCCAAGGTATGGACTCCAGAGGCAGAAGTCACATTTAAAACCTTAAAAAAGGCCTTCACGTCAGCCTCTATTCTTCATCACCCTGATGTGTCTCTACAGTTTTCATTAGAGGTGGACGCCTCCTCTGTTGGTGCTGGTGCACTATTGTTCCAGAGAGGTTCGAAAGGCAAGACGGTGGTATGTGGTTACTACTCCCAGCTGCTTCTTCCGCAGAGCGCAACTACTCGATTGGAGATCGGAAGTTACTGGCCATCATGTTGGCCCTGCAGGGGTGAAGACACCAACTGGAAGGCGCAGCTCATCCTATCCTGGTCTTCACGGACGAGAAGAACTTGACCTACCTACAGACGGCTCAACGGCTGACTCCTCGTCAAGCCAGGTGGTCATTGTTTTTTGCACGGTTCCGGTTCGAACTCCACTACCGACCTGCCGACAAGAATATGAGGGCCGATGCCTTGTCTAGGTCATTTGAGACAGAGGACACTGTGGAGTCCCCACAGAATATTATCGATCCTTCCTGCATCTACTCTGTTAACCCTCTGCAGGTTAGAGACATTCCTCAGAGAAAAACTTTTGTACGTCTCGCAGACAGAGGAAGAATCCTTTGCTGAGGTCACAGTTCCAAGCTGGCAGGTCACGCAGGTGCCCGTAAGACCCGAGACATAATTGCCCGTCAGTTCTGGTGGCCCACGCTGCCCAAAGACGTCATGGACTTTGTCTCCTCCTGTACGGTGTGTGCCCACACCAGACCAGCCCAAAGTTGCCCACTCCAGACCAGCCCGTCTGCTCCAAACACTGCCTGTGCCCAATGCCCCCTGGCGGCATATTGATATGGACTTTGTCACAGATCTGCTTCTCTATGCGGGATGCAGTGTGATCTGGGTGGTGGTGGATCATTTTTCTAAAATGGCTCATTTTGTTCCTCTGACTGGCCTGCCTTCTGCTGCTTAACTGGCTGATCTCTTCATGCAACACATCTTCCATCTGCATGGATTACCCCTGCATATTGTCTCGGATCGAGGGGTCCAGTTCACCTCAAAGTTCTGGAGAGCACTCTGCGGCCTACTCGGTGTAAAGTTGGACTTCTCCTCAGCTTACCATCCTCAGTCCAATGGACAATTTGAAAGGGTTAACCAAATTATGGAGAACTATCTGCGCCACTTTGTCTCCAGACGACATGTTGACTGGGTGCAGCTGCTCCCGTGGGCGGAGTTCTCTTATAATAACCATACCAGTGAGTCCACCACTTCCAGTCCGTTCTTCATAGTCTACGGCCAACATCCTCGAATACCCCTGCCTGGCTCTACTATGTCCCAGCTGCCTGCAGCCGACTCTACCTTCAGGAACTTTCTGCAGATATGGCAGCAGACATGATCTTCTATTCTGCTGGCGGTGGACCGCATGAAGAGAAAGGCAGACACTAGAAAACGAGAACCTCCCCAGTTTCTTCCAGGTACAAAGGTCTGGCTGTCTTCCAGGAATATCCGGCTGAGGGTGCCATCTTGCAAGTTTGCTCCCAGGTTCCTTGGACCCTTCGAGATTCTACTACAGATCAATCCTGTGTCGTACAAGCTTCGACTGCCTCCTACCCTCTAGATCCCTAACTCCTTCCACGTCTCCTTGCTGAAACCCGTGGTTATGAACCGCTACTCCAGGACTCCTAGTTCCGCAGTGGCTCCTGGCGGTTCATCCGGAACTTTTGAAGTGAGGGAGATCCTGGTCACCAAGAAAGTAGGAGGAAGGACATTTTATTTTGTGGATTGGAGGGGATTTGGTCCAGAGGAGAGGTCTTGGGAGCCAGAGGAAAACATCGATGCTCCTGTCCTCGTGAAGACATTTCTTTCCCGCTCTGGCCCCAAGAGGAGTGGGCTTAAGAGGGGGGATACTGTAACGTCTATGGCCGGGGGTCGTCATTCAGACTTACCTATTGATGGCACCGGCCATGGACATCTCTCTTCACGGCGTCAGCTTCCTCCAGGCTGCCTGCACGGCCTTAAAGGGCCGGTACGCGTCCAGATGTCACCCTTCAATTATTAGCCCAAATGGCTGCTGGACTATAAAAAGGGGCTCTGCCAACTGGTTCCTTGCCTGAGCATTGTTGTATACCTAAGTTTGTCTTGCAAATGGTCTCCCAGTGTTTTCCAGTTCCCACTGTTACCCGTTCCTGTTGCCTGTACCCTGTATCCCGTGCTATCGTATCTACAGTGAAAGTCAAGTCGAGTCTTCCGCTGCATCCACGGTGCTACCTGCTGAGAAAGTTAAGTCGTGTCTTCCGCTGCACCCACGGTGCCACCTGCTGTGAAAGTCAAGTCGAGCTTCCGCTACTGTTTACATTGCCTCAGGTACCCGTTTTGAACTATAGACATTGTTTTGTACCTTGTTGGCCAGCTGCTACCCCACTACGTGGTACGGCCCAATGGGTCCACACTCCGCGCTGTGACACTTACTCTTGGCCAAAGTCATGGTGATGTGTCCCTCGTTGTCTGAGAAGTCTGGCCTCCTGGGATGACGTTTCATCTCATGTGACCGATGCAGCCTGTGATTGGCTGCAGAGGTCACATGGGATGAAACATCATCCCAGGAGGCCGGCCTGGACAGAGAAGTATAGAGAGTGGGGTAAGTATTAGATTTTTTTTCGGCATTTTGATTTCTGTGGTGGAATCGCAGCTTTCCTGCCGCATAAATCGCAACATCTTCTATTTGTTGCCGGTTGTACCTCCCCATTGAATTCAGTGTGGAAAACTCACAACAGAAAACCAGCAATTCCGAAGCATAAATAGACATGCTGTGGATTAAAAAACTGCAGGTCAATTTCAGCTGAATTTTTACTCAGCGTGTGGATGAAATTTTTTCAAATCTCATCATCCACTCTGCTGCTACTGTATTACGCTGCAGATTTTCCGCAATGAAATACGTTACGGAAAATCCGCAGTGTTTATGCTACGTGTGAACATACCCTAACAGGTGCAATGTGATGGTAGCACGGACATATAGTTTGTTTCACTAGATAAATACCAATGGGAATTTTTTTGATTAGAACCTAACCTTTAATGTGACATTTATTTCACTTTTTAGCAATTTAAGATAGTGACATATAGTTTGCAGCAACTTTATATGATTTTTGCAGCTAAGACAACCTGAGACAATGGCATAATATCCAATTACTATGGCAGGATTTCATCCGGCCAATGCGGTTACAAGTACTTTGGTTGGTGGTCTAGCATGGTAAATAGTGTTATACAGTCATTGCAGTTTGAATGAATGCATATTGTAGGTTATATGTAGATGGATTACAGTATGTAAACAGGGTAACAACCAAAGATAAGGCAGGAAATCTAATGTTATATGATTTATCGCATTTGATTTATTTTTAGTGTTAAGGAGTTTTAATTACGCATCATCATTCTGTGTTATGAAGTCACCAGAAAGCGGACTGTTACAGCACCACAGCATTGAACTTCTGATCTTTTGTCATTAGCACTACCTTCTACATTCCTTTATCTTTCTGTCTGTTTTTATTCTAAAGCTAATTCTGCTAAGGAAAGCAAGCTTTATTTGCAGCTGTTTGTAATCCATAGCACTCCCTCAGTTATTAAAAAGAAAACTACTGAATAATTTAGATCAACATATTATAAAAGTGGTCATTTCAATAAAGTAATTTTAATCAAAAAGATAGCGCTATTATGTAACACTAAGGAATTTGTGTCCAGATGTTCCTTCAATTTCCTTTATGTACCTAACATGCTGAGCCAATTGAATAACTAAAGGGAACATTCCTTAAAGGTTTTGTTGGAGCATATAACATGTATGTTTAGAATAATGGCAAGTACCATTGAAATATACAATATATACTTTGATGAACCTGCTCAATGCAGTTATTAAACCACATTTTTTACAATTCATGAATTCAGGGCTGTCGTTCGCAGTACAGTAGCTTAAAGCACAGCTAGTAGGTCTGTAATAAGTAATGTGAGAGCCAGATTAATGGCTAGCTACAATTGAGGATTCTTAATCATTGAAGCATGTGCGGATTTTATTTATTTTGTATAGTGCCAACATAGTTTGCAACAATGTACAGAAGTTGTCCTCACTCGCTGTCCCCAGTGAGGCTTACAATCTAAATTTTCAATCTATGTTTTTGGATTCTGAGAGAAAACTAAAGTAATCCCACACAAACATGGGGAGAACATACAAACTTCATACAGCTGTTGTCTTGGTTTATTTCAAACCCAGGATTCCAGCGCTGCAATATAACAGTGCTAACCACTGAGTCACCATGCCCAGTTTGTTGCCCTAGTCCTGTATCTAAATACCCTGGCCAAGGCAGTGTGAATTTTTGCCCACCCCTGGAATCCAGCAACCCTCTTACCTACACCACTGGACAAGCTATTGGGAGTCTAAAAATAAGCAAAGCGTAGATTTAAATAGAAATATACAGACTGTATAAAATACAGGACGTTGACTAAGTCGGTATACAGTAGTATATTTTTTTAGGCCAGGTCAAACAGCCAGACACAGGAATATCCAAATAACATTCAAACAAAGAGGTACTGAGCTCGAAGTGCACTGGAACCTGAGACCTACCATTTAAAAGTAGACTAAATAAAACTATATTTATTATTTTGCCTTAAGAACATAAACTAGTTAAGGATCTTATTTTACTTAATCTGGATTCCAGCTTTTACCCAGAGATAATACATTTCCAATGTCTAAGACAAGCTGGAAATGTTTTCCTCCCCTTTCGGTCAGATCATCTGATAGACGTTGACAGCTAGAAGAAAGATTTGCGTCAGCAGGGTTCCATGGAATGTTGCTGACCTTGGTCCTGCTAGGCCCTAGGAAAAATAATACTCAGTAGTACTGTTTATTTTTAGACTCTACATAACAACATCTTCAGTTTTGTGTAAATTTAACAATGAACAGAGTAATAAAGCTAATATCTGTGCTGATCACTTTATATTTCAGTCAATGACATTGGTACCTGTATTATTGTTGTTATTATAATGATATCTAAAGGGTTTTTTCAACAAAATATTTTTATTACATATCAAACACATCATTACATATCAGATATGTCATAAAGGTCCAGCAGCTAAAACCGAATGAATTTTAAGATCACTAAGGGCCTTTTTCCTATTTTGAGTGGAGAGAATACTCAATCACGTTCCTTTGAAGTGAATGGGAGTTCAGAAATCTATGAGTGCGCTGACTTGTAGGTTTTCGTAACTCCCTTTAATTTCAGTGAAGATTGACTATGTATACAGAACCTCTTCACTGAAAACAGGAAAAGGACCCTCTCATTCTACAGAGTGGTGGGGCTCTTAGTTGACGGACTGCCACCAATGTGATTGACATGTCATAAAACTACTTTGTAAAACTCCTTAGAAATATGCTCAATATAAATATGTGATCAACCCCTTAGAAATATGCTCAATATAAATATGTAATTAATATAAATATGAAACCAATTTACTACAGAACAATATCATTGTGCATGTGTACAAAAATAAACCATACATGCTCTAAGAGATGTAGGTCCCAGCTCTGGAACCTGTGCCTATATCAAGAACATGTGCTGTTTAATGGGAGTTACGGAAACAGTCGATCAAGCGCCATACAACAAATTGGAGAGATCCGCGTGCCCTTTCTCCACTAGTCCCCGTCTGGATTCCGTAGCCAGTGGCCGCTGCATCGGGCAAACAGGGTCAAGTGGGAGCTGGGACCCGAAACTATCAGACATTTATGGCATATCCTGTGGATATGCCATAAATGTCTAAGATGGGAAAGCCCCTTTAAGTCAAAATGCAAGCAGATAAGGAATTAAAAAAATAATTTATAAAGATGTCTAGATGATTATTTAATAATAAATTACCAACTATGCTGATTCATTTCTCATACATAATACATAACAAATCAAGCATATATAAAAATGTATAGCAGCTGCCAAATCTAATCTTATGGACTATACTGTAGCTTGTTAAAAATAATTGCGTCTTGGAATGTAAACAATGTTTAAAAGTCCATTGGGATTTTAGTTGATTATAGATATTTCTTAGAAGTAATATTACAGGTCAGAATACCTCTTTGGTGCTCTTTTAAAGGTGCTTGAAACTATTGAAGAACTCATATCCTGGAAAATGTGCTAAACCTTAATTTGGCAGCTCCTCTCACTTTCTAGTCTTTTTTCCATCTCACTAAAGCTACGTTAATCTCCCTAAACTAAATCTGTGTTTTCATAATGGATTTTGAAGGATATTTGTGGACTTCAAACAGATCCTAATAATAACAATAGCAAAAAGAAGACAGCATGTTTCTATTGCTGAGATGTTAAAGATCACTTATAAAACTGTGAAACTATGCAGAGTTGTAACTAATTATCATGGGGCCCCATAGTGAAACTTAGAGCGGGATTCACAGTTATTCGGGATTTCTGCAAGTGGCCAACGTTGAAAATGTAGGGTGAGAAGAAAGCTGAAAAACTTTAGGTTTGTATATCATTAGGTGATGGGCCATTAACAGATGTTATGGTTGCTGTGTTGATCATACTCGCCATGAGTTCAACTCTAGAAAAAAAATCTCCCAGGAGCAGCTCCAATCCTGTCCTTGACACTTAATTTACAGCTCATGCAAAGAGCCATATTATGTCTGTGACCGTGACTGTAAAACATCTGTTTAAGGATGTAAGAACTGCAATTTACCTATATTCTTTTTATTCGGTCAAATTTGATGCAAAATTAGAAATACTTTCCTAAATTGTTGCCTCTGAACTAGAACATAGGGAGATGTCTCAAAACTGGTTTGAAGGGAAAAGTCGAGAAGTTGCCCATGGCCCATGGCAGACAGGTGGTATCCGTCACAGCCATCCAGTAAAAAACGTATACATCAAACGTTTTGTTTTTTAACATGGGAGTCTATGGGCGATACCAGGCAGAGCGATGACTTTTGTCAGACATCTGTCGGAGGTATACAGGTTTTTTTAAATGTTGGTTTAATGTCTCACACCATACATCTCGGGATATGTTGGGTTTAGAGATAAGTTAAGAGAGGATACATCTGTAACTAGAACATGCTGCATTTTGAAAAAAACGCCACTGACCCTAAAAACGCTACAAAAACGCCCCAAACCAAAATGCTGTGTATGTAAACATTCTCATATTTTAGTATAGGCTTTAACCCCTTCCCTCTTTAGCCACTTTTGACCTTCCTGACAGAGCCTCATTTTTCAAATCTGACATGTTTCCCTTTATGTGGTAATAACTTCGGAATGCTTTAACCTATCCAAGTGATTCTGAGATTGTTTTCTCGTGACACATTGGACTTTATGTTACTGGCAAAATTTGCTTGATACATTCAGTATTTAAATGTGAAAAACACCAAAATTTAGCGAAAAATTTAAAAAATTTGCATTTTTCTCTATTTAAATGTGTCTGCTTGTAAAACAGGCAGTTATACCATACAAAATAGTTGCTAATTAACATTCCCCATATGTCTACATTAGATTGACATAATTTTTTGAACATCCTTTTATTTTTCTAGGACGTTACAAGGCTTAGAACTTTAGCAGCAATTTCTCAAATTTTCAAGAAAATTTCAAAAGGCTATTTTTACAGGGGCCAGTTCAGTTGTGAAGTGGCTTTTAGGGCATTATATATTAGAAACCTCCAAAAAGTCACCCCATTTTAAAAACTTCACCCCTCAAAGTATTCAAAACAGCATTTAGAAAGTTTCTTAACCCTTTAGACGTTTCACAGGAATTAAACCAAAGTAGAGGTGAAATTTACTAATTAAATTTTTTGTTGTTGCAGAAATTAATTTTGAATCAATTTTTTTTGTAACACAAAGTTTTACCAGAGAAACACAACTCAATATTTATTGCCCAGGTTCTGCAATTTTAGGAAATATCCTACATGTAGCCCTAGTGTGCTAATGGACTGAAGCACCGTCCTCTGAAGCAAAGGAGTACCTAGAGGATTTTGGGCCTCCTTTTTATTAGAATATATTTCAGGCACCATGTCGGGTTTGAAGGGCTCTTGCGGTGCCAAAACAGGGGAAATCACCCAAAAGTGACCCCATTTGGGAAACTACACCCCTTAAGGAAATTATCTAGGGGTATAGTGAGCATTTTGACCCTACAGGTTTATTGCAGAAATTATCGGAAGTAGGTCGTGAAAATGGAAATCTACATTCTTTCAAAGAAAATGTAGGTTTAGCTAATTTTTTTTCATTTTCACAAGGACTAAAGGAGAAAAAGCACTGCAAAATTTGTAAAGCAATTTCTTCTGAGTAAAACAATACCCCATATATGGTAATAAACAGCTGTTTGGACACATGTCAGGGCTTAGAAGGGAAAGAGCGCCATTTGGCTTTTGGAGCTCAAATTTATCAGGAATGGTTTTCGGAGGCCATGTTGCATTTGCAAAGCCCCTGAGGGACCAAAACAGTAGAAACCCCCACAAGTGGCCCCATTTTGGAAACTACACCCCTTGAGGAAATTTTATCTAGGAGTATAGTTAGGATTTTGACGCCACAGGTTTTTTGCAGAAATTATTGGAAGTAGGCTGTGAAAATGAAAATCTACATTCTTTCAAAGAAAATGTAGGTTTAGCTAATTTTTTCTCATTTCAACAAGGACTAAAGGAGAAAAGACACTGCAACATTTATAAAGCAATTTCTCCCGAGTAAAACAGTACCCCATATGTGGTAATAAACGGCTGTTTGGATACACGGAAGGGCTAAGAAGGGAAAGAGCACCATTTGGCTTTTTGAGCTCAAATTTAGCAGGAATGGTTTGCGGAGGCCATGTCACATTTGCAGAGCCCCTGAGGGGACAAAACAATGAAAACACCCAAAAAGTGACTCCCTTTTGGAAACTACACCCCTTGTGGAATTCATCTAGGGGTGTAGTGATCATTTTGACCCCACAGGTGTTTCATAGAATTTACTAGAATTGTTCAGTGAAAATAAAAAACAATCCTTTTTCTTCAATAAGACGTAGCTTTAGCTCAAAATTTTTCATTTTCTATACAAATAAAGGAAAAAAAGAAACCCAGCATTTGTAAAGCAACTCCTCTTGAGTTCGGAAATACCCCATATGTTGTCATAAACTGCTGTTTGGGCACATGGCAAGGAAAAGAAGAGAAGGAGTGGCATTTGGCTTTTACAGCACAGATTTTGCTGGATTGGTTTCTTGAAACAGTGTCGCTTTTGCAAAGCCCCTAAGGTACCAGTACAGTGGAAACTACCCAAAAGGTACTCCATTTGTGATACTACACCCCTTGAGGAATTAATCTAGGGGTGTAGTGAGCATTTTGACCCCACAGCTGTTTCATAGATTTTATTTGAATTGGGCAGTGAAAATAAAAATTTATTTTTTTTCCAATAAGAAGTAGCTTTAGCGCAAAATTTGTCATTTCTCCAACATTTGTTAAGCAATTTCTCCCGAGTATGGTAATACCCCATATGTGGTTATAAACTCATTCAGAAGGGAAGGAGAGCCATTTGGCTTTCGGAGTACAGATTTTCCTGGATTGGTTTCTGGTCGCTATGTACATAGTTACATAGTTACATAGTTAGTACGGCTGAAAAAAGACACATGTCCATCAAGTTCAACCAAGGGAAGGGAAAAGGGAAGGAAAAATTTCTACACATAGGAGCGAATATTTTTTTGTTCTAGGAAATTATCTAACCCTTTTTTAAAGCCATCTACTGTCCCTGCTGTGACCAGCTCCTGCGGTAGACTATTCCATAGATTCACAGTTCTCACTGTAAAGAAGCCTTGTCGCCTCTGCAGCTTGAACCTTTTTTTCTCCAGACGGAGGGAGTGCCCCCTTGTTTTTTGAGGGGGTTTTACAAGGAACAGGATTTCACCATATTTTTTGTATGTGCCATTAATATATTTATATAAGTTAATCATATCCCCCCTTAGTCGTCTTTTTTCAAGGCTAAATAGGTTTAATTCTTTCAATCTTTCCTCATAACTTAAATTCTCCATGCCCCTAATTAGCTTCGTTGCTCTTCTTTGTATTTTTTCCAACTCCAGGGCATCCTTTCTATGAACTGGAGCCCAGAACTGGACTGCATATTCTAGATGAGGCCTCACTAATGCTTTGTAAAGTGGTAATATTACATCCCTGTCCCGCGAGTCCATGCCTCTTTTAATACACCACAATATCCTGCTGGCCTTTGAAGCAGCTGATTGACACTGCATGCTGTTATTGAGTTTATGATTTACAAGTACACCCAGATCCTTCTCAACAAGTGAATCCGCCAGTGTAGCTCCCCCTAGGACATATGATGCATGCAGGTTGTTGGTACCCAGATGCATAACTTTACATTTATCTACATTAAACTTCATCTGCCAAGTGGATGCCCAAACACTTAGTTTGTTTAAATCTGCCTGTAATTCATGAACATCTTCCATAGTCTGAACTATATTACATAGCTTGGTGTCATCTGCAAAAATAGAAATAGTGCTATTAATCCCTTCCTCTATATCATTAATAAATAAGTTGAATAATAGTGGTCCCAGCACTGAACCCTGGGGTACACCACTTATTACCGGGGACCATTCAGAGTAGGAATCATTGACCACAACTCTCTGGATACGGTCCTTGAGCCAATTCTCAATCCAATTACAAACTATATTTTCTAAACCTATAGTCCTTAATTTACCCATTAGGCGTCTATGGGGGACAGTGTCAAATGCCTTTGCAAAGTCCAAAAACACTAAATCCACAGCGGCCCCTCTGTCTAGACTTCTGCTCACCTCTTCATAAAAACAGATTAGGTTAGTTTGACAACTTCTGTCCTTAGTAAAACCGTGCTGGCTGTCACTTATAATGCTATTTATTGTCACATAATCCTGTATATAGTCCCTCAATAGCCCCTCAAACATTTTCCCCACGATGGATGTTAAGCTTACTGGTCTATAATTACCCGGGGAAGACCTAGAGCCCTTTTTGAAAATAGGCACCACATTTGCCCTGCGCCAGTCCCTTGGCACTATACCAGTCACTAGAGATTCTCTGAATATTATGAAAAGGGGGACAGAAATAACTGAACTAAGCTCTTTAAGAATTCTAGGGTGTAACCCATCTGGTCCCGGGGCCTTGTGCACATTTATTTTATTTAGCATATGTAGCATTTGCAAAACCCCGGTTGGACCAAAACAGGGGAAACCCCCAAAAGTGACCCCCATTTTGGAAACTACACCCCTCAAGGTATTCATCTAGGAGTGTAGTGAGCATGTTAACCCCGTAGGTGTTTTGCATAAGTTAATGTGCACTCGATATTGCAGAGTGAAAATGGGATTTTTCAATAGATATGCCAATATGTGGTGCCCAGCTTGTGCCACCATAAAAATACAGCTCTCATTATTATGCTGTGTTTCCTGGTTTTAGAATCACGCTACATGGGGCCCTAATCTTTTGCCTGGACGTTTGACAGGGCTCAGGAGTGAGAGAATACCATGCAAAACTACACCCCTCAAGGCATTTATTAAGGGGTGTAGTGAGCATTTTCACCCCACAGGTTTTTCCATAAATAAATGCGCTGCGTATGGTGCAAAGTAAAAATTAAATATTTTCCCCAAATATGCCAGTTCAGTGGCAAGTATGTCGTGCCCAGCTTATGCCACTGTAGACAGGCACACTAAAAATTGTTAAAAGGGTTCTCCCGGGTATGGCGGTGCCATATATGTGGAAGTAAACTGCTGTTTGGACACGCTGTAGGGCTCAGATGGGTGGGAGCGCCATTTGGTTTTTGAAGCGTAGATTTTGCTTGGTAGTAGTTTTGTTTGAGTATTACTGGTTTTTCCGTTTATAGTGTGGCGGCATATGTTAGCTGGGCAGAGTACATCAGGGGCATAGTCAGGTGGTATAATAATGGAGTAAACAATAAAATAATCCATAGATGTGTGTTACGCTGTGACACAATCTTTTTTGCACAGGCCGGTGTCGCACTGATAAATGGTGTCTTTACTTATCCCCCTTTTGGTCCACACTCCGCACCTTTGCAGTTTGGGGAATTTTGCTAGGAAGTGTTGTCCTGGTATAATACGGGCACCCTCGCTTCTAGCAGATATGTTTGGGCCCTCCCCTTCCTGGTTCCCTAATTTTAGGGCCCAGATAAATTGCCTCTTGAAACAGACAAAATGTTCCCCTCTGATCTGCACAACTGCATACTTTTTATTTCCTGACTTATGGAAGCCTTAACCCTTTCAAGACCGAGCTCATTTTGACCTTCATGACCAGCCCCATTTTCTCAAATCTGACATGTGTCAATTTATGTGTTAATAACTCTGGAATTCTTTTGCCTATCCAAGCGATTCTGAGATTGTTTTCTCGTGACATATTGTACTTTATGTTAGTGGAAAAATTTGGTCAATAAATTCATTGCTTATTTGTGAAAAACACCAAAATTTAGAGAAAATTAGCAAAAATTATGATTTTTCTCATTTTAAATGTATCTGCTTGTAAAACAGATAGTAATACCACACAAAATAGTTACTATTTTACATATTCCATATGTCTACTTTATATTTGCATTGTTTTTTGAACATTATTTTATTTTTCTAGGACGTTACATGGCTTAGAACTATAGCAGCAATTTCTCACATTTTCAAGAAAATGTCAAAAGGCTATTTTTACAGGGACCAGTTCAGTTCTGAAGTGCCTTTGAGGGCCTTATGTACTAGATAGACCCATAAATTACCCCATATTAAAAACTGAACCCCTCAAAGTATTCAAAACAGCATTCAGAAAGTTTCTTAACCCTTTAGGCGCTTCATAGGAATTAAAGCAAAGTAGAGGTGAAATTTACAAATTTAATTTTTTTTGCTGAAATTCATTTTGTAATAAAAAAAAATTCTGTAACACATAAGGTTTTACCTGAGAAATGCAACTCAATATTTATTGCCCAGATTCTGCAGTTTTTAGAAATATCCCACATGTGGCCCTAGTGTGATAATGGACTGAAATACTGGCCTGAGAAGCAAAGGAACATCTAGTGGATTTTGGGGCCTCCTTTTTTTAGAATATATTTTAGGCACCATGTCAGGTTTGAAGAGGTCTTGTGGTGCCAAAACAGTGGAAATCCCCCAAAAGTGAGACGGTTTTGGAAACTACACACCTCAAAGACTTTATCTAGGGGTATAGTTAGCATCTTGACCCCACAGGTCTTTTGCTATATTTATTGGAGTTTGTCTGTGAAAGTGAAAATCTACTTTTTTTTATGAAAAAATATAAAAAAAAAATAATATTTGCAAGGAATAAAGATTAAAAAGCACCCCAAAACTTGTAAAGCTACTTCTCCCGATTACGCCAATACACCATATGTGGTACTAAACTGCTGTTTGGACCCACGGCAGGGCTCAGAAGGGAAGGAGCGCCATTTGGATTTTGAAGCGCAGGTTTTGCTGGATTGTTTTTCAGTGCCATCTCGCGTTTGCAACGCCCTGGAGTAAGCAAAACAGTGGAATCCCCCCAAAACTGACCCCATTTTGAAGACTACACACATCAAGGAATTTTTCTAGGGGTATAGTTAACATTTTGACCCCACAGTTTTTTTGCTGAATTTAATGGAATTAGGCCGTGAAAATAAAAATTGACTTTTTTCTGAAAAAACATAGAAATGTTTAATTTTTACAATGAATAAAGTAGAAAAATCACCCCAAAATTTGTAAAGCATTTTGTCCTGATTACAGCAATATGCCATATGTGGTAATAAATTGCTGTTTGGATCCACGGCAGGACTCAGGAGGGAAGGAACAATATTTGGCTTTTGGAGCTCAAATTTAGCTGGAATGGTTTTCGGGTGTCATGTCGCATATGCAAAGCCCCTGAGGTACCAAAACAGTGGAAACCTCGCAAAAGTCCCTTTAGGGGACTGGAACGATCGATCATTAGGTCGCTGGTACAATACACTGCAATACTAATGTATTGCAGTATAATGTCATTTTACAGGCTCCTGTAACAGCGTGATCGCTGTTCCTGTCCGTTAGTCCCGGGTGTTAGCTGTAATACACAGCTGACACCTGCAGAATATCGAGCGGGTGCAGCGGGTGAGCCCGCTCCATATATAACCCCTCGCACCACGACATGCTATTAAGTCGTGGTGCGCGAAGGCGTTAATGCGCAGCGGCTGGTGCAAAGTGAAAATTAAAATTTTCCACTGATATGCCATTTTAATGCACAATATATTGTGCCCAGTTTGTGCCACTGAAGACAAATACCTCATACAAGGTTGAGCGGGTTCTCCCGGATATAAAATATAATATATGTGGGCGTAAGCTGGTGTTTGGACACGCTGTGGGGCTCAGAAGGGAGGGAACGCCATTTGGCTTTTGGAGCGCAGATTTTGCTTGGTAACTGTTCTTTTTGGGGTTTTGCTGGTATTTCAATTTATAATGTGGGGGTATGTGTAAACTGGGCAGAGTACATCAGGGCATAATAAGAGGGTGTAATAATAGGGTACATAAATAATAATTCGCAGATATGTGGCCGGTGTCGCACTGATAAATGGCGCCCGATCTTATCCGCTTTTGGAACACTCTGCACATTTTGCATCGCCATATTCTGAGAGGCAGAACTTTTTTCTTTTTTTCTCCAACGGAGCTGTGTGAGGGCTTATTTGTTGCGAGACAATCTGTACTTTTCATTGGTACCATTTTAGGGTACATGTGATTTTTTTTTATCACTTTTTATTATATTTTTTTGGAAGCAAAGTGACAAATAAACATAAATTCTGACAATGTTTTTTGTATTTTTTTTTTACAGTATTCACCGTGCGGTATAAATGACATTTTACTTTATTCTGCGGGTCGGTACGATTACGGCGATACCATATGTATATAGGTTTTTTATGTTTTGTGGCGATTGCGCAATAAAATCACCTTTCGATAAAATTATTTTTTGTGTCACCATATTCTGAGAGCCATAATTTTTTATTTTTCCGTCAAAAAAGCGGTGTAAGGGCTTGTTTTTTGCGGGACGGGTTGTAGTTTTTATTGGTACTATTTTGGGGTACATGCGACTTTTTGATCACTTTTTATTCTATATTTTGGGAAGGTTGATGACCAAAAAAATAGTGATTCTGACATTGTTTTTTAATAATTTTTTTTGCAGTGTTCACCGTGCGCGAAAAATAATATTATAGTTTTATAGTTTGGGTCGTTATGAACGCGGTGATACCAAATATGTGTACTTTTTTAACATTTTCATTTTTTTCCTATAATAAAAGACTTATTATAGGAAAAAAAAGCATTTTTTGTTTTTGTAACTTTTATTACTTGTTTTTACACTTTTATAAAACATTTTTATTACTTTATTTTTTACTTTTTACGTGTTTTACTTGAAGACTGGCAGCACTGATCGCTGCTATAATACATTACACTACCTAGGTAGTGTAATGTATTATAAACTGTCAGTGTGACGCTGAGAGTCACACTGACAGGAAGCTTATGAGGACCGGCCTCCGGCTGGTTCTCATAGGCTGCTGTGCATGGCAGACCCGGGGGCTGTTGTATAGTCCCCGGTTTTGCCTTATAACCGACTGCAACACCAGCAATCGGTGCCCGGGAAAGTTTGTTATAGCAACAAACTTTCCAGTTCGTTGCTACAACACACTTTCCCTGCGATCACATGACCGGGACCTGAATTAATCAGGTCCCGATCATGTCTCCGGGACCAGAGGCAGGTGATAACAGCGCGATCCGGGTGTCAGCGCTACTCTGAGACACCCGGATCGCGCTTTTAACACCCACCGTGAATTCACGTCGGCACTGCACAGAGCCCAGCAAGTGCCAACTTGAATATACAGTGGGCGTTCAGGAAGTGGTTAACTCATTTTATTTTTTCATAGACGTAGTGGTATGTGGGCTGTTTTTTTGTGGGACAAGCTGTAGTTATTATTGGTACTATTTTGGGGTACATGCGACTTTTTAATCACTTTTTATCCTATTTTTTGGGAGGCAAGGTGACGAAAAATTATCAATTCTGGCATAGTTTTTTTAGTTTTTTTTTATACAGTGTTCACCATGCGTTATAAATTACATGTTAACTTTATTCTGCGGGTCAGTACGATTCCGGCGATACCAAATTTATAGCACTTTTTTATGTTTTACAACTTTTTGCACAATAAAATTACTTTTGTAATGTCTGTCGCCATGTTGTGAGAAACATAATTTTTTAGTTTTTTAGTTGAGGGAGCTGTATGAGGGCTTGTTTTTACGAGACGAGATATAGGCACCATTTTTGGATACATGCGACTTTTTGATCACTTTTTATTTAAATTTTTGTAGGGCAAAGTGACCAAAAATCAGAAATTCTGGCATTATTTTTTACGGGTTTTTTTACGCCGTTCACCGCGTGGAATAAATAACATAATATTTTTATAGTTTAGGCTGTTACGGTCGCGGCGATACCAAATATGTATGGTTTATTTATTTTTTTCAATAATAAAGGACTTGATAAGTGAAAAAGGTTGATTGTGTTTTATTTTATTACTTAAAACTTTTATTATATTTTTGACAACTTTTTTTTCACTTTTTTTACACTTTACTTTAGTCCCACTAGGGGACTTGAAGGTCCAACTGTCAGATTTTTTTCCTAATACATTGCACTACCTACGTAGTGCAATGTATTAGAGCGGTCAGTCATTAATTGAGCGGGGCCTAATCGGCTTCCGTAATGGCAAACAGGAGGCCATTGCTAGGTCTCCTGCTGTCATAATAGCAGTCGGCAGTCGTGCGATTGCAGGGCACAGCTGGCGATCTGCTAGCAACCACAAAGATGCAGCGATCGCATCCGATCGCTGAATCTGAGGGGTTAATGGCAGGGATCGGAGCTAGCTCCAGTTTCTGCCATTACAGGTGGATGTCAGCTGTAACATACAGCTGATATCCACCGCTGATGACGCCGGCTCATCTCCTGAACCGGCGCCATCTTGCCGGCGTCTATGGAAGCCTTTCAGGCCCCGCTTCCAGGCGGGGGCTGGAAGTTTTCCATGCTAGGCACACCAGGAGGCCAGTATTAGGCCTCCGGTTGCCATTGCAGCCACCGACACCCCCTGGCGATTTCATTGCTGGGGTGTCGATGAGCTGCAAATACCTTAGATGCAGCGATCGATTTTGACGTCTGCATTTAAGGGGTTAATGGTGGGGATCGAAGCTATCTTCGGTCCCCGTCGTTACAGCAGGATGTCAGCTGTCAGATACAGCTGACATCCGAGGATGATGGCACCGACTCAGCTTCTGAGCCGGTGCCATGTATTTGTCGTAAGTATACGACATTTTGCCGGAAGCATTGGCTTTCCATGTCGTATACTTACGACAAATGTCGGAAAGGGGTTAAAATGATATTTGGCAGCAGCATTATTAAACAAAAAAATGCATAACAAAGCCGTGCAAAACGCGAATAAACACTGTGTGAATCCAGCGCTAGGCAACAGGACCTCAGAGGCTCAGCAGAAGACAACCCATTAGGAGCTGACTTTTTCTTATTATTTGATTCACAAATAACCTTTTAGACCTTATTGATGTTACGTCCTGTGTGTGTAATGAAAACAACAAAAAATACAACGTAGTAAAAGTGGACATGCACATGTCCTGTATAGATGGAGAATGAGCCCCAAGAATAATTTCTTCAGGTGGGAAACCAAGAAGGCCTAGTCAAATGCTTGAGATTACTGCTCAAACTTCCACTGCAATCCAGATCTGACGCAGAGAAGCAGCTGCCCTCCAGGCTTCCTGGACCTCAGAAAAAAATAAGGTCATGCACGCTTATTTTATACGTTTACAATGTCTGATTAAAATGGTTATATAGTCAAGAATAAAAAAGAAAAGTCCAAAGTGGAAAAATATATGTAAAAATAACAAACATTAGGGTGCACGCCAAAGGAGTCTGGCCAGAGTCCCATGTCAATATGATCAAAAAAAAAAGAGGCAGCACTCCAAAAAATGAAAATAAATCTGGTGGGTTTATTCCATGCACATGGAATAAACCCACAAGATTTATTTTCATATTTTGGAGTGCTGCCTCTTTTTTTGAACATAAGCCAAGAATAAGCTATTATTATTACGAATATGAATTTAGTGGACTCATAACTATGAGCCCACTCTATTCTTTCTTAGGCCTAGTTCACATTGCATTTTTTTCCATACATCGGAGGACTCCCAACACACATAAGACAGAAGGCAGCATTGTATCCCACTGTATAGGCATACAGTGGGATACGTCACCGAAACCACCCGGGCAGAGGGCTGCATAAGGAGCCCTGTGCCCGGGGATACTCCTGATATAGATAGCTCCATATATGGATAGTGACGTCAGGACCTTTGCGATGCCGATCAGTCCAGAGTCTAGTCTAAACGCTGCCACCTGTTAATCCAAAGTCCAATGTTATTGATGCCGCTGATCTTTTCATAGTCTAGTGTAAAAGCTGCCGCCATTCATTCCACAATCAAGTGTAAATGCTGCCACTGGTCAGTCCATATTCTAGAGTAAACCCTACAGTCGGTCAGTTCACAGTCTAGTGTAAAATCTTTCTGCACACTATTTGTAATAGCATTCCTCCCAACTTTCAAGTATCTCAAAGAGAGGCAAATGTTTTCCCTGTTAAGCCATGCCGTTAACCTCACCCAATGCATAATGCCCCCATACAATATAATGCCCCATAGCTTCCCCCATACAGTATAATGCTCTCACATCTGCCTCAGATTATAATTCCACCTTATCTGCCACCATAAATTATAATGCCCCATAGCTGCCCCATACAGAATAATGCCCCCTTACAGTTCAATGCCCCCTTAGCTTCCCCATCCAGTATAATACCCCTTTAGCTGCCCCCATACAGTATAATTCTCCCATAGCTGCCACCATGTAGTATAATGCCCCATAGTGCCTAATAAAAAAATAAAATAAAATACCTACCTGTCGCCGTCCCCACAACGAATGGAGGAGATCCCTCTGCTCCTGCGCACTGTGCTATGAGTGGCTCAGCGCAAACAGGTGCGATGACATTACTGCATCGCGCCTGTCTGTGCTGAGTGGCTCACAACCACTTCACTGAGTGAATGCTGAAGCAGGGAGCGGACGTTCCCTACTTCAGCATTGGATTCAACTGTATCTGCATCCTGAGGACGAAGATATAGTTGACACTGGAATATTGCACCGGCCGCCCGGGACAGTGGGACACAGCCCGGAATCCAGGACGGTTAGGAGTTATTGTAATAGTGTTCATTTTTAAATTGGTGTACAAATTTTTTTAGCCTGGAGCCCTCATGTGGAGTCAGGGTGCCACTATGTGAAGCTATAATATGCGCCATCTGTGGTGATAATTTCAGCTCTGCTACATCTGCTTCATATACATGAACCTTTGATGGACATTCTGGTTAGTATTTGTACCTAATTTATCCCAAGCTACCAACCAGAATGCATATCAAAGGTGCACGTATATAAAGCAGATGTAGCAAAGTTGAATTTGTCACCACAGATCGCGCATTATAAATCACCATGCGTATTCTGTGGTGACAAATTCAGCTCCAATACATCTGCTTCATATACCATCTGCTTGGGTGACAAATTCAGGTCTGCTACATCTGTTATATATACCATATATGAAACAGATGTAGAAGAGCTGAATTTGTCATATCAATCTACTGTCTATATGCTAAACCTGGCAGCGAGTATATTATACGGGAATGATGGGGGCACTGGATTGTAAGCTCTGCTGCTCAGCACCTTTCAGGGAGGAGAGGAGAACCCACCATAAGATAAGACCTACTGAGGGACAATAGGGCACTTTACCTGCCTTACAAGTTCTCAACCATTCTGACTGTAGTTTGCAGCCGCCCACACCACGGATGTCTTTCAGCCCGCTGAGGCTGAGGTGTTTGGAGCCTGTTTGTCTGCTGGCACCAAACGAAACATCCCTGACTCTCTCTGTTGCGCAGAAATGATTGTGGAAACATTGCGGCAGCCGCAGCGTCAATCCCAGAGTCATGTACCCTCCCTCAGGCGGCCACAACAGGTGGAGATCCCTACTGCCCCTATAGAAGTTGGAGCCACAAGGTGGCACTAGAGAAGCCCCCGATGTCATTGTTCATATATGGACCCTGACGTCACTATATAATGTATATATACACTACCGTTCAAAAGTTTAGGGTCACTTAGAAATGTCCTTATTTTTGAAAGAAATGCACAGTTTTTTTCAATGAAGATAACATTAAATTAATCAGAAATACACTCTATACATTGTTAATGTGCTAAATGACTATTCTAGCTGTAAACGTCTGGTTTTTAATGCAATATCTACATAGGTGTATAGAGGCCCATTTCCAGCAACGATCACTCCAGTGTTCTAATGGTACATTGTGTTTGCTAACTGTGTTAGAAGGCTAATGGATGATTAGAAAACACTTGAAAACCCTTGTGCAATTATGTTAGCACCGCTGTTAACTGTTTTGCTGTTTAGAGGAGCTATAAAACTGACCTTCCTTTGAGCTAGTTGAGAATCTGGAGCATTATATTTGTGGGTTCGATTAAACTCTAAAAATGGCTAGAAAAAGAGAGCTTTCATTTGAAACTCGACAGTCTATTCTTGTTCTTAGAAATGAAGGCTATTCCATGCGAGAAATTGCCAAGAAACTGAATATTTCCTACAACGGTGTGTACTACTCCCTTCAGAGGACAGCACAAACAGGCTCTAACCAGAGTAGAAAGACAAGTGGGAGGCCCCGCTGCACAACTGAGCAACAAGACAAGTACATTAGAGTCTCTAGTTTGAGAAATAGACGCCTCACAGGCAGCTTCATTAAATAGTACCCGCAAAACGCCAGTGTCAACGTCTACAGTGAAGAGGCGACTCAGGGATGCTGGCCTTCAGGGCAGAGTGGCAAAGAAAAAGCCATATCTGAGACTGGCTAATAAAAGGAAAAGATTAATATGGGCAAAAGCACACAGACATTGGACAGAGGAAGATTGGAAAAAAGTGTTATGGACAGACGAATCGAAGTTTGAGGTGTTTGGATCACACAGAAGAACATTTGTGAGACGCAGAACAACTGAAAAGATGCTGGAAGAGTGCCTGACGCCATCTGTCAAGCATGGTAGAGGTAATGTGATGGTCTGGGGTTGCTTTGGTGCTGGTAAAGTGGGAGATTTGTACAAGGTAAAAGGGATTTTGAAAAAGGAAGGCTATCACTCCATTTTGCAATGCCATGCCATACCCTGTGGACAGCGCTTGATTGGAGCCAATTTCATCCTACAACAGGACAATGACCCAAAGCAAACAGATAGGTGTGCAAGGGCACAGAAAATCCCAATTTCCCAGCTGCTATAGAATTATTGCATTCAATAACCCGTTAGTGACCGGCCCATCGTGTTTCTACGTCGGTCACTAACGGGCCTTATTCAGATGCCATAGACTTTTTACGTCGCGGCATCGGAATAAGTTAACAGAGCAGGGAGCTGTCAAATCTCCCTGCTCTCGGCTGCTAGAGGCAGCTGAGGGCTGGGAGCGTCCCTGCTCTGCCGGGTGAGATCGATATTCGTATCGATCTCACCCGTTTAACCCCTCAGATGCGGTGCTCAATAGCGAGCACCGCATCGGAGTGGTTTTGGAGAGAGGGAGGGAGCTCCCTCTCTCCCCCACCGACACCCGGCGATACGATCGGCGAGTGTCTGTGTCTCCAATGGCAGCCGGGGGTCTAATAAAGGCCCCCAGGTCTGCCTGGAGTGAATGCCTGCTAGATCATGCCGCAGGCATGACCTAGCAGATGCCTGTCCGTGTTAAATGGACAGGCAGTAATACACTGCAATACAAAAGTATTGCAGTGTATTATAAATGTGATCGCAGAATCGCATATTATAGTCCCCTAGTGGGACTAGTAAAAAAGTGAAAAAAAAGTTTAATAAAGTTAATTTAAAAAAAAAATGTGAAAAAAAATGAAAAACCCAGCTTTTCTCCTTACAAAATGCTTTACTATTAAAAAAAACAAAATAAAGTTAAAAAGTTACACATATTTGGTATCGCCACGTCCGTAACGACCCTGACTAAAAATCTATTACATTATTTAACCCGCACGGTGAACGCCGTAAAAATTTTTTTAAAAAACTATGGAAAAATTGCTGTTTTCTGTGAATACTGACTTTAAAAAAATTTGATAAAAAGTGATCAAAAAGTCGCATCTACTCCAAAATGGTACCAATAAAAACGAAAAAGTCTTCCCGCAAAAAAAAAGCCGTCACACAACTGCATCGGCGAAAAAATAAAAACGTTACGGCTCTTCAAATATGGAGACACAAAAACAAATAATTTTGAAAAAAAAGCGTTTTTACTGTGTAAAAGTAGTAAAACATACAAAAACTATACAAATTTGGTATCGTTGCAATCGTAACAACCCGCTGAATAAAGTTATTGTGTTATTTCTATCACACGGTAAACGGCGTAGATTTAAGACGCGAAAAAGAGTGGCAAAATTTCAGGTTTTTTTCTATTTCCCCCAAAATAAAAGTTAATCAATAAATAATATGTCCCCCAAAATGGTGCTATTAAAAAATACAACTTGTCCCGCAAAAAAAAAGACCTTATACAGCTATGTCGACGCAAAAATAAAAAGGTTATAGCTCTTGGAATGCGACGATGGAAAAACTTAAAAAATGGCCTGGTCATTAAGGTCTAAAATAGGCTGGTCATTAAGGGGTTAAAATATAACTTTAATTGTTTAATTTAGAAACAGGATGTAGCAGAGAAAGTGAATAATTGTACAATATTGAATTAAGTTAAAATGTTCAGAGTCGGTTAGCCTGACGTTTGAGATCATGTATTTGTTGTGATCTCATGGATAGAGTGTGGCAGGCATAGTCAGCAGCTGCAGACTGCTTGAAAAGCCTCCGAAGTCACACGGTGATAGAGTGCAATGGCTGAACCGACAAAGATTATTAAAAAGGCGCCAGCCCCCCCGACATGTTTCACTGCTTCAGCAGCGTCCTCAGGGGATAATTTCAGGGCTATTACTCGCGCGTGCGATTTCCTCTTCCTTATATAGTGGGGAGACACACCTACCAAAGTGTGTCATCCCCATGGGGCGGCCAATAGAATTTGTGGACAGAGACAAGCCTTCTCTGTGTTTGACTGACACAGAGACCAGCCTATACAGTGAGGAGGCCGTTATTCCAAACGAATGGCGTTCTTGGCGCATGCGCAACACAGTTAAGTCAGATGATAGAATTTGGAGATCTCAAAGGGAAGAAAAGTAGTAACAGGGGCTGAACGATGCGCTATATGTACAAGCGCATTATGTATTGCCGGCCAGGTCTTGATTGTCCTCCGTACGGTAGGAGTACTTTATTAGGAAATAGCCGGTTCCATAGATGTATATATCTGTATATATAGATGATAATACCGTTGTTAGGATCAAAATATCAGTTTCGGCGCATGCGCGCCTTAGTCAGATCGGGTCATGGAGTTGTGATGTTTAGGAGGACCGCTGTCATCATCAAAGACGCCGCGATAGGAAAAAATGCGCTGTGTGTACAGACGCACTGCATAATATCAGCTACGTTTGAGTTTACCTATGTATAGTATGACTACCGTATTTGAAAGTAGTTACGTCTAGATATATATATTGGGATGATGATTTAATGTGGCTATTGTTAGCTAGGGAAGCTTCATAATCCCCACTGGGGTATGGCGAGTTTCCTCTCTAGGAAACTCAATCCTGATTACCTATCATCTGAGGCGGCATTGGTGTTTTCCACGGATAATATACCTCTGCACAAATTCGATGTACAAACAGCATTCAGAGATATACAAAAAACCTATAAACAATACGTTCGTTCATGCTGGGAAATCACCAGTTTAGAGACCTATATCCAGCAGAAAATTATCTACAGAGGGCTACGTATAAACATAATTCCCAACTCATATCGTAATGACAACACGTTCAATCAGGGCTGGGAACAGCTACTAACTGAAAGCTCCCTACGTATGCTACACTACCTGCTGGAATTCGAAAAGAGAGAATTCGGCAAGATTAGCGCACAGTTGGAAAAATAAATTAGTGACATACAAACCTTTAATACCGAGCCAGACTTTGCGGACTGCGAAATTAGATTACAAAAAAACATAGAACATTTGCAAAAAGAAATCAAAGAGAGAAAACACCGCAAGTATATAAGGGACCACAGAGACTTTGACACCGGCCAGGCATACACTTACCGCACTCGCAATCCTCCTCTCCAGAACCGCACCTATAGACCTGAGGATATCTCTGAGTCAGACGTCTCCGGCACTGACGAACCCAAATCACCTTCTGCCGACAATAGACTAGGAGCTAAGCGTAAAATCAAAATTAATAAATATAACCCCTCTAAGAGAACATATACCAATAAAACCAATACAACATGCTCTGGCTACAGCGGACAACAAATGATCACTTCTATGCCCTTCTCAGTGTCTTCCTTTACACGCTCCTCATCCTCATCCAAGACGACAAATATGCCATCAACACCAAATATACCAACAACTCCATCCCCAATGGGGATCAACATAGATGGAATAGGGAAAAATACTACTACTGCAGCAAACTCAGGCTCTTTCCTAACAGGTCCTCCAAATGCGTTTCCTTTTTTAGGAATACACCAGACACCTTGGAACCAGACAAAATGACCAAAGTTGGAAATCAAACCTCTGACAACCTGCAAATTTGCAATCTGTCGTCCGTCCAGCTGAGCTCACATCAGAAAACACTCTTATGCAAGGGTCTATCCTATACCCCTACTTTCGCATTTGATGAGTTCACCTGGACAAAAGACATCCATCTCTTTGCAAGAAAATTAGCCCTACATAAATATTTTAAGACTAATATCAACACTCACCAGCTTGACCACACTGAACTTAGAACTTTGCATGCTCTAGAGGATCTAGCTAATGAAAACGAATATAGAGTTAACACAGCCACTGGCCCTTTCTCATCACTGCGACCTAGATCACGCATGACTCCACCCTTCTCGCAGTTCGCATATATTGATATTTTAGTCAAGCTAGTTAGTGCGGAACTCAGTAAACTCAAAACACAAAAATACGGAATTAGGAATAACTTGAGTCAAATGGAACTGACTGCCTTAGAAGCACTCTGCAAGAATAATGAGATTGTACTGAAATCATCTGAAAAAGGTGGCAATATTGTCATCTTAAACAGAGATGACTACACTTCCATGGTCCACAGGTTGCTGGATAACACAACAACCTACACTATTCTAGAGAAGAACCCCACGGAGTCTTTTCTTTCGGAACTTGGCCTCCTTCTCAACGAGGCTAAATCTAAAGAACTAATCACTCAGGATGAATATAAATTTCTGTTTAATGCCACACCTACTCTATCTACTTTCTACGCAGTACCAAAGATCCATAAGAACACTAGGCCCATTCCCGGTAGACCGATTGTATCGGGTAACGACAATTTGACTCAAGGAATAAGCATGTATGTTGATGAAATTTTGTCTCCATTCGTCAGAGCCTTACCATCCTTTCTTAAGGATACCAAAGACACCCTCACCAGAATCCAAGAGATCAATGTGTCCACTACAACACTAATAGCCACTATAGATGTAGAGTCCCTCTACACTAACATTAAACACGAGCTTGGTCTAAAAGCAGTTCAGCACTTTCTGAACACAAAAGGTACACAGTTCCACGCACACAACAATTTCACAATTTCACTTCATCACTTTCTTCTCACACACAACTATTTTCTTTTTGATGGCAAATTCTACCATCAACTTAAAGGCACAGCTATGGGCACGGTCTGCGCACCCACATATGCCAACTTATTTTTGGGGTGGTGGGAAGACACATTAATTTTCAATGAGGACCTACTTTTTTTCACGAATCACATTTTGTTTTGGGGCAGGTATATAGATGATATACTAGTTTTTTGGGATGGTGATAAGACACTCTTTCTTGACTTTATGGATATCCTCAACAATAACACCATTGGGATGCATTTCACTCACCAAATACACACTAACCAAATTAATTTTCTTGACCTTCAGATCTCTTTGGATTCTGGTGGGAATATCCATACTAACATATACCGCAAGGCAACAGCCACAAATAGCTTCCTTCATTGGGGGAGCTTTCATCCACCAGCCCTCAAAAAAGGGATACCAATAGGGCAATACCTTAGAGCCAGGAGAAATTGCTCTGACGAACAAACTTTCCAACAAGAATGCGATACCCTTTTTCAAAAATTTACGGCACGAGGATACCCAAAAAAAAACCTACACAGGGCATATGCCAGAGCGAGGGCTGTCTCAAGAGACAAAACTCCTATACGTAAATAAACAACTAGTCATAAATAGAGATAAACACCCCTCCACTATCAGATGCATTGGCAATTTTGACACCTGCTCTCCTCTTATATCCAATATACTGCGAAAACATTGGTCCATCTTACAAGCAGACCCTGATTTAGCTGAGGTCATTTCTGACAGTCCAAGTATCACATATCGACGTGGCAAGAACCTTCGGGAATATCTCACACACAGCCACTACACCACAACATCTATTCCTCGTAATACCTGGCTTCCGCCACCCACTATAGGTTCATACCCCTGTGGCAGATGTACTTTCTGTCCGTATATGTCAAAAATTAAGATCTTTAACAACCCGGTGGACGGCAAACAATACACCATCAGGCAATTTATCAACTGCCAGAGTAGCGGTGTCATATACGCCGCCATATGTCCATGCCCAAAACTTTATATTGGAAAGACCGTTCAACAGCTAAGAAGAAGAATCTCTAAGCATGTTAGCATCTCTAAGCATCAATACACGAGAAGACACACCACTTTCCAGGCATATCAGATCCTTCCATCATGGAAATGCTAATTCCCTTCATTTTTGGGGCATTACACAAGTCAAATTAGGTCCTAGGGCCGGTAATTTAGACAAAAAATTATTACAGGAAGAAGCACGCTGGATACATAGACTCAGCTCTCTCAGCCCCAATGGTCTAAACGAAGGCTTCACCTTTGCTGCCTTTTTATAGTTTCCCCCTACTCACTTACTAATCGAATATCCCCACAGTCACTGGCACTGATGGTTATTAACTATTACCTACTACTCTAAAAACATCTAAAAAATATACAAAAAAATATATAAACATACAAATATATTAGTACACCTTTTCAAGCAGACCTAACATTATGTTTATAATCTACTGCTCTCGTACAATTTGAAACTAATATCATCCTTTCCCTTCCTTTTACGTATGTCATCATGTCTGGGATACTTTTCTTGGTATCTCCAACCGATAACATCATTATCCCCAAATAAGTGAACACATTTATACAACCGGCTACTCCTAAATAAAGTAGTCTCACTACACGTAGGTAAATCTAGACGTAATAAACAGTAGTCATACTATACGTAGGCAAACCTAAACTTAGCTGACAATATGCAGTGCGTCTGTACACACAGTGCATTGTTTTATTGCGGCATTTATGGATGATGACAGCGGTCCTCTTAAACATAGTAATTCTAACACCTCATTTAACTATGGCACGCATGCGCCGAAATTGATATTTAATGCTAACAATGGCCACATCAAATCATCATCCCAATATATATATCTAGACGTAACTACTTTCAAATACGGTAGTCATACTATACATAGGTAAACTCAAACGTAGCTGATAACATGCAGTGCGTCTGTACACACAGCGCATTTTTTCCTATCGCGGCGTCTTTGATAATGACAGAGGTCCAGAGGTCCTCCTAAACATCACAACTCCATGACCCGATCTGACTAAGGCGCGCATGCGCCGAAACGGATATTTTGATCCTAACAACGGTATTATCATCTATATATCTATATATCACAGATATATACATCTATGGAACCGGCTATTTCCTAATAAAGTACTCCTACCGTACGGAGGACAATCAAGACCTAGCCGGCAATACATAATGCGCTTGTACATATAGCGCATCGTTCAGCCCCTGTTACTACTTTTCTTCCCAGTGATGACAGCGGCCCTTTGAGATCTCCAAATTCTATCATCTGACTTAACTGTGGTGCGCATGCGCCAAGAACGCCATTCGTTTGGAACAACGGCCTCCTCACTGTCAGTCAAACACAGAGAAGGCTTGTCTCTGTCCACAAATTCTATTGGCCGCCCTATGGGGATGACACACCTTGGTAGGTGTGTCTCCCCACTATATAAGGAAGAGGAAATCGCACGCGCGAGTAATAGCCCTGAAATTATCCCCTGAGGACGCTGCTGAAGCAGTGAAACATGTCGGGGGGGGGGGCTAGCGCCTTTTTAATAATCTTTGTCGGTTCAGCCATTGCACTCTATCACCGTGTGAATTCAGAGGCTTTTCAAGCAGTCTGCAGCTGCTGACTATGCCTGCCACACACTATCCATGAGATCACAACAAATACATGATCTCAAACGTCAGGCTAACCGACTCTGAACATTTTAACTTAATTCAATATTGTACAATTATTCACTTTCTCTGCTACATCCTGTTTCTAAATTAAACAATAAAAGTTATATTTTAATGAATGCAATAATTCTACAGCAGCTGGGAAATTGGGATTTTCTGTGCCCTTGCACATCTATCTGTTTGCTTATATAATCTATCCCTGCCAGCTACTAGGGTCCCTATTAATATTAATGACCCAAAGCACACCTCCAAATTATGCAAGAACTATTTAGGGAAGAAGCAGGCAGCTGGTATTCTATCTGTAATGGAGTGGCCAGCGCAGTCACCAGATCTCAACCCCATAGAGCTGTTGTGGGAGCAGCTTGACCATATGGTACGCAAGAAGTGCCCATCAAGCCAATCCAACTTGTGGGAGGGGCTTCTGGAAGCATGGGGTGAAATTTCTCCCGATTACCTCAGCAAATTAACAGCTAGAATGCCAAAGGTCTGCAATGCTGTAATTACTGCAAATGGAGAATTCTTTGACGAAAGCAAAGTTTGAAGGAGAAAATTATTATTTCAAATAAAAATCATTATTTCTAACCTTGTCAATGTCTTGACTATATTTTCTAGTCATTTTGCAACTCATTTGATAAATATAAGTGTGAGTTTTCATGGAAAACACAAAATTGTCTGGATGACCCCAAACTTTTGAACGGTAATGTACATATATATGTATAAAAAAATGTCACTGTCTCTTGTAAGTCAGAATGATATAAACCACAAGGAATGGAGCATAATGTCTCTTAATATATCTTGTGCTGGATTTACAGTGCCCCAATAATTGTTGTAGTCTTTGGAGATTATTGAGTGCCAAAACCCAACTTGTATGCCATAACAACGAGAAAGGTATTTTAAGAATAAAAATATGTGTCTATAGAGTTCAACTTTCTCTGCACACAATCCAGATGTAAAGGATAACTGAAGCTATCTCTACCTAGTGCAAGATGGAAGATTGTGTGTTTATTCAAGAGCAGATGAACAGCTATTAAATTACTTTTTTGTAGGGTCTTTCAAACAGATTTAATAGCATTGGGTTTTATAGCTATAAATAAAGAGAGCACATGTTACCACTTTTTCCAACATAAAATATACCTAGGACAGTGAACAGGTTTTCTAAACATGCTAGTTGACCTGATTTTATAAACGTATCAAAAGGGAAGTTAGTAGCCCCCAAATCCTCCAGACCGCCAATGCAAATTATGATCGCAGAAGTCCCAGTCTATTGTCATGTACAGTTTTTTTTTCTGCCAATCAGTTGAGAATCCTACTTTTAGGTGTCTCTACTGTTTAACCTCTTCTATGCTGCAATCAAAGCTGATTGCAGCATATAAAGGGAACCGCAAAGGGGAGATCTTCCATTGATTGAGTCAGAGTGATGCGATGTGAGGCAATCTATACCCATATCCTATATGGGTAGACAACCTTATGAGGCCTGGTTGTTAGTGCATAGTCACACAGGCTAATGTACTCCATATTTGTATATATGCAAGTACATTTTTATACAAAAACATTAATAAATAATAAAAAAATCGAATTATGAGATTAAAAAAAAGTTAATAAAAATGTATTAAAAATAACAGGAACCAGCAAATAATTTACACCTATAACAACCTGCTCTCTAAATGTTAAACATTATTTAAGAAGATTGGTTAATGGTGTAAAAAATAAACTAAAAAGTATGGGAATATCCTTTTTTCTGTATTTCCATCAAATAAATTAACACCTTAAGAACTGGGCCAATTTTAGGCTTCAGGAACAGAACAATTTTTGGATTTTTCTTTTCTGCATCCCGGTACGACTACGGTATTCATCTGGTCAAAACGACGGAACCCTTGCACAACGGAGACAAACTGAAACCATTGGCACCAGATCCATCACTATTGGAATCAATGGTGATGGAAAAGGAAACCTACGGTTTCAGTTTGTGTGAGTCAGTGCTCTGTACTGATGGAAAGCTCCAACGGAACGGAGCCCTGACGCAGATGTGAACAAAGTCTTACTTTATATACTGCAGTCAAAATCACAAAACAATCCACAATAGTTCAGAAAAAGAATGTTGAAATATATAGAAGGGCCTACCTTATCTTGACGACCACTTTTTAAGGGCACATTCACACAAACCGTTGTTTTATTCTGTGTCCCATTCGTTTTTTTTGCGGATAGCATACTGAACCATTATTTCTATGGCGCCATGTACACATTTCTTTCTTTGCGGATCCTTGTGTCTGTTACACAAATTATAGAACAGGTCCTATTCTTGTTTGTATTTGCGGTTCGCCTCACCCAATCTAGTGTTTGAGTCTGCAAAAAAATTTCCGAGAGCCATAACTTTTTATTTTTCCTTTGACGTAAAGTGTCAGGACTTATATTTTACAGGACAAGTTAATGTCTGTAATTGGTATCATTTTGGGAAAATGTGACTTTTTTCTCACTTTTTATAAAAAAAAAAATTTGGAGGCAATGTGACCAAAGGTAAGCAGTCCTGCTATTATTATCTGTGAATTATTCATTTTATTAATTATTTACCCCATTATTATACCACCTTATTATACCCTGATATATTCCGCACAGCTTAAATATGCCCCCACATTATAATACCAGCAAAACCCCAAACAAAACTATTACCAAGCAAAATGTGCAGTCTAAAAGCCAAATAGCGGTCATTCTGAGCCTGGCAGTGTGCCTAAACAGCAGTTTATGACCACATATGGGATATTACACTGTAGTACACGCTTAACAATTTATGGGGTATGTATCTCCAGTGGCACAAGTTGGACACATCATATTAGGCACTTACATGACATAGTGGAGAAATTGCAATTTTCACTCTGCAACATCCATTGAGCACTTATTTCTGGAAAACAGCTGTGGGGTCAAAATGCTCACTGCATTCTAGATGACTGCCCTGAGGGGCCATATGTATGATGTTTCTGAAATAAGAAAACACTGAATAATTAAAGGGCTTGTTCACTTTTGAAAAACAGTACCTATTAAATATTTAAAGTATTTTTTAAATATACTTACCGTCTCAAAGTTGCAGATGTCTTCTAATTCCATCTAGTGTCACGTGACTCCACCACCGTCGGAAATTTTCTCTTCCGCTGACGTCTCGTTCGGTCTTCTTCAATCCTGACTTCCGGACGAGCTCATCTTCCGGTCTTCTTGCTACTTCTATTCCGAATGACATCTTCTTCCTCTTGCGCCTACGCATGCGGCGTAACCTACAATATTTTGTGCATGCGCATTGAAAGCAATTTCATTGCGCATGCGCATTCATAGTAAGTTCATTGCACCTACACCGCATTCAAAATTATTATGCAAATGTTATTTTTCGCTGATTTTCCTAAATAGTCGATGCAAATGACAGTCAGTATAATCTTCAAGCCATCAACCGTTGGAGTATAATGCGAATTTTATTGAACAAATCTCCAAATGATAACAGATTTTCTTTTAGAAGTTAAAAACTCAAAATGCACTGTTTCAAATTATTATGCACAACAGAGATCAAAACATTTTAAAGGTTGTAAAGAGAACTAAAATGGTAATTTGTTGAATTTGCAGCATCAGGAGGTCATATTTACAGAAATCAAAAGCTCTTTGTTAGGGATCTGCCAGGTACTTCATCTAGCTATACTCCTGGGATTAATCAATCCACACCTGAGGCCAGACCTGCTCGACTGACACCATCTCCCACCAACCAGGGTGGCAGGCTCAGGAGTGGGAGAGCCTATCGCGGCCTGGTCTCTCGGAGTTAGCTCCGCCCCCTGCCCTTTATTACCTGCCCTGTGCTCTCCCTCAGTGCTTGTAATTCTTTTGGATTCCTGGCCTCTGCTGCTTGCTCCAGCCTGCTTCTGCCGTGCTTCTGCCTTGCTGCAGTTCTGCTTGACCTGCTTGCTTGCCCTGGCTTGCTTCTGTCTCTGTGCCTGCTCGGGTGTACTCACTTCGTCCTGGTCCTGACTGTTCGTTCGCCGCCCCGTTTCCTCGTGGCGTTCCGTGGCTACTGCCCCTTCCCTTGCGTGTTCCCTGTTGGTCTTCCTGTGCACTTAGCCAGCGTAGGGACCGCCGCCCAGTTGTACCTCGTCGCCTAGGGCGGGTCGTTGCAAGTAGGCAGGGACAGGGCGGTGGGTAGATTAGGGCTCACTTTCCCTTCACCTCCTTCCTGCCATTACACTCTTTCAATAAAAAAAACGTAACAGGCCAAGTTACATGTTAACATAGGACCCCTACTTTGATATCACCTTCACAATTCTTGCATCCATTGAATTTGTGAGTATTTGGACAGTTTCTGCTTGAATATTTTTGCAGGATGTCAGAACTGCCTCCCAGCCTCATAGACATTTTGCTTGAGGATGCTCCAAAGGTTCTCAATAGGGTTGAGGTCGGGGGAACATGGGGGCCACACCATGAGTTTCTCTCCTTTTATGCCCATAGCAGCCAATGACACAGAGGTATTCTTTGCAACATAAGATGGTGCATTGTCATGCATGTAGATAATTTTGCTACGGAAGGCACGGTTCTTCTTTTTGTACCACGGAAGAAAGTGGTCAGTCATAAACTCTACGTACTTTGCAGAAGTCATTTTCACACCGTCAGGGACCCTAAAGGGGCCTACCAGCTCTTTCCCCATGATTCCAGCCCAAAACATGACTCGGCCACCTCCTTGCTGACGTCGGAGCTTTGTTGGGACATGGTGGCCATTCACCAACCATCCACTACTCCATCCATCTGGACCATCCAGGGTTGCACAGCATTCATCAGTAAACAACACGGTTTGAAAATTAGTCTTCATGTATTTCTGAGCCCACTGCAACCGTTTCTGCTTGCGAGCATTGTTTAGGGGTGGCCGAATAATAGCTTTATGCACACTTGCAAACCTCTGGAGGATCCTACACCTTGAGGTTCGCGGGACTCCAAAGGCACAAGCAGCTTCAAATACCTGTTTGCTGCTTTGCAATGGCATTTTAGCAGCTGCTCTTCTAATCCGATTAATTTGTCTGGCAGATACCTTCCTCATTATGCCTTTATCTAAACTAACCCATCTGTACTCTGAATCAGCCACAAATCTTTTCACAGTACGATGATCATGCTTAAGTTTTCTTGAAATATCCAATGTTTTCATACCTTGTCCAAGGTATTGCACTATTTCACGCTTTTCGTCAGCAGAGAGATCCTTTTGCTTTCCCATATTGCTTGAAACCTGTGGCCTGCTTAATAATGTGGAACGTCCTTCTTAAGTAGTTTTCCTTTGATTGGGCACACCTGGCAAACTAATTATCACAGGTGTCTGAGGTTGATTACAATTATCCAAAGAGCCCTAAGACACAATACCATCCATGTGTTTAATTGAAAAACTAATTAATTAAATGTTTATGACACTTAAATCCAATGTGCATAATAATTTGGAACACGGTGTATGTTCGAGGCATCCTAAACCTCCTCAATACCCACCCATTCTTTCTTTAATTACGCCTCAATGCGAGCACTATTTTATTTTCATTCATGTTATCCATCAGTGCAAGATAAATGGAAGGGGGTCCGCTGTTCTGGGGGAGAGAATTCTAGCTGGGGTGGCGGAGTATTTAAACTAGGGCTGAGGAGGGAGGTCAATGTAGAAAAAAAAGGGGTAGCCAGGTTAGAGAGGGGTCAGACTATATTGGTGGGGGGAGAAACAGAATGTGGGGAGAGGACTAGACAAGATAAGGAGATCCTTTCGTTACAAAACATCAGTGTAAATAAAAAGGACCGATTAATGTCAAATCACATTTCTGATAATAAAAGTGAAAAACTGACAGGCAAGTTAAAGTGTATGTTCACAAATGCCAGAAGTCTAGCAAGCAAAATGGGGGAGCTGGAGGCCTTGATACTGGAAGAAAATATAGATATAGTTGGTGTTGCTGAAACATGGCTGGACTCTTCACATGACTGGGCTGTAAATCTACAGGGTTTTACACTTTTTCGGAAAGACAGGACAAATAGGAAAGGTGGTGGTGTATGTCTGTATGTGAGAAATGATATGAAGGCGAGTGTGAAAGAGACAATAGTGGGTGAATACTGTGAGGAGGTTGAAACCTTGTGGGTGGAACTAAAAAGGGAGGTAAACACTGAAAAAATTACTTTTGGTGTAATCTATAGACCCCCCAATATAACTGAGGAGATGGAAGGTCAGATATATAAACAGATGAAGCAGGCTGCACAGGCGGGTACTGTAGTGATAATGGGAGATTTTAATTTCCGGGATATTAATTGGTGTCATGGTTCGGCTTCAACTGCAAAGGGGAGACATTTCCTCAACCTGTTGCAGGAAAATTTTATGGGCCAGTTTGTGGAAGACCCGACTAGAGGTGAAGCTCTGTTGGATCTGGTCATTTCTAATAATGCAGATCTTGTTGGGAATGTCAATGTTCGTGAAAACCTCGGTAATAGTGATCATAATATAGTTACATTTTACCTATACTGTAAAAAACAAACGCAGGCTGGGAGGGCAAAAACATTTAATTTTAAGAAAGCCAATTTCCCCAGGATGAGGGCTGCAATTCAGGATATGGACTGGGAAGAACTAATGTCAAATAATGGAACAAATGATAAATGGGAGATTTTCAAATCTACTTTGAGTTATTATAGTGCAAAATGTATTCCTATAGGTAACAAGTATAAACAACTCAAATTAAACCCCACATGGCTTACACCTTCTGTGAAAGGGGCAATACATGACAAAAAAAGGGCATTTAAAAAATACAAATCTGAGGGTACAGCTGTAGCCTTTGTAAAATATAAAGAGCTTAATAAAATCTGTAAAAATGTAATAAAATTAGCAAAAATACAAAATGAAAGGCAGGTGGCCAAGGATAGTAAAACAAATCCCAAAAAATTCTTCAAGTATATAAATGCAAAAAAGCCCAGGTCTGAACATGTAGGACCCCTAGATAATGGTAATGGGGAGTTGATCACAGGGGATCAAGAGAAGGCAGAGTTACTAAATGGGTTCTTTACCTCTGTATATACAACTGAAGAAAGAGCAGCTGATGTAGCCAGTGCAAGTGCTGTTAATATATCAGTTGATATACTGAATTGGATGAATGTAGAGATGGTCCAAGCTAAATTAAATAAAATAAATGTGCACAAGGCCCCGGGACCAGATGGGTTACACCCTAGAATTCTTAAAGAGCTTAGTTCAGTTATTTCTGTCCCCCTTTTCATAATATTCAGAGAATCTCTAGTGACTGGTATAGTGCCAAGGGACTGACGCAGCGCAAATGTGGTGCCTATTTTCAAAAAGGGCTCTAGGTCTTCCCCAGGTAATTATAGACCAGTAAGCTTAACATCCATCGTGGGGAAAATGTTTGAGGGGCTATTGAGGGACTATATACAGGATTATGTGACAATAAATAGCATTATAAGTGACAGCCAGCACGGTTTTACTAAGGACAGAAGTTGTCAAACTAACCTAATCTGTTTTTATGAAGAGGTGAGCAGAAGTCTAGACAGAGGGGCCGCTGTGGATTTAGTGTTTTTGGACTTTGCAAAGGCATTTGACACTGTCCCCCATAGACGCCTAATGGGTAAATTAAGGACTATAGGTTTAGAAAATATAGTTTGTAATTGGATTGAGAATTGGCTCAAGGACCGTATCCAGAGAGTTGTGGTCAATGATTCCTTCTCTGAATGGTCACCGGTTATAAGTGGTGTACCCCAGGGTTCAGTGCTGGGACCACTATTATTCAACTTATTTATTAATGATATAGAGGATGGGATTAATAGCACTATTTCTATTTTTGCAGATGACACCAAGCTATGTAATATAGTTCAGACTATGGAAGATGTTCATGAATTACAGGCAGATTTAAACAAACTAAGTGTTTGGGCGTCCACTTGGCAGATGAAGTTTAATGTAGATAAATGTAAAGTTATGCATCTGGGTACCAACAACCTGCATGCATCATATGTCCTAGGGGGAGCTACACTGGCGGATTCACTTGTTGAGAAGGATCTGGGTGTACTTGTAAATCATAAACTCAATAACAGCATGCAGTGTCAATCAGCTATTCCATAGATTCACAGTTCTCACTGTAAAGAAGCCTTGTCGCCTCTGCAGCTTGAACCTTTTTTTCTCCAGACGGAGGGAGTGCCCCCTTGTTTTTTGAGGGGGTTTTACAAGGAACAGGATTTCACCATATTTTTTGTATGTGCCATTAATATATTTATATAAGTTAATCATGTCCCCCCTTAGTCGTCTTTTTTCAAGGCTAAATAGGTTTAATTCTTTCAATCTTTCCTCATAACTTAAATTCTCCATGCCCCTAATTAGCTTCGTTGCTCTTCTTTGTATTTTTTCCAACTTCAGGGCATCCTTTCTATGAACTGGAGCCCAGAACTGAACTGCATATTCTAGCTGAGGCCTCAATAATGTTTTGTAAAGTGGTAATATTACATTCCTATCCCGCGAGTCCATACTTCTTTTAATACACAACATTATCTTGCTGGCCTTTGAAGCAGCTGATTGACATTGCATGTTTTTATTTAGTTTATGATCTACAAGTACACCTAGATCCTTCTCAACAAGTGACTCCCCCAGTGTAGCTCCCCCTAGGATATATGATGCATGCAGATTGTTGGTACCCAGATGCATAACTTTACATTTATCTACAATAAAGTTAATTTGCCAAGTGGATGCCCAAATGCTTAGTGTGCTCAAATCAGCTTGCAATTTACGAACATCTTCCATAGACTGAACAATAATACATAGCTTGGTATCATCTGCAAAAATAGAAATAGTGCTATTAATCCCATCCACTATATCATTAATAAATAAATTGAATAATAGTGGTCCCAGCATGGAACCCTGGGGTACACCACCTATAACCATGGTACCATTCAGAGTAGGAATCATTGACCACAACTCTCTGGATACGGTCTTTGAGACAATTCTCAATCCAAATACAAGCTTTCTAAACCGATTTTCTAAACCGATAGTCCTTAATTTACCCATTAGACGTCTATAAGGGACAGTGTGAAATGCCTTTGCAAAGTCCAAAAACACTATATCCACAGTGGCCCCTCTACCTAGGCTTCTGCTCACCTCTTCATAAAAACAAATCAGGTTGGTTTGACAACTTCTGTCCTTAGTAAAACCATGCTGGCTGTCACTTATGATACTATTTTTTGTCACATAATCCTGTATATAGTCGCTCGATAGCCCCTCAAAATTTTCCCACGATTTATGTTAAGCTTACTAGTCTATAATTACTCGGGGAAGACCTAGAGCCCTTTTTGAAAATAGACACCACATTTGCACTGTGCCAGTCCCTTGGCACTATACCAGTCACTAGAGAATCTCAAAATATTATGAAGAGGGGGACAGAAATAACTGAACTAAGCTCTTTAAGAACTTTAGGGTGTAACCCATCTGGTCCCGGCCTTGTGTACATTTATTTAATTTAATTTAGCTTGGACCATATCTACATTCAGCCAATTCAGAATATCAATTGATATATTAACAGCACTGGCACCGGCTACATCAGCTGCTCTTTTTTCTGTTGTATATACAGAGCGGAAGAACCCATTTAGTAACTCTGCCTTCTCTTGATCCCGTGTGACCAACTCCTATTACCACGATTTTGGGGTCCTACATGTTTAGACCTTGGCTGTTTTGCATTTACATACTTTAAGAATTTTTTGGGATTTTTTTTACTATCCTTGGCCACCTGCCTTTCATTTTTTATTTTTGCTGATTTTATTACCTTTTTACAGATTTTATTACGCTCTTTAGAATTTACAAAGGCTACAGCTGTACCCTCAGATTTGTATTTTTCAAATGCCCTTTTTTGTCATATATTGCCCTTTTCACAGAAGGTGTAAGCCATGTGGGATTTAATTTTAGTAATTTATACTTGTTACCTATAGGAATACATTTTGCACTATAATTAAGTTGATTTTAAAATCTCCCATTTATCTTTTGTACCATTATTTTACATTAGTTCTTCCCAGTCTATATCCTGAATTGCAGCCCTCATCCTGGGGAAATTGGCCTTCTTAAAATTAAGTGTTTCTGCCCTCCCAGCCTGTGTTTGTTTTTTACAGTATAGGTCAAATATAACTATATTGTAATCACTTTTAACGAGGTTTTCACAAACATTGACATTCCCAACAAGCTCTGCATTATTAGAAATTACCAGATCCAACAGAGCTTTGCCTCTAGTCGAGTCTTCCACAAACTTGCCCATAAAATTTTCCTGCAACAGGTTGAGGAAATGTCTTCCCTTTGCAGTTGAAGTCGAACCATGACACCAATTAATATCCCGGTAATTCAAATCTCCCATTATCGCTACATTACCAGCCTGTACAGCACGCTACCTTTGTTTATATAGCTGACCTTTCATCTCCTCAGTTATATTGGGGGGGGGGGTCTATAGATTACACCAAAAGTAATTTTTTCAGTGTTCTCCTCACAATCTTCACCCACTATTGTCTCTTTCACACTCACCTTCATATCACTTCTCACATAGAGACATACACCACCACCTTTCCTATTTGTCCTGTCTTTCCGAAACAGTGTAAAACCCTGTAGATTTACAGACCAGTCATGAGAAGAGTCTGACGCCTCTCTAACCTAACTACTCTTTTATTTTCTACATTGACCTCACTCTTCAGCCCAAGTTTAAATACTCCACCACCCCAGCTAGAATTCTCTGGATCATCACCAGCCCCTCCCAGTAATTTACCCAACCGTTCCACCACATGCCGAACCCTGGCACCAGGGAGACAGCAAACCATTTCTTTGAATCGGTCTTGGCGACAAATTATTCTATCCATCTTCCTGATTATAGAATCCCCTACAACTACCAATTGTCTTGCCTTAGCTGCATTACCATCCTGCCGACTACTAACTGGGCTGTTCTTCCGGCTGTTAGGGAGATCAGTATCCACTAGGACTGCCATTTCGGAGACCGACACTCTCACATCATCACCCAACTTGGCAATTTTGCTTGGAATATCAGAAACAGGATTGGCCTTCCTTTTCTTGGACCCCTTTCTACTGTCCCGAACTACATTAACCCAGCTACTTACATGATCCTGCTAACCCATGTCTTCACCCTCCAGTTCTACACCACTAATTGCCTGCTCAGTGAGCAGCATTCTCCGCTCTAGATTGTCTATCGCGCTCAGTGTTGCATTTTGCTCCTCCAGATTTCTAATGCGAGCTTCCAGGTGAACAAGATCCTCACATCTGCCTCTGAGGTATTCACCCTGGAACTCCGGCTCCAGTCGTGCATACATATGGCAAACTGTGCACTGAAGAAAACCTCCAATCTTGCTGTCCAATATCCCAGTTACAAAAAAACAGTGAACAATTTTTAAAGTAAAAGAAAAGAAGAGTACGTACAGGGACTTTAACTCCTCTTTTCAACTCTGGTTTAATAACTTCACTTGATCCACAAGCCACTTCATTTAGCAAGGCCAAAACTGAGCAAGCTCAACTGAGGCCTGCAGGCTAATTGATATAACCTGAGAGCAATTAACCCCTCTCCATAGTCAGCAGCACAGAAGCTAAGAAGGAAAAAAATAATTTTAAATTGTGTCCGTTTTGCTAGCTTCTACAGTATTAGCAAGTACTCAATTCATATATCAAACACAGTTTCACACACAGTATCACAAACAGGAATACAGCAAGCCAATCCAGTTTAATAACTCCACTTGATCCACAATGTTGCCATTGTTTTTTAAAAGTCCTTTTATTTTTCTAGGACGTTACATTTTCAAGAAAATTTCAAAAGGCTATTTTTTCAGAGACTAGTTCAGATCTGAAGTGGCTTTGAGGGCCTTATATATTAAAAAGTCCCCATAAATTAACCCATTTTAAAAACTAGACCACCTCAAAGTATTCAAAACAGCATTTAGAAAGTTTCTTAACCCTTTAGGCGTTTCACAGGAATTAAAGCAATGTAGAGGTGAAATTTACAATTTTCTTTTTTTTTAATTCATTGGTAATAATTTTTTTCTTCAACACAGAAAGTTTAACCAGAGAAACGCAACTCAATATTTATTGCCCAGATTCTGCAGTTTTTAGAAATATCCCACATGTGGACGTAGTGTCCTAATGGACTGAAACACCGGCCTCAGAAGCAAAGAAGGACCTAGTGGATTTTAGGGCCTCCTTTTTTTAGAATATATTTTAGGCACCATGTCAATGTTTGAAAAGGTCTTGTGGAGCCAAAACAGTGGAAACCCCCTAAAAGTGTCCCCATTTTGGAAACTACAGCCCTCAAGAAATTTATCTAGTGGTATAGTTAGCATTTTGGCCCCACAGTTTTTTTTGCTAAACTTATTGGAATTAGTCTGCAAAAATGAAAATCTACTTTGATTTAGAAAAAAAAGTTTTACATATTACAAGGAATAAATGAGAAAAAGCACCGCAACATTTATAAAGCATCTTCTCCCGATTACGGCAATGCCCCATATGTGGTAATAAACTTCTGTTTGGACCCTTGGCAGAGTTCACAAGGGAAGGAGCACCATTTGGATTTTGGAGAGCAGATTTTGCTGGAATAGTTTTCAGTGCCATGTCGTGTTTGCAATGCCCTGGAGGGACCAAAACAGTGGAAACACCCAAAAGTAACCCCATTTTGTAAACTACACCCCTCACTGAATATTTCTAGGGGTGTAGTTAGCATTTTAACCACAGATGGTTTTTGCAGAATTTATTGGAATTATGCCGTGAAATTGAAAATCTAAATTTTTTTTCTAATAAAATGTAGTTTTAGCACATATTTTTCCATTTTCACAATAGATAAAGGAGAAAAAGCACCCCAACATTTGTAAAGCAAACTCTTCTGAGCACAGAAATACCCATATGTGGTAATAAACTGCTGTTTGGGCACATGGCAGGGCTTAGAAAGGAAGGAGCGCCATTTGACTTTTGGAGCTCAAGTTTTGCTGGAATGGTTTACGGCGCCATGTTAAATTTGCAAAGCCACTGAGGGTTCAAAACAGTGCAATCCCCGCAAAAGTGACCCCATTTGGGAAAGTGGAATTTATGGAATTTATCTAGCGGTATAGTGAGTATATGTGTTTTTTTGTTGAATTTATTGGAATTAGGCAATGAAAATGAAAATCTACACATTCTCCACTAAAATGTTGATTTTTTTTTTTAAACTACACCCCTCAAGGCATTTATCATTTGCCTGGACATATGACAGTGCTTAGGAGTAAAAGAGCAAATGCGCATGCGAGTCCTATTTTGGTGATTTTCGCAGCATTGGCCCACAATGGCAGGGCTCTGGGGTCAAATAGTAAAATAAATCCCGAAGTAGTGGCCCCCATTTTGGAAATTGCACCCCTCAAGGCATTTTTTTAAGGTGTGTAGTGAGCATTTTGACCCCACAGGTTGTTTTTTTTAATTAGAAATGAACACTGTGGATAGTGCCAAGTAATAATTTCAATTTTCCACAGGTATATGTCATTTTAGTGCACAATATGTTGTGCCCAGTTCGTACCACTGAAGACAAATACCTCAAACTGTTAAGTGGGTTCTCCTGGGTATGGTGATGCCATATATGTGGACGTAAGCTGCTGTTTTGGAACGCTGTAAGGTTCAGAAGGGGGGAGCGCTACTTGGCTTTTGGATCACAGATTTTGCTTAGTGGCAGTTGTTCTGTTTGGGGTTTTGCTGGTATTTCAGTTTATAATGTGGGGGCATATGTAAGCTGTGCGGAGTACATCAGGGCATAATAAGGGGGTATAATAATGCAGTAAATAAATAATAATCCACAGATGTGGGGCCAGTGTCGCACCGATAAATAAAAAATGTTATCCGCTTTTGGAACACTCTGCACATTTTGCATTGCCATATTCTGAAAGCCAGGACTTTTTTATTTTTTCTCCACCGGAGCTGTGTGAGGGCTTATTTGTTGCGGGACAATCTGTAGTTTTCATTGGTACCATTTTGTGGTACATGAGGTTTTTTGATCACTTTTTATTTCATTTTTTGACAAGAAAGGTGACCAAAAACCAGCATTTCTGATAATGTTTTGTATTCTTTTTTTACGGTGTTCACCATGCGCTATAAATGACAATTTTACTTTATTCTGCGGGTTGATACGATTACGGCGATACCATATGTATATAGTTTTTTTTATGCTTTGCAGCTGTCTGCACAATAAAATCACTTTTGTTTCAAATCATTTATTTTTTGTGTCGCCATGTTCTGAGAGCCATAACTTTTTTTTTCCATCAAAAAAGCTGTGGGAGGGCTTGTTTTTTTGCGGGACGGGCTGTAGTTTTTAATGGTATAATTTTGGGATACATGCAACTTTTAGATACCTTTTTTAATTCTATTTTGGCAGGGGTCGTGACTTAAAAAATAGTGATTCTTGAATTGTTTTTTATTTTATTTTTTTACAGTGTTCACCGTGCGGTTAAAATAGAATAATATTTTTATAGTCCGGGTCGTTACGGATGCGGTGATGCCACATATGTGTACTTATATGTGTCGTTATTCTAATACACTGCACTACCTACATACATTAGAGCTGTCGGCTATTCACTGACAGCAAGCCTATTAGGATTCGCCTCCCGGCGGTGCCCAATAGGCTTCCGTACTAGGAGGCCATTGTTTGGCCTCTTGTTGCCATAGCAACCATCGGCACCCCCGCGTGTGCCGATGGTTTCCGATAGCAACCATCGGGTGCGATCTAACCACCCAGATGCAGCAATCACTTTTGATCGCTGCATCTAAGGGGCTAATCGGCCGGATTGGAGCCTAGCGCCAGTCCTGGCCGTTAGAGCAGGATGTCAGCTATGACAAACAGCTGACACCCGCGGCCATGGCAACAATCAGGGGTTCCGACAGGCTAGATACCACCTAGATGCAGCGATCGCTGCATCTAAGGGGTCAATTGGCCGGATCGGAGGCTAGCTCCGTACCTGGCGATTACAGCCGGGTGTCGGCTGTAATATACAGCCGACATCCGGCGGTGATGGCGCTGGCTCAGCTTCTGAGACAGCTCCATCACATAAACGTTCTCAAAGAGCTGTGATTGGTCAGTCTTCTGTGACTGACCAATCACAGCGATCGCCGGCAAGCTCCACTCGCGCCACAGCTCCATTCATTTTTATGAGGCTGAACAGTGAAAAATCAACCAATTTGTGGCTCGTCAGCAAACAGAAGGCCTTTCTATTTTCATGGGACAGTAGTTAAGAGAAAACCACAATGCTAAAGCTCTGTTCAACCCTTGTCTTTGACTCTTAACCCCTTGAGGATCAAGCTCATTTTGGCCTTCAGGACCAGACCCATTTTTTCAAATATGACATGTGTCACTTTATGTGGTAATAACTTGCGAATTCTTTTACCTATCAAAGCGATTCTGAGACTGTTTTCTCGTGACTTATTGTACTTTAGGATAGTGGAAAAATTTGGTCGATAAATGCAATATTTATTAATGAAAAACACCAAAATGTAGTGAAAAATTGCAAACATTTGCATTTTTCTAAATGTAAATGTATTTGCTTGAAGACAGATAGTAATACCACACAAAATTGTTGCTAATTAACATCCCCCATATGTCTACTTTAGATTGGCATCGTTTTTTGAACATCCTTTTATTTTTCTAGGACGTTACAAGGCTTAGAACTTTAGCAGCAATTTCTCACATTTTCAAGAAAATTTCAAAAGGCTATTTTTACAGGGGCCAGTTCAGTTTTGAAGCGGCTTTTAGGGCCTTATATATTAGTACCCACCAATAAGTCACCCAATTTAAAACTTCACCACTCAAAGTATTCAAAACAGCATTTAGAAAGTTTCTTAACCCTTTAGACGATTCACAGGAATTTTTAATCTATTTTTTTTTGTAACACAGAAAGTTTTACCAGAGAAATGCAACTCAATATTTATTGTCCAGATTCTGCAGTTTTTAGAAATATCCCACATGTGGCCCTAGTGTGCTAATGGACTGAAGCACAGGCCTCAGAATCAAAGGAGCACCTAGAGGATCTTGGGGCCTCCTTTTTATTAGAAAATATTTTAGGCACCATGTCAGGTTTGAAGGGCTCTTGCGGTGCCAAAACAGTGGAAATCCCCCAAAGGTGACCCTATTTTGGAAACTACACCCCTCGAGGAAATTATCTAGGGAGCATTTTGACCACGCAGATTTTTTGCAGAAATTATTGAAAGTAGGCCGTGAAAATGAATATCTACATTCTTTCAAAGAAAATGTAGGTTTAGCTAATTTTTTTCCAATTTCCACAAAGACTAAAGGAGAAAAAGCACCGCAACATTTGTAAACAAATTTCTCCCGGAGTAAAACAATACCCCACATGTGGTTATAAACAGCTGTTTGGACACACGGCAGGGCTTAGAAGGGAAAGAGCGCCATTTGGCTTTTGGAACTCAAATTTATCAGGAATGGTTTGCGGAGGCCGTGTCACATTTACAAAGCCCCTAAGGGACCAAGACAGTGAAAACGCCAAAAAAGTGACTCCATTTAGGAAACTACACCCCTTGAAGAATCCATCTAGGGGTGTAGTGAGCATTTTGACCCCACAGGTGTTTCATAGATTTTATTAGAATTGGCCAGTGAAAATAAAAAAAATCATTTTTCTTCAATAAGAGGTAGTTTTAGCTCAACATTTTTCATTTTCTCAACAAATAAAGGAAAAAAAGAACCCACAACACTTGTAAAGCAATTTCTCCCGAGTACAGCAATACCCCACACGTGGTCATAAACTGCTGTTTCGGCACAGAATAGGGCTCAGAAGGGAAGGAGCGCCATTTGCTTTTGGAGTACAGATTTTGCTGCATTTGGATTCTGGGCGCTATGTCGCATTTGCAAAGTCCCTGTGGGACCAAAACAGTGGATCCCCCCCCCAGAAATGACCCCATTTTGGAAACAACACCCCTCAAGGTATTCACCCAGGGGTGTAGTGAGCATATTAACCCCGCAGGTGTTTGGCAGAAATTAGTGTGCTATCGATGTTGCAGCGTGAAAATGGGATTTTTTTCCATAGATATGCCAATATGTGGTGCCCAGCTTGTGGCACCATAACAAGACAGCTCTCTAATTATTATGCTGAGTTTCCCGGTTTTAGAAACACCCTACATGTGGCCCTAATCTTTTGCCTGGACATTCGACCAGGCTCAGGAGTGAAGGAGCACCATGTAAAATTGAGGCCTAATTTGGCGACTTACACAGTATTGGTTCACAATGGCTCTGATGTGAAATAATAAAAGAAACCCCTGAGATGTGACCCCATTTTGGAAATTGCACCCCTCAAGGCATTTATTAAGGGGTGTAGTGAGCATTTTCACCCCACAGGTCTTTTCCATAAATGATTGCGCTGCGGAACGTGCAAAGTAAAAATTTAAATATAAAGACATGCCAATTCAGTGGCAAATATGTTGTGCCCAGCTTGTGCCACTGGGGACACACACACCAAATTTTTTTAAAAGGGTTCTCCCGGGTATGGCGATGCTATATATGTGGAAGTAAACTGCTGTTTGGGCACGCTGTAGGGTTCAGAAGGGAGGTAGCGCCTTTTGGCATTTGGAGCGTGGATTTTGCTTGGTAAAAGTTTTGTTTGGAGTCTTACTGGTGTTTTCGTTTATAATGTGGGGCATATGTGAGCTGGGCAGAGTACATCAGGGGCATAGTCAGGTGGTATAATAATAAGGTAAAAAAATTAATAAAATAATCCATAGATGTGTGTTACGCTGTGGGGAAATCCTTTCTGCACAGGCCGGTGTTGCACTGATAAATCTCATCCCATATCCCCCTTTTGGTCCCCAATCCGCACCTTTGCAGTTTGGGGAATTTTGCTGGGAAGTATTGTCCTGGTATAATATGGGCGCCCTCGCTTTCAGCAGATATGTTTGGGCCCTATCCTTCCTGGTTCCCTAATTTTAGTGCCTTGATAATTTGCCTCTTGAAATGTTCCCCTCCGGCTGCACAACTGGATATTTTTCTATCCTGACTTATTGGAGCCTTAGGCTGGGTTCACACGTGGCGGAATTTCACTTAAATTCCGCTGCGGACACTCCGCAGCGTTAATCCGCAGCGGAGCCGTTTCTGCATTGACTTCCACTTCTATTTAGAAGTGTTAGTTTAGACGATGCGTAACATTCCGCTGCAGAGCATAGGCTGCGGAGCGGAATTTGGTGTCCGCAGCATGCTCTGTCTGTTGCGGAGCAGTGGCGGACTCATGGCGGAATTTCTCCATTGACTTCAATGGAGATTCTAAGTTCCGCAATGAAGTCCGCAGCTGTCATGCACATGTTATGTGTGCTGCGGATGCGTCTTGCTTTTTTGCCATGACATTTCTTCATTCTGGCTGGACCTATGTATTTCTAGGTCTACAGCCAGACTGAGGAAGTCAATGGGGCTCCCGTAATGACGGGAGCGTTGCTAGGAGACGTCTGTAAATAGTCACTGTCCAGGGTGCTGAAAGAGTTAAGCGATCGGCAGTAACTGTTTCTGCACCCTGGACAGTGACTACCGATCACAATATACAGCAACCTGTAAAAAAATATAAGTTCATACTTACCGAGAACTCCCTGCTTCTGTCTCCAGTCCGGCCTCCCAGGATGACGTTTCAGTCTAAGTGACGGCTGCAGCCAATCACAGGCCAAGCACAGGCTGCAGCGGTCACATGGACTGGCGCGTCATCCAGGGAGGTCGGGCTGGATGCCGAAAGAGGGACGCGTCACCAAGACAACGGCCGGTAAGTATGAAATTCTTTTACTTTCACTAGGGAAAGTGCTGTCCCTTCTCTCTATCCTGCACTGATAGGGAGAAGGGAAGCACTTTTCCCGCAGTCCGCAGCAGCTAGTCCGCATCAATTTACTGCACATTTTGTGCAGATCCGCAGCAGAATCTGCAACGCAGATTCTGTGCGGCATTGATGCGGACAGTTGCGGAGGAAATCCGCCACGTGTGGTCATGCCCTTAAAGAGGCTCTGTCACCAGATTCTCAAATCCCTATCTCCTATTGCATGTGATCGGCGCTGCAATGTTGATTACAGTAACATTTGTTTTTTTTTTAAAACGTTCATTTTTGGCCAAGTTATGAGCTATTTTATATATATATGCAAATGAGGTTTGAAATGGACAACTGGGCATTTTTTTTTTCGTTATGTCCAGCGATGTGCAGCCACATAAACAGAGATTAACGTTAATCAAGTGTCCTGATAATGAATACACATGAAATCCAGCCTGGACGTCATGTGTATTCAGAATCCTGACACTTCTGAATCTTTTCTGTGAGATTTCCAGCAAGTGAAACGAAATCTCGTTTACCTCCGTAATCTCGCGAGATTTCGTTTCTCTTGCTAGAAATCTCAAAGATAAGAGTCAGTAGTGTCAGGATTCTGAATACACATGACGTCCAGGCTGGATGATCATGTGTATTCACTATCAGGACAATTGATTAACGTTAATCTCTGTTTATGTGGCTGCACATCGCTGCTGTGTAAATCAATGGAGATGAGTGTATGATGCTGACCGGTCACTGATTGGTCAGTGTCATACACGTAAACACGCCCAGTTAAAAACACAATACACGTTGGACATAACGAAAAAAAAACGCCCAGTTGTCCATTTCAAACCTCATTTGCATATATATAAAATAGCTCATAACTTGGTCAAAAATGAACGTTTTTAAAAAAATTTTTTTTTACTGTTATCTACATTGCAGCGCCGATCACATGCAATAGGAGATAGGGATTTGAGAATCTGGTGACAGAGCCTCTTTAACTTATTTTATTTTTTCATAGATGTAGTGGTATGAGGCATGTTTTTTTGCGGCACAAGCTGTAGTTATTATCGGTACCATTTTGGGGTACATGCGACTTTTTGATCACTTTTTATCCTTTTTGTTTGGGAGGCAAGGTGACAAAAAACAGCAATTCTGGCATCGTTTTTTCATTTTTTTTTAATGCAGCATTCACCATGCGTTATAAACTACATGTTAATTTTACTCTGCGGGTCAGTACGATTCCGGCGATACCTAATTTATGGCACTTTTTTATGTTTTACAACTTTTTACACAATAAAATTACTTTTGTAAAGAAAATGTATTTTTTCTGTCACCATGTTGTAAGAGCCATAACTTTTACATTTTTTCGTCGATGGAAGTGTGTCAGGGCTTGCTTTTTGCGAGACGAGTTATAGTTTTTATAGGTACCTTTTTTGGATACATGCGATTTTTTGATCACTTTTTATTTAAATTTTTGGAAGATAAAGTGACCAAAAAAACAGCAATTATGGCAGTATTTTTTTTTTACGGCATTCACTGCGCAGGATAAATAACATAATATTCTTATAGTTCAGGTCGTTACGGTCGCAGCGATACCAAATATGTATGGTTTTATTATTCTATTCAATAATAAATGACTTGATAAGGGAAAAAGGGGGTGATTGTGTTTTATTTTATTACTTGAAACTTTTATTGTATTTTTTCCAACTTTTATTTTTACTTTTTTTTACCCTTTTTTTTTTTACACTTTTCTTTAGTCCCACTAGGGGACTTGAAGATCCAACTATTTGCTTGATGTTTTAATACATTGCACTACCTATGTAGTGCAATGTATTGGAACTGTCAGTTGTCCACTGAGAGCAAGCCGATCAGGCTACGCCTCTGGACGGGGCCTAATTGGATTCCATAATGGCAGACAGGAGGCCATTGTTAGGCCTCCTGTTGCCATAGTAGCATTCACCAGCCTTGCCATCGCATGGCAGGCTGCATATTTGCTACAAACTGCTAAGATGCAGCAATCGCAATGGATCGCTGCATCGAAGGGGTTAATGGCAGGAATAGGAGCTAGCTCCGGTTCCTGACAATACATCGGGGTGTCCACTGTAACATACAATGGACACCCACTGCTGATAACATCAGCTCAGCTTCTGAGCCGGAAGCTGAGCCGGCGCCATCTTGCCGATGGTACCGGTAGCATTTTAGGCCCCGCCGCCAAGCGGGGCATAGGAGGCTTCCATTGCTGACAGACCGGGAGGTAAGTATTGGCCCTCCGATCGCCTTTGCAGCCAGTGGCAACCCATCGATCACGTTGCTGGGGTGCCAGTGGCTAAAAACTCCTCACATGCTGCAATCTCTATTGAAAAAAGCATGTGAGGGGTTAATCGGCCGGATCGGATGCTATCTCCGGTCCGGGCCGATACCGCATGGTGACAGCTGTAACATACAGTTGGCACCCGGCGGTGATGGCGCTGGCTCAGCTCCTGAGCTAGCTCCATCTCCTTCACGTACAGTTACGTGGAAATGCGTTGACACCAGTTCCCATCACGTAACTGTACGAGATTGGGCGGGAAGGGGTTAAATCTGTCACCAGATTATAAGTACCCTATCTCCTACATAATCTAATAGGCGCTGTAATGTAGATAACAACAGTGGTTTTTATTTTGAAAAATGATCATTTTTTAGCAAGTTATGAACAATTTTAAATATATGCTAATTAGTTTCTTAATGCCCAACTGGGCGTTTTTTAACTTTTGACCAAGTGGGCTTTCTAAAGACAAGTGTATGACGCTGACCGATCAGCGTCATACACTTCTCTTCATTCCTGAACAGCTACTTTCACTGCACAGCGTGATCTCGCGAGATCATGCTGTGCTGTCACATACTCCCAAAGTAAGCCATTGTATAGATATTGCCTACAAACAGGATGCGATGTCTATTCACACTCCAGATACTTTGGTAAAGTTTCTGTGGGACTTACTCACACAGCACAGCGTGATCTCGCGAGATCACGTTGTGCTGTGAGTACAGATGGAAATTAACATAAATCTAAAATTGTTCATAACTTGCTCAAAAATGATCGTTTTTAAAAATAAAAACCACTGTTGTTATCTAAATTACAGCTCCTATCAGATTATGTAGGAGATAGGGCATTTATAATCTGGTGACAGAGCCTCTTTAAGGGGAAAAATCATCATAATCATTGAGGACTGATCACAGAGGATGAATCTTATGCCATTAAGGTTAGGTTCACACTAGCATTTGTCTTTACACTTTTTTTATTTTTACTTCAAAATTTAGCAAACATGAAAAGATACTGATATTTCCATTCGTCCCATTAATTTTTTTTATGTCTTTTAGAGATTTTTTCGTTTTTAACCCCTTTAGTTTTTTCATTTTAGTTTTTCCATTGTTGCATTCCGAGAGCCATAACTTTTTTATTTTTCCAGCGATATAGCCATATGAGGTCTTGTTTTTTGCTAGACGAGTTTAAGTTTTTAATGTTACCATTTAATGTACCATAGAATGTACTTGGAAACTGAACAAAAAAAAATTCATTGTGCGATGGAATGAGAAAAAACTGAGATTCCTCCATTGCTTTTTGGGTTTTGTTTTTACGGGGTTCTCAGTGTGGCAAAAAATACATTAACTTTATTATGCTGGTCAATAAGATTACTGTGATACGAAGTTTAGATGTTTGTTTTTTTAATAATGTTCTACTTTTACAAAGAAAAAACTATTTGTTAGAAAAAATAGTTTTGTGACGCCATATTCTAAGAGCCATAACTGTTAGTTTTTTTTCGATAGATTGGTGTGAGGGTTTTTTTTTTGCTGTTTTTTCTTGAATACAAACACACCGCAGGACCCTATTAGTTGGCGGGCAGACGAACAGTTCAATTTTATAAAGAATGCCAGAGTCAAATAAAGCCTGTTTTTTTCCAACTAACATGTATCACTACTCTAAATACTAAGGAGTTATCTTTATTAAGTTTAATAAAAAGACAAACCATATATAAGGTTAAAATTACAATGTAGTAAAACAGCAACTGTCTTTCTTGCTAAGGCTAAGTGACAGTATAGTACCAGCCAGTAGAGACAGAGCATAGAGAAAGGATTGTCCGCTATGCGGTAATAGATTGTATCTAAGACAATATGAGTAGCTATCTATATGCTCAGGCTGTCTAGACCTACATTGAGCTAAAAATAAAATAAGCCCCCCCCGACATGTCTCGCTGCCACACAGCATCTTCAGGGGTATAGGGGCTGATGGCGGCGTCCTCACAAGACACAACCCTTTTAAAACCTACGATTGACGTAGAAAGGGGCTGTCATAGACAAAAGCCAATAGGTGTGAGTCATAAAGACGCAACTCTTCCAAACATGTTGGATGTATATGGCAGCCAATAGAAAGTGGAGAGGCTTGGTCAATCAGGGAACACTGTCTGTGCATGCGCACATGTAGGGTAGATACACTTGGCCTTTATCTTCTCCATTGCTGTGCTAATGAGCAGATGTGGGGACTTCGAAATTTTGAGGTAATGAAGAGATTCCAGATTTGCGCATGCACAGAACCTTAGACATCTGAAGACTATCCAATAGAAGTACAAAAGTTCTAGGATTTTATTAGGCTGGAAAAGGTAATAGCTTTACGTATACTAGGTACTTAGATCTCCGAGCATGAATGTATTGAAGGTATCCATTCAGAAAAAAACGTCAGTTTTAATTGAAGAAGAAGAAGAGAATAGATGGCCCGTATTGTTTATCAATTGTGTAGACTCTGTAAGCTGAAATCTGACAATAAAAATTTATATTTCATTTGCCAGAATAATATTGCCAATAATGAAGGAAGAGATAAAGATTAAAATGCTAGTAAAAAGAAAGAAGAAAGAAGAACGGACCGCCATTATGGTAAAGAATGTATATAAATGCCTCTTTTTAGAGTATATTTAACGTAATATGTATAAGAGAACAGTAGTGTAATTTAGAATATGGTAATGGAGGATAAAAAAATATATGGATAAATTATTAGAGAAAATATACAAAGGTGAAACCTTCATTGAGGCCATTAGGACTCAGGCTATTGAGACGGTGAATCCACCGAGCTTCTTCCTGAAGTAGTTGCGATCTAAGTAACCACCTCTTGGTCCTAATCTTACTTGGGTAATGCCCGAAAATTAAAGTGACTTAATATTTTCGTCATGTAGAGTTCTGTCATGTCTGGACAGGGTAGTATCTTATTGGATTTTTTTATAGAACTAAAGTGTTTAGAAATTCTTCTCCTGAGCTGCTGTATGGTCTTACCAATATATAGTTTTGGACAGAAGCATCTAGCCGCATAGACAACTCCACTGCTCTGGCAATTAATGAAATTCTTAATGTGATATGTCTCGTCATCGGTGGGAGTGCAAAAATGTTTTGTTTTTTTACATATAGGGAGTAATGATCGAGAACAAAGGAGATCACTTCTCTTAGTCGCCCTGGCCCTGGCATAAGCCCGATGTAAACTTTTTTTGGGGTACTATACATTTTTTAAATAATCCATCACATTCTAATTGTAAGGTGTGTTCATCTGAGAAATTCCTCCTGGCTCTCAAATATTGGCCAATGGGTATGCCTCTCTTAAAGGAAGGTGGATGGTGACACCCCCAAGGAAGCTATTAGTGGCGGTAGCCTTACGAAATATATCTGTATGGACACTGCCTCCAGGGTCCAATGAGATTTTGAGATCTAAAAAAATTATCTGTTTATCATGTATTTCATGTGTGAAATGCATTCCAATAGTATTGGTATTTAGTACTGACATTAAATCAAGAAAAAGATTACGATCTTCATCCCATAAAATAAGGATATAGTCAATGTAACAACCCCAAAATACAACGTGATAAGTAAAACAAAACAAATCTTCAGTGAAAACTATAGTGTTCTCACACCACCCTAAAAATAAATTGGCATAAGTGTGCCCATCGCGGTACCTTTTATTTGATGACAGTATTTACTATTAAAGGTGAAATAATTGTTGCCAACAATTCAAGAAGGGATAACACAAATTTATTATGTGAGTGAAATTGGGTTACCTTGGTGCTTAAAAAACATTTAACTGCAGTGAGTCCTAAATAGTGTTGCATTTGGTATTATGGATGTTTGTAATGTCAATGGTGCAGGTGAAGATACAGAATTGGAGACATAGGTGGATAAACGGTCTCCTTGAATTTTATTCTCTTGACATACTGTAGTATTTGCTACTTTATGAGGTACAGAGGTTCTCTTAGAGGGATTATATCTGCAGTTTTTAATCTTGCGTTTAGTCCCTAGTCTCAGCGAATCAGTGGACTGTCTAGAATCGTCTGTGCCTGAAAAGTCGGATTCAAGAGAACTGGTCAGTCTGGTTGTATGTTTAGATGCTTTATGAGCCTTATAGGTATAAGCCTGACTGGTATCAAAATCACATTCGGGACGTAGGATTTTTTATGCTGCCTGTCTTTAATCTCTCTTTGGAGACTCTCAATATTTTTTTGTAGTTTTACTTCACAGTTAGTGCATTTAGGTGAGGTGTTAAATATCTACAATCTCTTTTTCGAATTGTTGACTAGCCATCTTAGGGTAATTAAGGGCGAAAACTTTTTATTCAATTTTTTGGGGGAAGCAAGGTGAATTTTACTTCCCGTTGCGTTAAATAATGTGAAACTTTATTAGTTTGGAATTTTTGGGACGTGGCAATACAAATGAGACTTTTTATATTTTGAAAAAATGTGATAAACGTTTTTTTCCGTAATGTCCGATTTTGTGCCCCCCCCTACAGTAGTAGTACTCTTTTGGGCCCCCATATAGTAGTTCTCTGTTGTGCCCCATATAGTAGTTAGGTGTCCCCATATAGTAGTTAGGCTCCCCATATAGTATATAGGTGCATCCATATATTAGAAAGGTGTCACCATAAAGTAGACAGGTGCCCCCATATAGTAGTTAGGCCCCCCATATGGTAGATAGGTGCCCCTATATAGTAGTTAGGTGCCCCCATATAGTAAACAGGTGCCCTCATATAGTAGTTAGGCTCCCCATATAGTACATAGGTGCCCCATATAGTACATAGGTGCCCCCATATAGTTGTTAAGCCCCAATATAGTAGATAGGAGCCCCTCCTTCATTAATAGGGCCCCCTTTGTGCCAATGGAAAAAAAAATGAAACTTACCTAACCCATTACCACAACGAGCTGGTTGCATCTTCTTTCTACTGTCTAGCACAGGTGGCGCGATGCATTGATATCATCACACCACCTGCGCCAGGACTTCAGGCTGACGTCCTCAGGAACCTCTAGTAAGCCACGAAACTAAAACTGCCTGCGGCTTACCAGAGTAAGTGTTAGGGCAGGGAGGCAATGGCTCCATATTAAGCGTTGCTCGCACAAGATTCGGGGCTTGCGAGCCCCCTTCCTCTCCCCCTGTGACCCTCTGGGACCGTGATCATTACACCTCTGGTCTAGTATATTCTTACCCTTTCTATGTTTAAATACATATTAAAGTGGAATATATGGAAAAAGTATTGACGGGTAATGGAAATGTGTCATCAGTTAACTGTTCTATATAAAAACAACTTAAACATAAATTTAAAAAAATATGAATCTGCTATAATGTAGCTACTAATGAACATTTTAAGAATACTGTACATCTGTTGTGCATATGTATTCTGTATATCAAATAAAAAGGCTAATGCGAAAACACTATATATTTTTGCAGCCGACCTGATTGATAATAAGGGCCAAATCTTTAAGATCTTTTAGTGATAACAGATTTATGGTATTACACATAAAGGTATTGAAAGTTCACATAAGCACACATCATCTTCCTGGAAAACTCTTGCAAATCTAACGAGATATATTTACTTCTAGTGACATTTTAAATGCAACCTGTTAGTGATTTCAATAGGATCCAACTTAAACGATAATATATGTATAAACACAAGCATCTGTGGGAAGGTGCCACAGCTTTACTGGACAAGAGACACCTAGCTCCTGCCTACTGCCCTGTCCAGTTTTACTGCTTAGGATGATGTTCTTTGATTCTCTGTCTACTCCACTGCAAGGTGACCATAAACTGGTCCTGTGACCAGAGGCATTTCCTGCGCTGGTGCGCTCTTTAGTCAAGCTCCCCACCACCAACAATGCTACTCACCAGTCCACCAATGCTTCAGTCCCCATCAGATGACTATCAGAGTAGTCTTACCGGCACCAATGAAGATCCCAGTGCTGCTCACCCTCTGCAACTAGAGCTCTTCTGCTCTCACCTCTGCTCACCGGCCGCAGCGTTAAAGAAGCACTCAACTTTTTTATTTTATCTCCCCCTCCATTTGTACATTGGTGTTTCAGTGGGGTGCTGTGTGCAGAAATACTTACCGATCCGTGCATCACGTAGTTTTCGGGTCCAGCGCCGCTCACGTGATTACATTCTGTCCTCGTCTGGAATCGCTGTGTGGTTGAGATAACCGGAAGTAAACACTTTGTAAAGCAAAAACAATATTGGGCAGTTGATCCCATCCAATCCATTACTTGTCTAGTAGCAATTTGTCCATTAATAGTAAGTTAAGTTGTCCTCAAATGGAAATGAGAGTACAATACACATTAGAAAAAAGCCGGGTGAACCCACTGACCCTCCCCGATGGCCACTGACTATGTCCATTTTTTTGTTTCTGTGGGAGATAAGCCTCTGCCAGAGGGGTATGGCAGTGGCTTATTCCCCTCTCCCTATTGAAATAGTGCTTCGAGCATTCTCTTGCAGGATTGAATCACAGGTGACATCATCAGTTTAAAATATTTATATCTTCCATTGGCTTTTATATTTCTTAGGCTTTCTGTACTCTTAGGGCTCGTCCAGACTCTGCGGAATTGCCACGTTTTTTCCGGCCGGAATAGTGGATGAGATTTAACAAATCTGTCCACATGCTGCGTTAAATTTCAAAGCCAAAATTGACCTGCGGTGCGTATTTTTCTGACCGCAGCATGTCAATTCCTGCTACGGAAAGTGTTCAGAATTGCTGCGTTTTTCAGAGGAAATGTCTCCATCTCCTAAATATGAAAATGGTGCGTTTTTGCCTCAGCAGAAAGCCTTTGACTTTCAACGGAATTGCTGCAGAAATTTTCTGCAAATATTCCGTTGTGTGTGGACAATCCCTTACTGGATGCTATGCGGTCTATTTTACATTGCCTTTGCTTGGCGCCTAGTTTTTGTGATGGGTTTTTTGACTCTTCTATTGACATCTATTCCAGTTTAACCCCTTAAGGACACAGCCTGTTTTCACCTAATGGACCAGGCCATTTTTTTCAAATCTGACATGTGTCACTTTATATGCAACTCAGCTCTCTACTCACTGAAATATCTCAACAAGGAGATGAACAACCGGAGCAGGTAAAAAAAAGAGGTGAAATCCTCAACACCACAAAAAAACAGAGACAAAATTATAGTTTTTTACCGCTCAGACGGTTGTAGATGTACAGTCTGAAGTGTCCATCAAGGGTTTGACCTTCCCCTCAGCTAGCATGCAGAAAGAATGATCCAAATTTCCACTGGTGTGTATATCTCGCTGGTACTTGTGGTTCCACACAGAAGTGAAACTGCAGACATGCAACTGCTTGCTGTGTATATCCTCGTACGTGATGTTCTAAATCTCCAACAAGGGAGAAAAAGGAGATGGTGCACTACCTTTTGGAAACTGCAAATTCCACGACTTTATTCCATACTTACAAAAATGGATATAGATAAAAGCATATGATAAGCTCTTGTAACACGCCAAATAATGCAACCCGACCCTGGGTTTCGCCCTTCTGGCTTCCTCTGGGGCATATGGGCGTGTACCATACATGTGTTTAAATAGCTGTCAGTCTTCTTAACATACAATAGTTTTAAATTGCTTATGTATATAAAACAGCCAATTTTAAAAACAACAATGATAAAATGACATGAAAAATAAAATCATTCACACAATAAGTGTAGTTTATAAACAAATTGAATAAAAAAACCTCATTATTTGTTATAAAACTACGCTGCAGCATAATGAGATCTAATTGCATGACTCGTCTATGTTACTTAACTAAAAGCTGTGTGAATAAGGTTCAATCTCTCCAAGACATATACAAAAAACTACATAGAAGTACAACCAATACGATGCATTTTCCATGATGATCCCCACATTCCTTCCACCTATATGAATAACTATGCTCGGTTATATAAAACACAATGATTCCCCTTATACAAATGACAATTTTGAAATATAGGTTATTACAACATTATGTGTTTATCTTACAATATTATATACCAATCTTACATCTTATCTTTTTATTTTATTTTTTATTTTTTGGTTAGAAGGTGGCTACAAAAAAGAAAAAAAATTGATGTAGATGTGATTAGAGCTGTGATTTAGAGAAAACATTTTAATTCAAAGTCCAGGTTTAATCCCAAAGGGCATAGTGTTTTTAATTGATAAATCCAATAGGATTCTCTTTGGCTCATTTTTTTTATATAATTATCACCACGCCAATGATTTTCAACAGATTCAACTCCATAGAATTTTGTTCCATTAGGATTTTTATTATGAAACTTTGCATAGTGTGCGGATACGCTATGGTCAATTTTTCCTTTCCTAATGTTGTTGCAATGCTCAGCTAATCGTGTTTTCAGTTTTCTAGCAGTTCTTCCCACATACATAAGTCCACACGGACAGACTAGCATGTATATGACTCCTTTAGTGTCACAGGTAATAAAATTTTCGATGTTAAATTCTTTGGTCATGTTGGAATTAGTGAATTTTTTGAATACGCCTTTCACTTTGTTGTAGCCAACTTCTTTACATGCCTTGCATTTATTGCAGGAAAAAAAACCTTTTGCAGAAATAATTGCTCCCTTGCTAGATTTTATATAGCTATTTGTTAATGTGTTCTTAATGTTTTTAGCTCTACGATAAATGACAATCGGGTCTGATGGTAACAATGGTCCTATTACAGGATCACTTTTTATAATATGCCAATTTTGTTTAAGAATATTTTTAATTTTTACTGCCCCTGAAGAGAAGGAAGTAATAAAAGGGACATGATAAAATCTCCCTTTCTTTTATTTTCTTTTTTCTGGGTATCGGAGAGTATGGGGGAGAATCCGATACCCAGAAAAAAGAAAATAAAAGAAAGGGAGATTTTATGCATGTGTGTGTGGAACCACAAGTACCAGCGAGATATACACAACAGTGGAAATTTGGATCATTCTTTCTGCATGCTAGCTGAGGGGAAGGTCAAACCCTTGATGGACACTTCAGACTGTACATCTACAACCGTCTGAGCGGTAAAAAACTATCATTATGTGTCACTTTATGTGATAATAACTTTTGTTTGTAAGCTTTTGTTTTTTCAAACGATTCTGAGATAGTTTTTTCATGACACATTGTACTTTAAGGCCCCATTCACACGAGCGTGAATCACGGCATTGAAACAATGCACAGCACACAGACCCATTACTTTCAATGGGGCCATTCACACATGCGTGATTTTTCACAGAGCGTGAGTGCGTTGCGTGAATCTCACTGCCTGTCCTATATTGGTGCGTGTTTACGCATCGCACTCGCCCATTGAAGTCTATGGGTGCGTAAAAACAAAGCACTGAACACTTGTATGATCCGAGACCAGCGCATTACTCACGCAGAGTTGCAAAGCACATTGGGACTTTGTAACAAAACCTAGGAAGTGTTTGTTAACAGCGTGAGCAGAGGAGGAACAGAGAAGTTGGAACAGCTCAGTCCTGTGCGCAGCAAATTTTAGCATGCCTCGACCTATAGACGTGGAGAGACAGATTACTTTTGTCCAGGAGAGGCATGAGTTGTGGGGCACCAGGTCTGATTTATACCATGACCGTCATAAAAAAGACAAGGCATGGGAGGCCATTTCAAGACAGATGTTTACACAGTGGAATAGTGCCAGTCCTGCAGAACGGAACAACTTTGGTAAGTAGAAGCATAGTCTATGTATGTTGCTGCCCTAGGTTTTACAAAAATGTCTATTTTTTATTTTTCAAGCCATGTTGTCCTTATAGACACAGTATCTTTTTTCCCCGTTTGCCATGTGTCGCTGTTGATAAAGGACGTGGTCAATAATGTACTTGTGCAGCATGTGGCCCTGATAGAGGTGGAGTACAACATTTGAAAGAAAGAAAATAAATGTGGGACGTATAGTACATGTACAGTTTATTTTTTCAGGACTTTATAGTAGAAATTTATGTTATTACAGTTGATGATGTCAAAGTCAGGTGGAGTAGCACGAGGGACCAATACCTGCGTGAAATGAACACGAAAGGGAAGAGTGGTTCGGCTCCAAGCAATATCAGTTCTCACTCTAGTTATCGTTTCTGAAACGAGTTTTTGAACTTCGGGCGTAAGTATCAGTTAAAATATTTTAAATTATTTATTCAAAGGTTTCAATATCGCACCAAATATGTAATAACTGTCAGAAATATTTGTTTCACTCCACCTGCACCAATGTCTTAAAGTGGTCCCCTGGACACCACATTTTCCGATTTTAATCCTGATGCCAAAACAGTATTGTCAATGTAATATTAAAATATATAAATTCTCTTTAATTATCAGCTCTAAGGACAACCTAGTGGGTGATCCGGAGGAAGACGAGAGCTAAGAGATGGTGGAGAGGAGAGTTGTGGAAGATACCACTAGTCCAGAACAGGATTGCAACATTTCTGTGACATCACCTGTGCCAAGTGTTCAAAGCCCAAACACTCCAGAGGATACTTCTCGCTCCAGAGCTGCACCCTGAAGAAAAAAAATAATGGAGCCATCAACAGCGAGCCAGGTGGACACAAGGGTTTTAGATTACTTGTCTCGACATAAGCCTAAGGACGAGGTGTACATATTTGTTAGATCCATGGCTCCTTTTTTACGTCGTATCCCTGAGGAGCGTCGCTTGAGAATTCAATCAGCGTTGATGATCATATTGGAAGCAGCAACCCCCCCCATGACCCTATTGAGTACTTTTCTTCACTGGAACACTGGCGGCTATTTGGCCACCCTACCCCTCAGTCACAATTTCCACAGAGCTATACTTCACCACCTCCTCCTATTCCGGTGCATCGTCCATATTTTCAACGGCAGACAGCTCCAGAACCTCAAAATTTGATTTGTGGTGGGTAGTACCATCCACACGAGCCTTATGCCAATCCACCTCCCTGGATACCTGCTGCGCAACCGCCCTCAGACCGAATGGAGGCAAGTCCATCCACTGTTACACCATCCTCTCCCGACTTGTATCATTTGTAATTTGATCTGTAAGTAAAAACAGAGAAGTTTATTTGTATTTTATAACATATAAAAGTATTGCTTTGAAAAAGATTGACAACGGCTTTGTGTTTTTACTTGTTTTTTGGGAGACTGAACATTATTTTCTGTGTTTTTAATTCTTTTAACAACGAATAAACACTACCTCACATTTTCCATTTCAAACTATTTTATTAACAAAACATATACACTACCGTTCAAAAGTTTGGGGTCACCCGGACAATTTTGTGTTTTCCATGAAAACTCACACTTATATTTATCAAATGAGTTGCAAAATGACTAGAAAATATAGTCAAGACATTGACAAGGTTAGAAATAATGATTTTTATTTCAAATAATAATTTTCTCCTTCAAACTTTGCTTTCGTCAAAGAATGCTCCATTTGCAGCAATTACAGAATTGCAGACCTTTGGCATTCTAGCTATTAATTTGCTGAGGTAATCGGGAGAAATTTCACCCCATGCTTCCAGAAGGCCCTCCCACAAGTTGGATTGGTTTGATGGGCACTTCTTGCGTACCATACGGTCAAGCTTCTCCCACAACAGCTCTATGGGGTTGAGATCTGGTGACTGCGCTGGCCACTCCATTATAGAAAGAATACCAGCTGCCTGCTTCTTCCCTAAATAGTTCTTGCATAATTTTGAGGTGTGCTTTGGGTCATTGTCCTGTTGTAGGATGAAATTGGCTCCAATCAAGCGCTGTCCACAGGGTATGACATGGCGTTGCAAAATGGAGTGATAGCCTTCCTTATTCAAAATCCCTTTTACCTTGTACAAATCTCCCACTTTACCAGCACCAAAGCAACCCCAGACCATCACATTACCTCCACCATGCTTGACAGATGGCGTCAGGCACTCTTCCAGCATCTTTTCAGTTGTTCTGCGTCTCACAAATGTTCTTCTGTGTGATCCAAACACCTCAAACTTCGATTCGTCTGTCCATAACACTTTTTTCCAATCTTCCTCTGTCCAATGTCTGTGTGCTTTTGCCCATATTAATCTTTTCCTTTTATTAGCCAGTCTCAGATATAGCTTTTTGTTTGCCACTCTGCCCTGAATTCCAGCATCCCGGAGTCGCCTCTTCACTGTAGACGTTGACACTGGCGTTTTGCGGGTACTATTTAATGAAGCTGCCAGTTGAGGACCTGTGAGGCGTCTATTTCTCAGACTAGAGACTCTAATGTACTTGTCTTGTTGCTCAGTTGTGCAGCGGGGCCTCCCACTTCTCTTTCTACTCTGGTTAGAGCCTGTTTTTGCTGTCCTCTGAAGGGAGTAGTACACACCGTTGTAGGAAATCTTCAGTTTCTTGTTAATTTCTCGCATGAAATAGCCTTAATTTCTAAGAAGAAAAATAGACTGTCGAGTTTCACATGAAAGCTCTCTTTTTCTAGCCATTTTGAGAGTTTAATGGAACCCACAAATGTAATGCTCCAGATTCTCAACTAGCTCAAAGGAAGGTCCGTTTTATAACTCCTCTAAACAGCAAAACTGTTTACAGCGGTGCTAACAAAATTGCACAAGGGTTTTCAAGTGTTCTAATCATCCATTAGCCTTCTAACACAGTTAGCAAACACAACGTACCATTAGAACACTGGAGTGATGGTTGCTGGAAATGGGCCTCTATACACCAATGTAGATATTGCATTTAAAACCAGATGTTTGCAGCTAGAATAGTCATTTAGCACATTAACAATGTATAGAGTGTATTTCTGATTAATTTAATGTTATCTTCATTGAAAAAAACTGCTTTTCTTTCAAAAATAAGAACATTTCTAAGTGACCCTAAACTTTTGAACGGTAGTGTATATACAAAAGTAATGAGGTATTAGTTGATATTTAGGTAAAAAAAATTTTTTAAAGGGTGAGAATTTGTTCAAAATGAAATTGTAAAAATTAGAAATATGAAATATGAAATATGAAAGCCCGTAACCCACATCAAGGATCCTCATTGTCCTGCGAGGTCCTACACTAACTAACCAATCATAAATAAAACTCAATAACAATGTACATAAACTAAAACAATAAGAACACTTCACGCGTGGCATTACTAGCGGATAGCGTCCTGCTGCCAGGGAACTGCGCACTCAGGGCTATGGAAATAATCTGCAATGAATTCCCGGGTGCAAAGGCCAGATGTCCCAGGTCTTCCTTGCACTGTATTGTCAATAGTCAATGATCCAGTGGGCATGAGGTGTTCCACGTCACCATCGGTTGCTGCGTCGTACATTCGTGTGTAGTTGTGCAGTATGACACACGCTTTGATGACTAAATTTACATTGTCTGCATCCAATTGTATTGGAACACTCCATTTGTTTGACATAATCCCGAAGGCGCACTCCACATAGCGACGAGCCCTGGTAAACCTGTAATTCAATATGCACCTTAGGTCGTCCAATACACTCCTAGGATATGGCCGCATAACATGTGTGGATAGTCCAAAGGCCTCATCTGCCACTATCACAAATGGTGCAGGGGGTCCAGAAGACCCGGGCATTAGGCAGGGTTCAGGGAGGCATAGCTGGTTTTCTTAGAATTCGCTGACCCATTCTGGAAGCCCTGAAGATGCCAGCATCCGCAGTGCTTCCATAGGAACCGATATCTACAATTACAAACCGGTGTTGACTGTCAGCCAAGGCCAACAGTACTACCAAGAAAAACTGTTTGTAATTGTGGAAACGGGACCCTGAGTGTGGCGGCTTCCATACCCGGATATGTTTTCTGTCCAGCACCCCAATGCAGGTGGGAAAGTGTGCGTTGTTCATTAACCCATCTGCTATACTCAGCCACTGTTCTGTTGTGGGTTGAGGCATCACGGTCTCTTTCAGTTGACGCCAGATTAGATCAGAGGTGGACTTGATAATTCTAGAAATGGTCGACGTCCCCACTAGGAATTTGAAATGAAGGGACGCAAATGAATTTCCAGTGGCAAGGAATATGAAGATAAAATAATGAAATGTAATAACCTAAACTTAGTTATAATTGCTCATTTTAGCTTGGTTCTACACTAGCACACTGGAGATTAGTTTTAAACACAGACAGTATGTATTCTTACCTCAGGTGTGATGATGAGACGTTCCTCAGGAGAAATACTGTGTTTCATGTTGGTATTTTTGAAGGTTAGGCCGGAACGCAGCTCCTCCAGCAACCGATCAAAGTTGCGATAGAAGGCGTGAAATTTGGCCGGACGCAGACGCAGGTCCTCATAAAGGTTGTGGAAGTGCCCTTTGTAAGTATGTTGGGAGACAATGGGATGAACCCAATGTCGCCTCCTCCTCAGTTCTTCCTCCACCATATGGCGTCGTTCTCTATATGTGCGAGAGATCAGCCACAACATTAGAACATGGTCCATAGCTTTAGATGTTATGTTCACACAAATAAAATACTATAAAATCCCAAAACAACAAGCATAGGAACCACACCAACCTCTCTCTATGCTATACAGCAATAGGAAATGGCGAATCTCGACCATGTGACCTTCCTGTGGGTGTTGCCAGAGGGTTGGCACCAAATTTTAGCTTATTTAGTTCCTCCTTCCATTTTGTACGCTCGTGTAAAACGCGTGCTACACGCGCGTCATATGCCGATAATCGGAAGCACAATGCATGCACTCACGCACGTATAACGCACGTCATTCACGCGTGCAAATCGGACACTCGTGTGCATGAGGCCTAAGTCAGTGGTAAAATTTGGTTGATACATTCAGTGTTTATTTGTGAAAAACACCAAAATTTAGAGAAAATTTGCAAAAATCAGCATTTTTCCACATTTAAATGTATCTACTTGTAATAGATAGTAATACCACACAAAATAGTTACTAGTTGACATTTCCCATATGTCTGCTTTATGTTGGCATTGTTTTTTTAACATTCTTTTATTTTTCCAGGACGTTATAAGGCTTAGAACTTTGGCAGCAATTTCTCACATTTTCAAGCAAATTTCAAAAGGCTATTTTTTCAGGGACCAGTTCAGTTCTGAGGTGACTTTGAGGGCCTTATATATTAGAAACCCCCTATAAAACACCCCATTTTAAAAACTGCACCCCTCAAAGTATTCGGAACAGCATTTAGAACGTTTTTTTAACCCTTTTGGTGTTTCACAGAAATTAAAGCAAGTGGAGGAGAAATTTACAAATTAATTTGTTTTTGCAGAAAATCTGTTTTAATAATTTTTTTCTGTCTCACAGAAGGTTTTACCAGAGAAACGCAAATCCAAATTTATAGTCCAGATTCCGCAGTTTTTAGAAATATCCCACATGTGGCCCTAGTGTGCTACTGGACTGAAGCACCTGCCTAAGAAGCAATGGAGCACCTAGTGGATTTTGAGGCCTCCTTTTTATTAGAATATATTTTAGGCGCCATGTCTTGTTTGTAGAGGTCTTGTGGTGCCAAAACAGTGGAAATCCCCCAAACAAATACACCATTTGGCAATCCACACCCCTTAAGGAATTTATAAAGGGGTATAGTGAGCATTTTAACTTTCATTGTAAGTGGAATTAGGATGTAAAAATGAAAATCTAAATTTTTTCTAATAAAATGTAGAAATCTTCAATATTTACAAGGCATAAATGAGAAAAATCCCCCAACATTTGAAAAGCAATTTCTCCCGATTACGGAAATACTCCATATGTGTTCATAAACCGCTGTTTGGACACACGGCAGTGCTCAGAAGGGAAGGAGCGCCATTTGGCTTTTGGAGCACAAGTTTTGCTGGAATGGTTTTCGGTGCTATGTCGCGTTTTCAAAGCCCCTGCGGAACCAAATCACTGGACACCCCCAGAAGTGACCCCATTTGGGGGAACTACACCCCTGAAGAAATTTGTCGAGGGGTATAGTAAACATTTTGACCCCACAGGTTTTTTGAAGAATTTAGTGGAAACTAGGCCGTGGAAATGATAATCAAAGTTTTTTCTAATAAAATGTAGTTTTAGCTCACATTTTTCCATTTTACCAATAGATAAAGGAGAAAAAGTACCCCAACATTTGTAAAGCAAACTCTTATGAGCATGGCAATACCCCATATGTGGTGATAAACTGCTGTTTGGACTCACGGCAGGGCTAAGAAGGGAATGAGCACCATTTGGCTTTTGGAGCTCAAATTTGCCTGGAATGGTTTTCGGGTGCCATGTCGCATTTGCAAAGCCCCTGTGGGACCAAATCAGTGGAAACCACCCAAGTGACCCCATTTGGAAAACGACACCGCTGAAGGAATTTATCGAGGGGTAAAGTGAGTATTTTGACCCCACAGTTATTTTGCTGAATTTAGTGGAATTATGCTGTGAAATGAAAAATTACTTTTCTTCTGATAAAACGTGGACATTTTCATTGTTTACAGGGAATAAAAGAGAAAAAGCACCCCAACATTTGAAAAGCAATTTTTGCCGATCACAGCAATACCGCACATGGGGTCATATACTGCTGTTTGGACACATGGCAGGGCTCAGAAATGCAGGAGCGCTATTAGGCATTCAGACTTTGCTGGCTTGGTTTTTGGGCACAATATTGCATTTGCAAAATCCTAAGGTAACAGAGTACAGTGGTAGCCCCCAAGAAGTGACCGCATTTTGTAAACTACACCCCTCAAGGCATCTATTATTTGCCTGGACATATGATAGGGCTTAGAAGTGAAGAGTACCATGCGCGTTTGAGGTCTATTTTGGTGATTTTCAGACCATTGGCCCACAATTGCAGGGCTCTGAGGTCAAATAGTAGAACAAACGCCCAAGTAGTGACCCCTATTTTGGAAACTACACCCCTTAAGGCATTTTAAGGGGTGTAGTGAGCATTTTGACCCCACAGGTGTTTTTTCATGAGAAATTAATGCACAGAAGATGGTGCAAAGTGAAAATTAAAATTTTCTGCTGATATGCCATTTTAGTGCACAATATGTTGTGCCCAGTTTGTGCCACCGAAGACAAATACCTCATAAAATTTTAAGCGGGTTCTCCCGGGTATGGCGATACCATATATGTGGACGTAAACTGCTATATGGGCACGCTGTAGGGCTCAGAAGAGAGGGAGCGCCATTTGGCTTTCGGTGTGCAGATTTTGTTTGGCAGTTGTTCTGTTTGGGGTATTGCTGATATTTCAGTTTATAATGTGGAGGCATATGTAAACTGTGAGGGGTACATCAGGGTATAATAAGAGGGTATAATAATTGGGTAAATAAATAATAATTCATAGATATGTGGCTGGTGTCGCACTGATAAATGGTGCCCAATCTTATCCGCTTTTGGAACACTCTGCCCCTTTTGTGTCGCCATATTCTGAGAGCCCAAACTTTTTTTTATTTTTTCTCCACCGGAGCTGTGTGAGGGCTTATTTGTTGCGGGACAATCTGTAGTTTTCATTGGTACCATTTTGGGGTACATGTGATTTTTTTGATCACTTTTTATTCCATTTTATGGCAAGAAAGGTGACCGAAAACCAGCAATTCTGATGTTTTTTATTCTTTTTTTATTACCGCTTTCACTGTGCGCTATAAATAACAATTTTACGTTATTCTGCGGGTCAATACAATTATCGAAATACCAAATGTATATAGTTTTTTTTACTTTTTCAGCGTTTGCGCAATAAAATCACTTTTTTTTAAAAATTTATTTATTTTTGCGTCACCATATTCTGAGAGTGATAACTTTTTTATTTTTCAGCCAAAAACGCTGTGTAAGGGCTTGTTTTTTGCTGGATGGGTTGTACTTTTTATTTGTACCATTTTGGGGTACATGCAACTTTTTGATCACTTTTTTTGTGTTCAATATTTTTATCTGATTTTCAAGAAAACCCAAAACAAAGAATACATATTCACATTATAAAGACTTTGTCTGGACATAATACAAACTTCACCCAATAATATGTTTGCATATCAAAAGAATACACATTTCAGTATAAGGAAATTAGAATGATTTTGTCAGATAAAACACAACCTAACTGTAACTAAAGATCACTTTTTATTCCATGTTTTGTGAGGTGTGGTAATAAAAAAAATTGTGATTCTGTCATTGTTTTTTTGGGGGTTTTCTTGCGATGTTCACCGTGCAGGAAAAATAACATTACAGTTTTATAGTTTGGGTCGTTACGGATGCGGCAATACCAAATTGGTGTACCTTTTTTAACGTGTTCATTTTTTTCCTATAATAAAAGATTTATTATAGGAAAAAATGCGGTTTGTTTTTATTAACTTGAAACTTTTATTTTTACACTTTTATTCAATTTTTCTTTTTGTCCCACTAGAGGACTTGAGGACCTGCACCACTGATCTTTACTCTAATGCAATGCATTAGAACCGTCAGTCATTCACTGACAGCAAGCCTATTAGGTCCCTTCTCTGGGCAGGACCTAATAGGCTATCATATGTGGCAGACCAGGAAGCCATTGTTAGGCCTCCAGTTGCCATAGTAACGATCAGCAGCTTGACGATCACATCGTGTCAATGCCGATCGCTACAAACCACTAAGATGCTGTGATCGCTTTTGATCGCGGCATCTAAGAGGTTAATGGCAGGGATCGGAACTAGCTCCGTTCCCTGCCATTACAGCAATGTGTCAGCTGTAACATACAGCTGACACCGGTGGCTCATGTCGCAGGCTCAGCTTCTGAGCCTGTGTCATCTTTCTTTTGCAACCAGAATCCTTTTAGGCCCGACCAGCTGGCTTCCATACTTGGCAGACAGGAGACCATTGTTAGGCTTCTGGTCTGCCAGAACAGCCATCGGAACCCAGCGATTTGTATTGCAGGGTTCCAATCTGCTGGGAAACTGTAAAAGATTTGCCAGACACAGCTTCTGTGTCGACGCCCGTGGGCAATCAGTCTGCACCTGCTCCTATGTCTGTGAGACTGACTCCATCTTCCACCACTCAGGATGGCAGGCTTAGGAGTGGGAGAGCCTATCTCAGCCTGGCCAGACGGAGCTAGCTCCCGCTCACTGTCTATTTATACCTGCCTTTCCTGTTCCTCCTTTGCCTGTGATTCTTCTATGCTTGTTTCCTGGCTTGCTGCTGCTGCTTGTACTACTCATCATCTGCTTGTTATTGACCTTGGCTTTCTGACCACTCTCCTGCTCAGCGTTTTGTACCTCGTTCTCTCCTGGTTTGACTCGGCTCGTTCACTACTCTTGTTGCTCACGGTGTCTCCGTGGGCAGCTGCCCCGTTTTCCCTAGCTTCTGTGTACCTTTGTCTGTTTGTCTGTCTTGCACTTACTGAGCGTAGGGACCGTCGCCCAGTTGTACCCCGTCGCTTAGGACGGGTCGTTGCAAGTAGGCAGGGACTGAGTGGCGGGTAGATTAGGGCTCACCTGTCTGTCTCCCTACCCTGTCATTACAGAAACACCATAGATGCAGCGCTCGCTTTTGAGCACTGCATCTAAGGGGTTAATCGGCCGGATCGGAGGCTCCGGTCCTGGCCATGCAGCAGGGTGTCAGGTGTAATATACACCTGACACCCGCTGGCGATGGTGCTGGCTCAGCTTCTGAGCCCGCATCAGCAACAAAGCGTATCAGTACATTGTGTTGCGTTATGTCCTTAACGACAACGACGTACTATTACGTTGGATGTCGTTAAGGGGTTAAACTCTTAGGGTCTGTTCACATCACCTTTGCCCTTCCGTTGAGGGGTTCCATCGGAGGTTTCCGTTGCGTTAGCCCCTCAACGGAAAGGCAAACGAAAACCTACGCTTCCGGTTCCCTCACCATTGATATCAATGGTGACGGAAACCTAGCTAATGGTTTCCGTCTGTCACCGTTGTGACAGGGTTCCTTTGTTCTTGACAGAACCAATAGTGCAGCCGACTGCGCTATTGATTCCATCAAAACGACGGAATCCTGTCACAATGGTGACAGACGGAAACCATTAGTTGGTTTCCGTCACCATTGAGATCAATGGTGAGGGAACGGAAGCTGAGGTTTCCGTTTGCTTTCTGCTGAGGGGTCAACCCGACGGAAACCTCAAACGGAATCCCTCAACGCAACACAGACAGTGATGTGAACACAGCCTTAGATTGTCAAATTGCATATTTTTCATGTTCTCCAGTATCACACAATGTCACCTATGTTTCACCTTGGTTTGATAAGTTTTGTTAACTACAGAAATATCCTTTTCCTGGCTCTGGGTAATACTGTATCTGAACTGTCTCTTGACCTGTTTAGCCCCAGTCTCCAGATATTCTATACAGTACACACACCCACACACATACATACACTTATACAGCTGCGGACACTCTGCAGACATTAGACAGCAGAGGGCCCTCTGCAAGAAAAGTATTTGAGACCCATGTTCTCAGATAGCACAGCATAGAACACCCCCTTATGTCTCTTTAACAATCCACTTCTAATAGTGAACCATGAAATGAATTCGCTCAGTCAAAGCAATTTAATAGATACAGTCAATATAATAGACTTTAGGAAGCAGTTTTTAGGGTTATAGTTTCCTAACCCACTGTATAGCTAAACACACACACACACACACACACACGCACACGCACACACACACTTTAAACACACATACATTCCCATACATACACACACATATATATATACACACACACATACGCACACACACACACACACACAAACACTTTAACCACACATACATTCCCATACACACACACGTACACACACACTATAAACACACATACATTCCCATACACACACTATAAAGACACATACATTCCCATAGACACCCACCCACACACACACACACACACACAAACACTTTAACCACACATACATTCCCATACACACTCACGTACACACACACTATAAACACACATACATTCCCATACACACACACACACACACACACACACACACACACACACACACTATAAAGACACATACATTCCCATAGACACACACCCACACAACATATGTTTGCACCTACACTCATATAACATTTTCACACATACTGTACAGATACAGTTTTGTTTTGAATATCGATATGCATAAATTCTGCACCTAGTGCCTTTTCATTTCTGTTGCAGCTCGAACATATTACATGGCTACATTGCATTAGACTAAAAGTCCCAGCATGCCGAGAGGCCAGCAAAATATGACGGAGTCTTAATAAAATATGATGGTTTGTTAAAAGTGATTGCTGTTCATTAGTTATTAGCTGTTATGTGCTCTAAATATTTGGATAATGGAGTTTCACTTCATATTATGTGTAAAGGAGTTTTCTTACCATCAACCTTTATAGTGCATGAGTGTGTTTGACTCTTTCTGCATTTCTTATAGACTATATAGACTATAATGAAGAGTGCCTGGGTATGTGTGGTCACTTCTCACTGGTCGAATATGTAGATATGTCATGAACGTATTTAGTATTCACTGTCCCTTGGAAATCCACAATGAATCCCAAAAAACTTGCAAGAATTCCCATTATAACTAGGTTTTGAATGTTATTAATATATGTAGTAGTTGTAGAAGTAGTAGTAGTAGTAGTAGAAATAGTAGAAGTAGTAGTAGTAGTAGTAGTCAAGTTGTAGTAGTACCAGTAGTGATAAAATACATTCTCTAGTATAGAAATATAAAGTGCATATTAATACATGAAAGAAAGCTAAAAAAATAAAAAAAATAATAGGGTACTTTAAAATTGCATAATAAAATGAAACAAATAGGCATGAAGTAGAGATGTCAGGAGTCATGTAATTCAAGAAAACCTCGTAAAGTCTATGTAGAAAATAAGTCCCATGAGTCCCGTAAATTCCTATGGTGCCATGTAATGATTCCTTTTACCTCTATTTCTAGAGAATCAAAGAAAGTTTATTCTTGTATTTTCAGAATGTATCTGCTAGGGACATAATTTCAGCTTCCTTTTTGCCTTTTGTAACATTACTAATGGCTGGGACATGATAATGGCAGAAGAGTCAGGTCCCATGCACACAACCATACTTTTCATCTGTTATTACGGACCTATTCATTTCTATTGGCTACAGACACCTTTTGGTGTTTTTATGGCTAGGTGTCCGTGCCGTAGAAATGATAGAATATGTCCTTTTTTTGTCCATAATTACGGCACGGACTCTCCATAGAAGTCTATGGGCGCTTCCGTAATTACGGATGGCTACGGATGTGCATCTGTAGCCGTCCGTAGTTATGGAAGCGTTGCTATGCGACGCCAGGGGATTACCCTAGATTTCTCAATTTTTTAGTTGATCCGTAAATACGGATGCATTGTGAATGCAATACGGACCATATTTACGAACACCCTTCCGTATATGCGGATGATTTACAAATGACTATAAATTACTTCGGACAATATTTACGGATGGATGAAAAATACGATCGTGTGCATGGGGCCTAATTCTGGGCTCACAAGTTAGGCCCTCTTCACATCAAATTTATGAACTACTTTTATCGTGTACGTAGGGAAAACTCCTGACAGATACAATAAACGTGTCTATATGGCTCTATTAGCCCAACAGAGGCCAAAAGAGTGTATTTTTGGCCTCCGTCGGCCTGGTATACGTCAGTATCGATTTTTTTTTTTTGAAGGAGGGAATAGCGTATTAGACTATGTGTCTTCATCCTGAAGGATTCCGCAAAAAAAAGTATCGGCGCGGTATACGTTTTTTAACATTGGAGCTTATGGGTGAAGGATGCCACTGTTAGGCATCCAGTACAGGTATACGTTAACAGGGTCGATATCAGAAATTTCATGCCCCCATACAGTAAGATTGGTCAGGGCCCCTGGAGCTTTACCATTTGAGCCTTTAAAGGGAGGGAAGTGAGCAGAACGGTCAGCAGGAATCATAGTAAGCATAGCCCACTGGGGAAGTTTGGCAAAGAGGTTTTCTGAGATATTAAAATTATTTTAATAGGACTTTAGGTTGAAAAAATATCAAATTGTAATGTACTTATCTAAGTTAATGCAGTCTAAATCGAATGTAGTTATCTAGTCGACTGCTCTATTTATTACGTCCAAAAAATTTAATCCTTACGGAAAGATAAACTAAAACAATCTGCAACGGAAGCATTACCATTGAACTCATTGGTAATGCTAATGGAAATCTATGGTTACCGTTTTCCTTTCCGTTGATGGGTTCCCCTGATGGAAAGGTCTGACGGAACCCATGAACGGAACCTAACGCTGATGTGAACAGGCCCTTCATAATTCTGTGCCATTCCGCACTGCAGAGGTACCTGCCTGCCTCTAGTCACCTCTGTTTACCTTGCTTACACAATGACGTGATGTGTTCATGTCACATGATTGTAGCAGCCAGTCACCGTCGTACTAAGTTAAGGTACTGGAGGTGTGGGAACGGCACAATATTTACAGTAAACACAAATACAATTACGCTTATTTTTAAAGTTCTAGTCCTATTCAACCTAATTTAAATGTAATCTATCACCAGGTTTATGCTGCCCTATCCTAGGGCAGCATAAAGTAGTGCCGGAAACCCTGATTTCATTGATGTGTCACTTGTCAATTTGGTGTAGTTTTCATAAAATCACAGTTTATCCGGTTTAGCGCGAGCCGATTCAAGAGTCCTCCTAATGATGTGCACGTGCTAAGGAGTCCTCCATATTCATTAGATGTGGGCTAATCCCACCGCCGCTGATTGACAGCTTTTATTTATATTCACAGTAATAGGGAGAAAGCTGGCAATCAGTGGCAGGGGGGAGCACACTGCGCTCAGCTTGTGCTGCAACTGGTAAACAGTCATTTTATGAAAACTATACCACATTGACAAGTGACAGACCCCTGAAATCAGGTTGTCTGTCAATACTTTATGCTGCCCTGAGGTAGGGCACTGTAAATCTGGTGACAGATTCTCTTTAATCATAAAGAACAACATCAACCACCTCTCACCTACCCCATCTCATATAGTTCACAATATCTTGCTATTGAGAGCAGAATGAATTAGCTCCCCTTGACGGCTTTCTTTTCTTCCATGCAGACTCCCACCTAGCTTTTTAATAAACTTGTATTACGTAGTGACGCAACGTTGGCATCACATTGCATCGCTAGGTCGTCATGGAGATGGAGGCATCGGCTGGGGCCTGGGTGGGCCTGGGTGCATGGGCGTAGCTAATGGCTCATGGACCCCAATGCAAAAGTTGTTCTTGGGGCCCCCACCTTCTTCTCATGGCCGATGGTCCGCAGCTTTCAGCTGCATCGCTGGGTCTCCTAAGTGACCCAAAGATGCAGCACTAGGAGCCAGGAGCGTCACGAAGGTCTTAAAACGTCAGGTGAGAGAGCATATCTACAGCACTACGACCCTATAGCTATGGATAGGATTAGATGCAGTGGCTCAGCAGAATTTATCACATATGATAGGCTTAGATATAGGGCCCAGCTCGCTGACACTGCAGATCCAACGCTGGACCCAGGAAAGGTTAGATAATAATTGCTTTGCTTTTTTATGTGTTACTAATTTTTTTGTGTTTGTGTTTTTTTACAGGTTCGGTTGTTGGACTACTTCGGATTCAAGGAAAACTTGGATGACGGCTATTTTTATTTTCAATAAAATGGTTAATGAGGATTGTAAGTTTTTTTTTTTATTTCAATAAAATCTTTTTTGTATATCTTTGTCTTTTTTTTTAAACTTTATTAATAACGCCTTAATGGCCGCTGGCTGATTGACAGCATCCATTACTAAGGCGGGGCTTAATGTTAGCCGGTGAAAAGGCTAGCACTAACCCCCCATTATTACCCCGGTACCGACCGCCACCAGGGGTGCTGGGAAGAGCCTGGTACGAGCCAGTACCCGACCATCTGTAGACTTAGATACAGGGCCCATGTGTGATCCTGTCTGCAGAGGCCCTGTATCTAAGCCTATCATATGGTAGGCTTAGATACAGGGCCCTTGTGTGATCCAGTCTGATTGGCCCTGTATTTAAGCCTACCACATGGTTGGCTTAGATACAGGGCCCCAGCAGACAGTAACAGTATACTTACCCTCCTCTTCGGTTCCAGGTGCAGCGGAAGTCCTGATGCCATCCAGTGTCACGACATTGTGCGCGGTGCACAGCATTGTGGCGACATGACGTCAAAGACATCGGGACCTCCGCTGCACTGGGAACGAGGAGGGTAAGTATACTGTTATTACCATAGTAACAGGGGATCATGTAGCTTATTACATAACCCCCAGTTACCATAGTAACTTTTACTAGACGTGGTGCAGGGGGCCGCGAGCCCCCTGGCTACAGGGCCCAGTCGCAATTGTGATGCTGCAACCCCTTTACCTACGCTATTGCGGCGGGCCCCTGTTTAGCCTGGGTCCCTGACAGGAATACCATCTGTACTGCCCTGATGGCGGCCCTGTACGTTAAACATATACTGTATGTCGGAAAGCTCTAGTGACAAAACTGTCCATATATGGACAGTTATGTTGATGAAGCTTCCTGCATAACTCCTCTGCCTGGGGACTCAGACCCTGGGGAAGCTCCTGACGTCTCCCTCCATATATGCACAGTTACTTCAGAAGCTTACCCAGGGCCAGAGTCCCCGGGCAACGCCTCCCATTGTATGCCATACTGTGGGATATATTGCAGCCTTCTGTCGGATGTATAAGTCAGGAGTCCAACATATACCTCAGACAGAAGGAAAAAACGTGATGTGAAGAGGGCCTTACTTCTATCAAGGACAGAATATCGGGACATCCAGATACATTTAGACTCCAGTCTCTAGGTGGCAGTGTTTACTGGTATGTTCACATCTGTTTTTTTACTTATAAGTGTTTACAAAATATTAACAAAATCAATGTAACATTGTGTCATTTACATTGAAAAATATTCACAATAAAAATTTGTATTAAAAAAAAAACAACTAAGCACAGACCTCTTCCCTTGTATTCTCAAAGGAAACTCCACACACAAATTTGAAACCCACAGCCAGACAGAAGTCCCCTAATGACTGATCTTTGACCTTTTTCAGCCAGATCTCTGTTGTCTAACTGTGAAACCAGTCAAATTACTGCTTAATTATATTGACCACAAAGCTATTCAATTAAACTTCTAGGATGTGAAATCTTCTGGAGACAAGCATGCCAAACACACTCAAGGCAATCTTCAAAGGCAAGACAATCTATGTGGAACAGGACATAAAACAAGACTGTAACAATGAGTTAGTGAACGGTGGGAAGTTCAGAAAAGTTCATCACAGAACATGAGAACCTAGATATAAATTTGGCTGGTTTTATGCAAGAATGTGCAAAATAAAAGTCCATCTTACTAAATATAGTACCACACCTAAGGCAGCTAAACCTTAGAGACCAGGCTAGAGTTATGCTTGAATTTGTTGCAACAGCCACATGGTTGCCCACAACCTTTTTCCCAATTTATCACTGTCATGGTAATCCTGCGATTTATTTCACGACTTGTGTGTGAATAGATGTCACTGTAAAGACCTAGTCTTACAGCGTACCTGCCGTTTCAGGTGACTTTTCTGAATAAGTTGTCATATCTGTGTACATTAGGAATAACACTAGTTCCGGTCATTATATTATGTATCCTAAACATTTTTTATCAGTTTTCCACCTTACAAGCTCTACCTCTAATTCTCAGTTCTTCCTGAGCTAGTTGGTGGAGCCTAACTGAAATCATGTCTCCCATAACAGCACACATATAGTAGAGGAAAAACGTGCTCTTCTATCTATCTATCTATCTATCTATCTATCTATCTATCTATCTATCTATCTATCTATCTATCTATCTATCTATCTATCTATCTATCTATCTATCTATCTATCTATCTATCTATCTATCTATCTATCTATCTATCTCTGGGGTAAGATATGATACACACAAAGCTCTCCACAGTGCTGAACCTTATTACATCTCCTCCCTCATCTCTGTCTACTACCCTAACCATCCTGCCAACAACCTCAGATTAACATCCTCCTAAATAGAGATGAGCGAACTTATGAAAAGTTCGGTTCGGCTAGTTCGCCGAATTTCACGAAAAAGTTAGATTCGGACCGAACTAGTTCTGACCGAACCTGTAATTTCCGTGCGCCGAGCATGGTACTGTCCAGGGTGCTGAAAGAGTTAATGGGCTGCACTAACTCTTTCAGCAACCTTGACAGTACCATGCTCGGCGCGCGGAAAATGCAATTTTAATGTAATTAAAAAAATATATAAATACGTTCATACTTACATTCCTCCTGTCCGGCCTCCAGCGATGACGTTTCATCCATGTCGCCTCTGCAGCCAATCACAGGCTGTAGTGGCGGTCACGCACGTCACGTGACCGCCTCTGCAGCCAATCACAGGCTGCAGCGACCTCTGCAGCCAATCACAGGCTGCCGCGGCCTCTCAGCGTCATACACTCCTCAACATCTGCACGCTCCTCTCCTGAAATATTCTGTGCTGCTGTGAACGCTGCTCTTACCATTACGTAGCTCTCAGTCTGTTACCTCTCCTCCACTCCTGTCCTCAATAACACCTTCACATGATTGGCAAGTCACCACCCCGCACAAGATCCGCACGCTCATCTCCTGAAATACTCTGTGCTGCCTTAAACTCTGTGGACAGGTCAGGATCCTGTTTCTTTTAAATGCTGCTGGGGAACCCGCTCGATCCACTATATAAGGCTGCGCCTCCATCCTCTTCTGCCCAAGTCACTTATTCCCAAGCACTGTAGCGCAGCCTTATATAGTGGATTGAGCGGGTTCCCCAGCAGCATTTAAAAGAAACAGGATCCTGACCTGTCCACAGAGTTTAAGGCAGCACAGAGTATTTCAGGAGATCAGCACGGCCGGCCACGGGCAGCCGGTCGTTTTTCCGAGCCGTGCTCCCATTATAAAGTATAGGAGCACGGCCCGTAAAATAGAACATGTTCTATCTTTTTAACGGCACGGGCACCTTCCCGTGAGAAAACGGGAAGGTACCCGTGGCTAACAGAAGTCTATGGGCCCGCTATTTTGGGTTGTAATTACGACCCGTAATAACGGGTGTTTTTACGGTCGTGTGCATGAGGCCCCGTAATGACGGGTGACTACGTGTGTGCACCCGTCATTACGGCAGCGTTGCTAGGCAACGTCAGTAAATAGTCACTGTCCAGGGTGCTGAAAGAGTTAACTGATCGGCAGTAACTGTTTCAGCACCCTGGACAGTGAATTCCGATCAGAATATAGAGTAACCTGTAAAAAAAAAAGACGTTCATACTTACCGAGAACTTTCTGCTTCCTCCAGTCCGGTCTCCCGGCCATTGCCTTGGTGACACGTCTCTCTCGACATCCGGCCCGACATTCCTGGATGACGTTACAGCCCATGTGAGCGCTGCAGCCAATCACAGGCTGCCGCGGCCTCTGCAGTCAATCACAGGCTGCAGCGGCCTCTGCAGCCAATCACAGGCTGCCGCGTCACAAAAGAAGGTCGGACTGGAGGAAGAAGAGGGACTCGTCACCAAGACAACGACCGGGTACGTATGAAATGGTTTTTATTTTATTTTTAATCAGCAGCCTCTTTTCTCTATCAGTGATTGATAGAGACAAGTGGCTGCCGATTTGTATAATATTTTTGACCGGGTTCGGTCAAAACGTGTTCGGCCGAACCCGGTGAAGTTCGGATTTGCTGCAAACCGAACTTTTCCCGATGTTCGGACCGAAACCGGGTTTGGTTGTCCCGGTTCGCTCATCTCTACTCCTAAAGCTGAACCTCACACTCCTGTCTCCAAGATTTTTCTTGTGCTGTACCAGTCCTCTGGAATGCACTACCTCAGACAATCAGATTAGATACCAAACATTAACAGTTTAACCCCTTTGTGCGCCTGGACGTAACTGCATGTTCTGGTACAGGGGGTAAAGTATGGCTGCAGGTGTCAGCTGTGTATTACAGCTGACATCCTGCACTAATGGCCAGGAGCAGCGATAGCACTATTCCCGGCCGTTTAACAATTTACATGCCTCTAAGCCGTGAAAAATAGGGGACGGCCCCCTCCGACAGCCCAAATCCCACCTGCGATGCAATAACGGGGTGCCAATGGTTGTCATAGCAGCCCGGGGGCCTAATGAAGGCCCCCAGGTCTACCTTCTTTATGAATCTGTTAAAGAGGCTCTGTCACCACATTATAAGTGCCCTATCTTGTACATAATGTGATCGGCGCTGTAATGTAGATTACAGCAGTGGTTTTTATTTCGAAAAATGATCTATTTTCACCAAGTTATGACCTATTTTAGCTTTATGCTAATGACTTTCTTAATAGACAACTGGGTGTGTTTTTAGGTTTGACCAAGTGGGCGTTGTAAAGAGAAGTGTATGATGCTGACCAATCAGTGACCAATCAGCATCATACACTTCCCTCCATTCATTTACTCTGCACATAGGGATCCTGCGTTGTTCACTATGTGCAGACACATACACACACATTAACGTTACTGAAGTGTCTTGACAGTAAATAGACATCTCGTCCAACCAGGACGGGATGTCTAGTCACAATCCTGACACTTTGGTAATGTTTGTGTGTGGCTTACTCACACAGCACATCGAGATCCTGCTGTGCTGTCATTTACAGCGAGATCTCGCGAGATTACGCTTGCTGTGCTGTAAGTGCCACACAAACGTTACCGAAGTGTCGGGATTGTGAATAAACATCCCGTCCTGGCTGGAGGTGATGTCTATTTACTGTCAAGACACTTCAGTAACGTTAATGTGTGTGTATGTGGCTGCACATAGTGAACAACGCAGGATCACTATGTGCAGAGTAAATGATTGGGGATTCTCTCCACAATGTCCACTTGGTCAAAAGTAAAAATACTCCCAGTTGTCTATTAAGAAAGTCATTAGCATAAAGCTAAAATAGGTCATAACTTGGTAAAAATAGATTGTTTTTCTAAATAAAAAACACTGCTGTTATCTACAATACAGCGCCGATCGCATTATGTACAAGATAGGGCACATATAATGTGGTGACAGAGCCTCTTTGAGCCTTACTTCTGGCAGGGCTTAACAGAATCCTGTAAAAATGACAATATACTGCAATACATTAGTATTGCAGTGTATTGTACCAGCAATATAACGATCACTGGTTCAAATCCCCTAGGAGGACTAATAGAAAGTGTAAAAAAAAGTTTAATAAAGTAGTGAAAAAAATATATACTTTATATATTAAAGTTAAAAAAAAAACATTTCCCATTTTTCCTCATGAAAAAATAAAGAAATAAAAAAATAGATTGTATCCTGCATCCGTATACTGCATCCGTAAAAGTCCAAACTATTACAATATAACATTATTTAACTCGCACCGTGAACACTGTAAAAAACAAAAATTTAAAACACCAAAAATGCTTTAAACCAAAGGGGTTAAACTGTGCCCTGAAAACACATCTTTTTAGATAGGCCTACCACATTCTTTATTCTGAAACCTTTCCTTTGCCTCCCTATTATATTAGTCATCAGAACTTGACCCCCTCATTCAGCAGTATCCCCCACACTCCTTGCACCCTAACGCAATACATGTCTGTCCCACACAGATACTAGCTAGTGACTGGCTGTCACGTAGGGTTCGTGGACACACTTTGCCATACTGCCGAGGTGAGTGGAAGCGAGCGTTGGCGTCTCCTGAGGAGGAGACTGGGGCCAGCGCTCGCCAACCCATGGCTGCGGCCGTCAGGGGGAGAGTGAACCTGAGGAGTTTTCTTCCCCTTGTGTCCGACTTCCGCTTCATGCGGTCGACTGCCAGCAGGATGGAGGATCGAGTCTGCTGCCAGATCTGCAGAAAGTCCCCAAAAGCCATGTCAGCCACTTGTACCTCGGACGTAACAGGGACCGGGAGAGGAATTTGTGGGTGTTGGCCATAGACAATAAAGAACGGGTGTCTTCTGTGTGGACTCGCTGGCGTGATTATTGTAAGAGAACTCAGCCCACGGAAGCAACTGCACCCAGTCATCATGCTGCTTAGAGATGAAGTAGCGTAGGTAGTTCTCCAAGATCTGATTGATCCCCTCGACCTGACTATTGGACTGAGGATGGTAGGCCGAGGAAAAGTCCAGCTTTATACATAGGAGTCCGCAGAGGGCTCTCCAGAATTTTGAGGTGAACTGAACCCCCGATCAGACACAATATGCTGCGGCAAGCCATGCAGGCGGAAGATGTGTTGGATGAACAGCTTGGCCAACTGAGGAGCAGAAGGAAGACCGGTCAGAGGAACGAAGTGGGCCATTTTTGAAAATCGATCCACCACCACCCAGACAGTACTGCATCCAGCAGAGAAAGGCAGGTCAGTAATAAAGTCCATAGCTATATGCTGCCAGGGAGCATTGGGCACAGGCAATGACTGGAGCAGGCCAGCAGGTCTGGAGTGAGCGACCTTGTTGGCTGCACATACTGAACAGGAAGAAACAAAGTCCATAATGTCCTTGGACAGCGTGGGCCACCAGAAATGACGAGCAATCAGCCAAGTCTTCAGCCATGTTATCGAAAAGTCTGTCTTCACACTGGTGGACAGAAGGTAAGACTCCTTTCTTCCTGTTTCCTTCCCTTTCTATAGACCCTCTAACACATCCTTCTTCTGCTATTTTTCTACCAATCCTCAGCGGGCCCGTTTCCCGCCTAGACCCCTTTCTCATCCCCCCTACTGACCCCTTCACCTGCAGTCCTTGGCACTTTTTGTATCCACTGCAGTGCCCTGGAAGAAAGAAAGACATTTAATAACCCATTAATGTATAATTAAGCGGCATAAGCAACTTGGTCACATTTAAAGAAAATTGCACTGTTTGTTCTGTATTGGGCCTCCTCCCATTAATTTAGATGCAATTGTGATGCTGGGGACATAGTCTGATAATTTTTGTTGCATGATTAAAGTGCCAAATTAATCCAGCATTGCATTTAAAGATAATGGTCAGACCGAGTGGTGTAACTACCGCTGTAGCGGCCATAACGGCTGCAACGTGTCCTGCGGCGTTAGGGGACCCGTGCCACCAGCCGACACAGCCCCCCCCATGCCCAGAAGCTCCGCTAGCAGCCGATATGGCTGCTACACCGGTAGCGATACCACATTCAATAGTGTCTGCGTGTCATGGAGCAGGTTAGTGGACCCACTAGGCCGTACCGCCACAGCGGGGAGGCAGCTGGCCAAACAACAGGACACCCCAGAAATACAATGTCCCGCACAAGGGTACCTGAATAGTCCAGATGGTGGCCGGAGCTCTGGCACAGATGAGATGGGTGCAGCAGATGGCGCCAAACGTGGCGGATGACACAGGAGCCGCAAGTTGCGCCAGACGTGGTGGACTCCTCCGGACGTGGCAGAAGACACAGGACGTGGCGGATTCCTCGGACGTGGCGTATTCCTCCGGACGTGGCGGATTCCTCCGGACGTGGCAGTTGACACAGGACGTGGCGGATTCCTCCAGACGTGGCAGATGACACAGGACGTGGCACGACTCGATACTAAGGCACAGCACGGGAAACAGGAACGGGGAACAAGGCACGGGTAACAATTGGAACGGGAAACACTAAGGGACCATTTGCAAGACAGACTGGGAAAACTAACAATGCTCAGGCAAGGATTAGAAGGCCTGGGGCCTTCTTATAGACCAGGAAATCGTGGCAGTTGATGATGATGACGACTTCCTATTTGCGCGCGCTGGCCCTTTAAGGCCGGGCGCGAGCGTGCGCGTGCCCCCTACGGGACACAGCCGAACGGAGCGGAAGTGAGCGCTGGCGTCTCCTAGGAGGGAGACGGGGACCAGCACTCACGGATCCATGGCTGCGGGCGTCGGGAGGTGAGTGAACCCGACGGCCCGCGGCCATGGACGCTACACCGCGTCCTTCGGATACAGATACTATTGAACACTATGACAGATCAGGGATTTTTCCCTGCTCTGCCATAGGCCACTAGATACAGAGGCGTAGCTCTAGGTGTCGCAACAGTCGCAATTGCGACCGGGCCCCTAAGCCGTAGCCACACAGCGCTCACCGCGCTGGTCCCGCTTCCTGAATGCTGGAGCAAGGAGCTGACAGTTCCCTGCTCCAGCATTCACTCTGCCGTCAGCGGCTCGGAGCAGGCAGGCGCGATGTAGTGACGTCATCGCCTGTCTGCGTCGAGTCACTCACAGCACAGACCGGAGGAAAAGGATCCACCACCTGTCGTGGGAACCGGGATAGGTAAGTAATTATGTTATTATTTTTCTATTAGGCACTATGGGGCATTATACTGGGTAGTGAAGGGAGGCTGATATGGTGGCTGCAATAGGAGCATTTTACTATATAGGGCGGCATTATACTGTATGGGGGCATTATGCTGTGTGGGCTGAACCGGGTGTGTATGAGCGGGGATTGGGTGGGATTAGAGGCGTGGCGTAAAATAAAAAAAATTGCTGCTGCGCACCACATCAATTTTCCATCCTTGTGATACTTGAAAGTATATCACAGTCTACAGGGAGGGCTGTATAGCACTGTCTACAGGGGGGGGCTGTATAGCAATATCTACAGGGGGGGCTGTATAAGCAATGTCTACAGGGGGCTGTATAGCACTGTCTAAAGGGGGGCAGTATAGCACAGTCTACAGGGGGGCTGCATGGCACTGTCTACAGGGGGGGTTGTATAGCACTGTCCACAGGGGGACTGTATAGCCCTGTCTACAGGGGGGGCTGTATAGCACTGTCTACAGGGGGTCTGTATAGCACAGTCTACGGGGGGGCTGTATAGCAGTGTCTACAGGGGGGGCCGTATAGCACTGTGTACAGGGGGCTGTATTGCAGTGTAGCAGGGGGGCACTATCTACAAGGCCAATCTGTGTGTGGCACCCAGCGGAGGGGGGATCAGTCAAAAGTTTGCTATGGGGCCCAGTGTATCCTAGTTACGTTCCTGGTCAGACCCCACAGATTACAATTGTATAACATGTTTATTATTACCCAACAGTCAAATTCAATTAGACCCATTTTTCAAATCTGACATGTTTCACTTTATGTGGTAATAACTTCGGAATGCTTTTACCTATCCAAGCGATTCTGAGATTGTTTTCTCGTGACAAAATGGACTTTATGTTACTGGTAAAATTTGCTCAATACATTCAGTATTTAATTGTGAAAAACACCAAAATTTTGCGAAAAATTGCAAAAATTTCAATTTTTCTAAATTTAAATGTATCTGCTTATAAGACAGGCAGTTATACCACAAAAAATTGTTGCTAATTAACATCCCCATATGTCTACTTTACGTTGGCATTGTTTTTTTTAAACATCCTTTTATTTTTCTGGGATGTTACAAGGCTTAGAACTTTAGCAGCAATTTCTCAAATTTTCAAGAAAATTTGAAAAGGCTTTTTTCAGGGACCAGTTCATTTGTGAAGTGGCTTTGATGGCAGTGGCGTAACTACCGGGGCCCGCGGCATGAGGGGGCCCATGTCGCCCGCCGGCACGGGCCCCCACCATGGCCAGAGGCTCCGCTAGCAGCCGCTTTGGCTGCTACAGCGCGACGCAACTGAACACTACGGCAGAGCAGGGAGGTATCTCCCCGCTCTGCCATTAAACAAAAGACATGTATCCCCTATCCACAGGATAGGGGATACATGTGTGATCGCTGGCATTGATAGGAAGAACGGGGGACTGAAAGTCCCCTGAAGTTCTCCATCACAAACCTTGGACTTCCGGGGTCTGTGTTGGCAGCTCCGTAGAAATGATTGGAGCGCCGGTCGCGCTTGTGCGCATGCGTGACCAGCGCTCCTTTCATTTTTATTGAGCTGCGCAGACGCCGGAAGTCAGAGGTTAGTCATGGAGAACTTCGGGGGACTTTCGGTCCATGTGTTTTGTAGGACACACTGTAGGTCGGATTTTTTTGGGGGGTTGGGGCTGCATGGCGTTACCTACAGGGGGGCTGTATGGCGTTCTCTACAGGGGGGACTGTATGGCGTTCTCTACAGTGGGGGCTCTATGGCGTTCTCTACAGTGGGGGCTGTATGGCGTTAGCGCCCTGCATGGAAGACCCGGAGCAGCAGGACTGTTGACGCGGGAATTCTATGCAGACTATTTTGTGTCCTCTTCTGGGGCGGTCCCTTGGCAGATAGATGCAATCCACGGCGCAAATTAGTTGGATATGGAAAGTTATCATTTTTGGTTCCGGACTGTTTACTTTAGTTAGTTTATCCTGGTTGGAGTTATTAGTTAGGGACTCGCAAGCCAATAAGGACCCTTGACGTGGGTTGCGAGCTTATGTATTTCTGCCGCAATACCATTGTATGTTATGTAAGTTAGGGCACGGCCAGACGTGGCGAAATTGCTGTGGAATTCCGCTGCTGAGAGTCCGCAGTGGAATTCTCCAGCGGCCGTTTTTTACTGTTGTTTCAATACATTTTGAGGCAAGTTAGTTCAGACATTGTGGAAAACTCCGCTGCGGACCATAGGCTGCAGTGCAGAAATTTCCCTCCGCAACATGTACTGACTGTTGCGGAGAAGAAGCATAATTTCACTGCGGATTTCAACCTTTGCAATGCAAAAACTGAAATCTGTGGAAAGTCCGCTGTCTTTTCGGCAACGTCTGAATTACCTTTCAAATATGCAAATGTTAGTGCAGATTCGTTGCGTAATTGCACCAACATTTGCAGCGGAAAAATGCCGCCACGTCTGGCCGTGCCCTTAATGGTAAAAGGAATTGTGTGCAGAAATACATACCAATACCTCATTTCAATTATGATATGTTCACTTTTTCAATAAATATAAATGCTAACACAATTACAATGTTACTTTTGGTTGTTGGTTAAAAATCCCACACGTTCACAATTTATTTATTTTTTTAAATCCAGAACAATATGAAGTGTAATGTGGTAATCTACATACAACGTTCGTTCCCATACATGTGAAATGTATTGTACCTAATAAGCATAAAAAAACGAACACAAAGTATTTCGGTGCAACAAATTTTTTAGTCAAACAAGCAGAAATTGAAAAACAACAACAAAAGGAGTGTAAAAAAAAATAACACTACAAACGGTCAAAGTCCTCATTCGAAGGCCCCGCCACGTTAGCACATTGCAGTTCAGCCCCCTGCACTTGCTGGTACACATATTGGCCTCCAAAAAACTGTCCGGTGGAAGAGAACATTGGACGATCCTGGCTGCATTGTGGCTGGGAGGAGGGCATATATACACGATAGGTCGATGCACACGGCGGTGGTGGGGGTGGAGTGCTGAGAACGGAAAAATGCATGACATGCCTGCTCCGATGAAACTCTACTGCATTGCAGAGTTCCATCGGAGCAGGATTGTTCATGAATGTTTCAATGACACTAAGGATTGCCGATGGGCAGCGAAGGTGCCTTTCAGACGACATACTTTTGAGGTGTTGAGCGACAGTTTTGCCAAAGGCGTCCTCCGAACTGTCCTCTGATCTTCGCTGTAGATGGGCCAGCACTTGCGTGTCTATGGACGATAGTCTCTCCCCTTCCTGTCATTTGCGATCGCGACGACGACGTGGTGGGGGCGATGTCCTATCCTCCAGCACAGGTGTATTTTCCTCTTCATTCGGGGTCCCGGACGCAGACTCCACCAACGTAACGTCAGAGTCAACTTCTTGATGATTATCGCTAGTTCTATGTTTAAAAGAAAATTATTGAATCAGTTCAATATAGGTTGCTAAAATATTATTAAAGCTTTTATAAAGGAGATATAAAAAAAGACGTATAGCGCTATGCGATGTCACACAGGTATCTGTGGGACATACCATATCCCCATGCGTTACATGTAAACACAATATCAAGAATAGCATGTCCCCTGGCAACATAGCAGGGTGTGACGGATGGGGCTATGCGATGTCACACAGGTATCTGTGGGACATACCATATCCCCATGCGTTACATGTAAACACAATATCAAGAATAGCATGTCCCCTGGCAACATAGCAAGGTGTAACGGATGGGGCTATGCAATGTCACACAGGTATCTGTGGGACATACCATATCCCCATGCGTTACATGTAAACACATTATCAAGAATAGCATGTCCCCTGGCAACATAGCAAGTTGTGACAGATGGGTCTATGCGATGTCACACTGGTATCTGTGGGACAAACCATATCCCAAAGCGTTACATGTAAACACAATATCAAGAATAGCATGTCCCCTGGCAACATAGCAAGGTGTGACGGATGGGGCTATGCGATGTCGCACAGGTATCTGTGGCACATACCATATCCCGATGCGTTACATGTAAACACAATATCAAGAATAACATGTCCCCTGGCAACATAGCAAGTTGTGACAGATGGGTCTATGCGATGTCACACTGGTATCTGTGGGACAAACCATATCCCAAAGCGTTACATGTAAACACAATATCAAGAATAGCATGTCCCCTGGCAACATAGCAAGGTGTGACGGATGGGGCTATGCGATGTCACACAGGTATCTGTGGGACATACCATATCCCCATGCGTTACATGTAAACACAATATCAAGAATAACATGTGCCCTGGCAACATAGCAAGTTGTGACAGATGGGTCTATGCGATGTCACACTGGTATCTGTGGGACAAACCATATCCCAAAGCGTTACATGTAAACACAATATCAAGAATAGCATATCCCCTGGCCACATAGCAAGGTGTGACGGATGGGGCTATGCGATGTCACACAGGTATCTGTGGCACATACCATATCCCGATGCGTTACATGTAAACACAATATCAAGAATAGCATGTCCCCTGGCAACATAGCAAGGTGTGACAGATGGGGCTATGCGATGTCACACAGGTATCTGTGGGACATACCATATCCCAATGCGTTACATGTAAACACAATATCAAGAATATGATAGGTGGATGTAGAAAAAAGGATCTATAACGGCGCTGCTGCGTGGTACAGGTCGGTGGAGAAACGAGGAGTCTCTTCTATATTACAGGAATATTTATTGTAGTAGATAGCAACGCGTTTCGACGCCGAACTGGCGTCTTCATCAGGCATAAAATGTATTAAAACAGGCTTGTATATATACACAACACTCGGTATTGATTGGCCCAGTTCAGATGAAGCAGAAGTGGCAAAAAAACCGCCAAAACCTGGCGGGTCAAAGTTCATGATAAAACCAATGTAAAATAACAGCATTATAAAATTTGTAGTACACTTGCATATTAAAAAGAGAGACATATGGTCAGATGCCATATTAAAATTCAGAACAGAGAATGTTGAAAGATGATACGTGTCAGGTACGGGGTTGTAACAGGTATGAGTGCACAAAATGTTTAATATATAGAAAGATATACTAGCAGTGTGGGCGACAAGGATTTATTCCCCCGTCTGTTGGTGATGACATTATCGTAACAGTGTTTTGTGTATTCATTGTGTCAGGGGATTAATTGACACAGTGGGTACGGCTCTATTGGTAAACACGGGCCGTAGTCAATGAGATCATCTCAACTACGGAGGCCGAGAAGGGCCAAAGCAGGGCGGTGGAACGCATGGTGGCACGCAAACCGTGGGGGCTCGCGTGACTCGTCACTGAAGAGGAGGATGAGCAAACCAGCTGATGAGGACATGTAAGTAAGAACAAAACATTGTTTTCATGTGTATATAGGAAATTATTACATTACAAGCAGTTACAATTAAAAGGTTTACCTAAAAATAAGAATTAGGTTAATTTAAAGAGGATAGGGTGATCTCCTTAAAGTGTCTTAGATAAAAGCTGTAAAAAGTTTATTTATTGGTAATGGGTATCAATATTAATATTAACATTGATACATTGAAAAATTTGAGAATCAACCTTTTTGTGGAAGGGAGTCTTTTTTAGAGAGATCTCTGTGGGACAATAAGATGAAAAAATTGCGAGTGAACTTATACTGGGGGACTCTTCATAGGAGTATTGATTATTAGATCCCTGGGTACCAGCGTCTAAAGAAAAGAAGCAACTTTGCATAGGTGGGTGGCCATCATAAACCGCTAAGTATATATACATGGTCGTTGTAATATGTTTGCTCAATAGATCTCAATAGGAACAACATATAGTTCTCTAGTAGTGTGTATGTACGTCTAGTATGTTACGTCGACTAGAAGGATAGAATAAAGGAAACTTTAAGGGATTGATTGGTAGTAATAGGGTTAATCCAAGGAAGACTCTGAGATGTCATTCAGGCCTTCTGGATGTAGTGTATTCATTTTAAATATCCAGAAGTTTTCTCTTTGTTTCAACTTATTGAACCTGTTGGGAACATCTAGATGGATGTGTTCAATAGGAGTGATTCTAATTTCACTAAATTGACATTTGTGTATCTGGGCGAAGTGACGGGATACACTATGTTTCAGAAAACCAGTATTGACATTGAAACGATGGTTGTTGACACGGGTTCGTAGACATTGGGTAGTCCTGCCTATATATTGCAGTTGGCATGGACATTCAATTAGGTAGACGACATATGAACTGCCGCAATTGAGAAATGATCTGATCGGAAACGTTTCGTTGGTAACTGAGGATGTGTACGTATGTTTTTTATGGTTAATAATGTTACAGCATAGGCAACGTGGACGACCACATTTGTAAGACCCTTTCAGATCTGGGAGGAAATTTGTGTGGGGTGTTATATATTTCTTGATTCTGCTGGGGGCTAGGATATTTTTAAGGGTTAAGGACCGCCTAAAGGTGATACTAGGTTTTGCTGGAACCAGGTCTTTCAAGTATGGGTCATTCTTTATAATGTACCAGTGTTTGTCTAGGATGGCTCTAATTGTTTTGCTTCCCTTGTTGTAGGTGGTAATGAAGTTGGTGTTATAGTTCTTGTTAGGTTCGGGATCTTTAGGGGGCGGGTTTAGGCAGGAATCTTGTGATAATTCAGAAGCCTTGTGTCTTGCACCTTTTATTAGTTTTGGAGGAAAATGTTTATCTTTAAACCTTTTCTCAAGGACATTGCATTCTTTTTGGTAATGGGTGTCTGTGCTACAGTTCTTTCTGATTCTCCTGAACTGCCCGAAAGGTATATTTTTGAGCCAAGGACGGTAGTGGGCACTTCTTAAGTCGATATAACTATTGACATCTACTAGTTTAAAGTGTGTTCGGGTGACAAATTTATTGCAATCGCTATCGTAACTAATTGTAAGGTCCAGGAAGTCAATGGAGGTGGGAGAGAAAGTATGTGTGAATGTTAATTCGTAGTTGTTATTATTTAGAGTTTCAATGAACTGAGAGGCTTCTTCCTTATTACCTCTCCATACCAATAATAAGTCGTCAATATAGCGCTTGTATAGCAGTATATTGTTTTTAAATGGATGTATGCCATGAATGTATGTGTTTTCAAAGGCTCCCATCTAGAGGTTTGAATCTGCTGCCGTTGAAGGATTAATTACTAAAAAAGAAAAACGTTTCCTGTCTGTCCCATTTCCGAACATGCCCTTCATATACCACTTACCAAAAATACACAAATCACTCACAGACCCCCCTGGACGTCCGATCATCTCTGGGATAGGCTCACTTACCAGTAACCTGTCTCACTTTGTGGACCTTCACCTTCAACCCCTTGTTCTTACCCTACCATCATATCTAAAAGACTCCACACAATTAATCAGAGATTTGAATAACCTGAATATTGACCCCTCCACATCTCAAATTTGCTTTCTGACAGCAGACGTAACCGCATTGTATAGCAATATCCCTCATACTAAAGGCATAGAAATAGCCCATTCTTTTCTGTCATCTAACACCTCAATTCCCGAACTACAGGTCCACTTTCTAATTAATTGCATCAAATTCATCCTTCACCATAATACTTTCAGCTTCAATAGCAACTTCTACAATCAAGTCAAAGGATGCGCCATGGGCACACGGTTTGCACCAGCATATGCAAACCTCTAGATGGGAGCCTTTGAAAACACATACATTCATGGCATACATCCATTTAAAAACAATATACTGCTATACAAACGCTATATTGACGACTTATTTTTGGTATGGAGAGGTAATAAGGAAGAAGCCTCTCAGTTCATTGAAACTCTAAATAATAACAACTACGAATTAACATTCACACATACTTTCTCTCCCACCTCCATTGACTTCCTGGACCTTACAATTAGTTACGATAGCGATTGCAATAAATTTGTCACCCGAACACACTTTAAACTAGTAGATGTCAATAGTTATATCGACTTTAGAAGTGCCCACTACCGTCCTTGGCTCAAAAATATACCTTTCGGGCAGTTCAGGAGAATCAGAAAGAACTGTAGCACAGACAACCATTACCAAAAAGAATGCAATGTCCTTGAGAAAAGGTTTAAAGATAAACATTTTCCTCCAAAACTAATAAAAGGTGCAAGACACAAGGCTTCTGAATTATCACAAGATTCCTGCCTAAACCCGCCCCCTAAAGATCCCGAACCTAACAAGAACTATAACACCAACTTCATTACCACCTACAACAAGGGAAGCAAAACAATTAGAGCCATCCTAGACAAACACTGGTACATTATAAAGAATGACCCATACTTGAAAGACCTGGTTCCAGCAAAACCTAGTATCACCTTTAGGCGGTCCTTAACCCTTAAAAATATCCTAGCCCCCAGCAGAATCAAGAAACATATAACACCCCACACAAATTTCCTCCCAGATCTGAAAGGGTCTTACAAATGTGGTCGCCCACGTTGCCTATGCTGTAACATTATTAACCATAAAAAACATACGTACACATCCTCAGTTACCAACGAAACGTTTCCGATCAGATCATTTCTCAATTGCGGCAGTTCATATGTCATCTACCTAATTGAATGTCCATGCCAACTGCAATATATAGGCAGGACTACCCAATGTCTACGAACCCGTGTCAATAACCATCGTTTCAATGTCAATACTGGTTTTCTGAAACATAGTGTATCCCGTCACTTCGCCCAGATAAACAAATGTCAATTTAGTGAAATTAGAATCACTCCTATTGAACACATCCATCTAGATGTTCCCAACAGGTTCAATAAGTTGAAACAAAGAGAAAACTTCTGGATATTTAAAATGAATACACTACATCCAGAAGGCCTGAATGACATCTCAGAGTCTTCCTTGGATTAACCCTATTACTACCAATCAATCCCTTAAAGTTTCCTTTATCCTATCCTTCTAGTCGACGTAACATACTAGACGTACATACACACTACTAGAGAACTATATGTTGTTCCTATTGAGATCTATTGAGCAAACATATTACAACGACCATGTATATATACTTAGCGGTTTATGACGGCCATCCACCTATGCAAAGTTGCTTCTTTTCTTTAGACGCTGGTACCAAGGGATCTAATAATCAATACTCCTATGAAGAGTCCCCCAGTATAAGTTCACTCGCATTTTTTTCATCTTATTGTCCTCCCTTCCACAAAAAGGTTGATTCTCAAATTTTTCAATGTATCAATGTTAATATTAATATTGATACCCATTACCAATAAATAAACTTTTTACAGCTTTTATCTAAGACACTTTAAGGAGATCACCCTATCCTCTTTAAATTAACCTAATTCTTATTTTTAGGTAAACCTTTTAATTGTAACTGCTTGTAATGTAATCATATCCTATATACACATGAAAACAATGTTTTGTTCTTACTTACATGTCCTCATCAGCTGGTTTGCTCATCCTCCTCTTCAGTGACGAGTCATGCGAGCCCCCACAGTTTGCGTGCCACCATGCGTTCCACCGCACTGCTTTGGCCCTTCTCGGCCTCCGTAGTTGAGATGATCTCCTTGACTACGGCCCGTGTTTACCAATAGAGCCGTACCCACTGTGTCAATTAATCCCCTGACACAATGAATACACAAAACACTGTTACGATAATGTCATCACAAACAGACGGGGGAATAAATCCTTGTCGCCCACACTGCTAGTATATCTTTCTATATATTAAACATTTTGTGCACTCATACCTGTTACAACCCCGTACCTGACACGTATCATCTTTCAACATTCTCTGTTCTGAATTTTAATATGGCATCTGACCATATGTCTCTCTTTTTAATATGCAAGTGTACTACAAATTTTATAATGCTGTTATTTTACATTGGTTTTATCATGAACTTTGACCCGCCAGGTTTTGGCGTTTTTTTTGCCACTTCTGCTTCATCTGAACTGGGCCAATCAATACCGAGTGTTGTGTATATATACAAGCCTGTTTTAATACATTTTATGCCTGATGAAGACGCCAGTTCGGCGTCGAAACGCGTTGCTATCTACTACAATAAATATTCCTGTAATATAGAAGAGACTCCTCGTTTCTCCACCGACCTGTATCACGCAGCAGCGCTGTTATAGATCCTTTTTTCTACATCCACCTATCATACACCAAGCGGTTAACATTGGAAACCGGCCTGGATCTGGCAGCAGCACTCGTGGATTCTTTTTGCGTATTACCTATGGCTATATGGTGAGCATGGTTTTCTTATTCCTTCATCAGCCTACCCTACTGATCTGCACTATGTGGTGCCGTGGTTTTTGCTCTTTCTCTCACAATATCAAGAATAGCATGTCCCCTGGCAACATAGCAAGGTGTGACGGATGGGGCTATGCGATGTCACACAGGTATCTGTGGGACATACCATATCCCCATGCGTTACATGTAAACACAATATCAAGAATAGCATGTCCCCTGGCAACATAGCAAGGTGTGACGGATGGGGCTATGCGATGTCACACATGTATCCGTGGGACATACCATATCCTCATGCGTTACATGTAAACACAATATCAAGAATAGCATGTCCCCTGGCAACATAGCAAGGTGTGACGGATGGGGCTATGCGATGTCACACAGGTATCTGTGGGACATACCATATCCCCATGCGTTACATGTAAACACAATGCTGTCCAGGCAACATAGCAAGGTGTGACGGACATATTCTTTGACTGAGCGTTGTTCATTACCCAAAGTTTGTCTTGCAAATGGTCTCCTAGTGTCTTCCAGTTCCCAAGTGTTTCCTGTATCCTGCATCCCGTGCTGTCCTGGTCAAGTGCCATGCTGAAGCTGTTGTCGTGTTCTGCTACTCCACGCCTGACGTCTACCTGCTGCCTGGTCCCAGCCGAGCCTGCCTTGCTACTGTCCGAGTTGCCACAGGTACCCTTTCTGGACTATAGACTCTGTACTATACTTGTTTGGCCAGCTGCCATCCCGCTACGCGGTACGGCCCAGTGAGTCCACACCCCGCATCGTGACAGTTCTCTCAGGCCATGGACCCCACTAGTCAATTTAAGGGCATGTCACCCTCCCAAGCCATGCAGGCGGACCTGCAGGAACTCCGAGCAAGACAGGATCAACTTCTTGTGGCAGTGGACTCCATTGCACAGCAGCTAGGGATGCTGGCTGCTTCCCTTCCGGCTCCTATGCAAGCTCCTCGTTCGACCCTCCTGCTACACCTCCTGGCAGTTCCGGTTCGGATCCTCGGTTCTCGCTGCTATTACCTTCTCGGTTCCATGTAGACGCATGTACGTGCAGAGCATTTCTGAACCAATGCCATATCCATTTTACACTGCACGCCCAAGCATTTCCGTCGGACGGAGCCAAGATTGCCTTCATCGTGTCTCTACTTGCCGGCAAGGCCCTGGCATGGGCGAACCCAATCTGGGAACGTCAGGGACCCGAGACCCAAGACTTCCAGGGGTTTGTGCGGTTGTTCCAAGTCTCGTCGGCAGCCTCTGCTATCTTTAACCTTCGCCAGGGGGACACCTCCGTGGGCGAATATACCATCCAGTTCCGGACCCTGGCAGGAGAGCTGTCCTGGAACAATGAGGCCTTGGTAGCATCCTTCTGGCATGGCCTATCGCCTGAGATCAAGGACAAACTTGCTGCTCGAGATCTACCACCTGCCTCGGACGACCTGATTCTACTTGCCACTCGAGTGGACATAAGGCTCAAAGAAAGATCTCAAGAGGTTCGACAAGAGAGACAGCTTCCTAGACTGGCGCCCACTTCCAGCAACCCCTCTTGCCATCTCCTACTGCTTTGCCAGAGGTTCCGATGCAGGTGGATCGGCTAAAATTGTCCGTTCAAGAGAAACAGTGCAGGCGCACCTCTGAACTCTGTTTATAATGTCCTCAGAAGCCAAAAAAAACAATTCCTGGGTTTGGTTGGAGAGACAACCCTGGCTGCTACTGCATTTAATCGAGAACTCTCCTCCAAACTGTTCATTCACGTGACCATCATTGCTGGCGAGAGGCCCCATCCGGTCTCTGTCTACCTTGGCTCTGGCTCTGCAGCCAATTTCATCTGCCAAGACCTTGTGGATCTTCTCCAGTTGCCCACTGTCCTGCTGGAAAGGCCGTTGATCATTGCATCGGTAGATGGGCTGCCTTTGCCTAACCCAGTTTTGTCTGTGACCAAGCCATTGAGACTTTAAGTGGGAGCTCTTCACTCTGAGCTCATCTCCCTGTTTATCCTGCCCAAGGCCGTCAACCCCGTGCTGCTGGGTTCTTGGCTCTGTTTGCACACCCCTGTCCTGGATTGGAACTCTGGAGAGGTTCTCTAGCGGGGTGCCAAGTGTCTCGACCGCTGTCTGGGACATATCCATCCACAACAGTCTTCTCCGCATCAGTCATTGGCAGGGTTGCCTTCTTGTTACTCTATGTTCTCTGATGTCTTTGATAAGAAGGAAGCAGAGACCTTGCCGCCACTTCGAGCATATGATTGTCTGATCGACTTGGTTCCTGATTCGTCTCCTCCTCACGGTAGAGTGTACCCTCTCTCCTTGCCTGAGATCCAGTCCATGTCTGCCTACATTAAGGACAATCTGGAGAGGAGCTTCATCCAAATCCTCATCCCGGGCCGCAGTTGGGTTTTTCTTTGTCAAGAAGAAAGATGGATCCCTCCGACCCTGCATTGACTACTGAGGCCTCAACCAGATCAAGGTGAAGAACAGGTACCCATTGCCTTTGATTTCGGAACTGTTTGATCGCATATGGGGGGCAATTTTTATTTCTAAACTGGACCTGTGGGGGGCCTACAATCTGATCTGGATTCATCAAGGTGACGACTGGAAGACTGCATTTAATACACGTGATGGGCACTATGAATACTTAGGTTATGCCCTTCGGCCTATGTAACGCCCCCGTGGTGTTTCAGGAATTTGTCAATGACATTTTTCGTGATCTCCTCTATGTCTGTGTTGTGGTGTATCTCAATGACATTTAGATTTTTTCCCCAGATCCAGTAACTCATCAGAATCATGTCCGCCAGGTGTTTCTTCGTCTAAGGAAGACTCATCTTTATGCCAAGCTGGAGAAGTGCGTGTTTGAAAAAAAGTCCCTTCCCTTCCTGAGCTATATCATCTCCGATCAGGGTCTCAAGATGGACCCTGAGAAGGTAAAGGCTGTCCTGGAATGGCCACGCCCCCAAGGCTTGAGGGCCATAAAACGCTTCCGGGGATTCGCCAACTTCTACCGGCTGTTCATTCCGAACTTCTCGTCTTTGACAGCTCCAATCTCTACCCTCACTAAAAATGGCATGAATGCCAAGGTGTGGACTCCGGAGGCAGAAGCCACATTTGAATCCTTAAAAAAAGCCTTCACGTCAGCCTCTATCTTTCACCACCCTGATGTGTCCCTACAGTTTTCATTAGAGGTGGACGCTTCCTCTGTTGGTGCTGGTGCACTGTTCCAGAAAGGTTCAAAAGGCAAGACTGTGGTATGTGGCTACTATTCTAAGCTGTTTTTTTCCGCAGAGTGCAACTACTCGATTGGGGATCAGGAGTTACTTGCCATCAAGCTGGCTCTGCAGAAGTGGAGACACTTACTGGAAGGCGCAGCCCATCCTATCCTGGTCTTCACGGATCACAAGAACCTGACTTATATACTGACGACTCAGCGGTTGAATCCTCGTCAAGCCAGGTGGTCGTTGTTCTATGCTCGGTTCCGGTTCGAACTCCACTACCGTCCTGCCGACAAGAATGTGAGGGCCGATGCCTTGTCTAGGTCTTTTGAAACAGAGTACCCACAGAATATTATTGATCCTTCCTGCATCTTTTCTGTGAACCCTCTGCAAGTTAGAGACATTCCTCCGGGAAGGACTTTTGTACGTCTGGCAGACAGAGGAAGAATCCTCCGCTGGGGTCACAGTTCCAAGATGGCAGGTCACGCGGGTGCTCGTAAGACCCAAGATCTAATCGTCCATCAGTTCTGGTGGCCCACGCTGCCCAAAGACGTCATGGACTTTGTCTCCTCATGTACGGTATGCGTAGCAAATAAAGTTGCCCGCTCCAGACTGGCTCGTCTGCTCCAGCCAATGGCTGTGCCCGTTGCTCCCTGGCAGCATGTTGCAATGGACTTTGTCACGAATCTCCCTCACTCTGCGGGTTGCAGTGTGATCTGGGTGGTGGTGGATCGATTTTCTAAAATGGCTCATTTTGTTCCCTTGACTGGTCTGCCTTCTACTGCGCGATTGGCCAACCTCTTCATTCAACACAACTTCCGTCTGCACAGCTTGCCTCTGCATATTGGATTAAGGGGTCCAGTTCACCTCAAAGTTTTGGAGAGCACTCTGCGGTCTCCTCGGTGTAAAGTTGGACTTCTCTTCGGCCTATCATCCCCAATCCAATGGGCAAGTCGAGAGGGTTAACCAGATTATGGAGAACTATCTACATCACTTTGTTTCCAGAGGCCTTGATGACTGGGTGCAGCTGCTGCTGTGGGCAGAGTTCTCCAATACTAACTACACTAATGAGTCCACCACCTCCAGTCCATTCTTCATCGTCTATGGCCAACACCCTCGAATACCTCTTCCTGTCTCTACTATGTCCCAGGTACCTGCTGCTGACTACCTTGAGGGACTTTCTGCAGATATGGCAACAGACCCGATCTTCTATCCTGCTGGCGGTGGACTGCATGAAAAGAAAGGCAGATACTAGAAGATGGGATCCTCCTCAGTTTCTTCCAGGTACTAAGGTCTGGTTGTCTTCAAAGAATATCCGGCTAAGGGTGCCGTCCTGCAAATTTGCTCTTAGGTTCCTCGGACCCTTCGAGATCCTGCTACAGATTGGAAGGGATTCGGTCCAGAAGAGAGGTCTTGGGAGCTAGAGCAGAACATCGATGTCCCTGTCCTCATGAGGAAGTTTCTCTCCTGCTCTGGTCCCAAGAAGTGGGGGTGTAAGATGGGGGATACTGTGGCCATGGACATATGAGTCTCCTGCAGCGTCGTCCTCCTGTTAGGCATCAGCAATCACTTCCTGGAATCGAGACTGTGTCCGGAGGGTGCGCGCGCCCGCGCGTGCACAGTCTTAAAGGGCCAGTGCCCGCATAATTACAGGAAGCCTATATCAAGCCCAGAATGCTACTGGACTATAAAAAGGGCTCTGCCCTCTTGTTCTTATCCTGAGCGTTGTTCGTTACCCAAAGTTTGTCTTGCAAATGGTCTCCTAGTGTCTTCCAGTTCCCAAGTGTTTCCTGTATCCTGTATCCTGTATCCTGTGCTGTCCTGGTCAGGTGACATGCTGAATCTGTTGTCGCGTTCTGCTACTCCACGCCTACCTGCTGCCCTGTCCCAGCCGAGCATGCCTTGCTACTGTCCGAGTTGCCACAGGTACCCTTTCTGGACTATAGACTCTGTACTATACCTGTTTGGCCAGCTGCCATCCCACTACGCTGTATGGCCTAGTGGGTCCACACCCCCATCATGACACTTTCTATATGAATTTCTCAAGGTTTTTGAGGTCTCTGCATGTTGTTATTCAGTAGGAACATTCATTGGTTACTTCCAGTAGATAAAATTCTGTCCATGGTCATGTGATGTACCCAGAGGTGATGGGATCCTTAGAAGACACAGCTCTGATACGCATACTGTAAATGTAACGAGCCGTGCACCTGTGTGTCCATCCCATGACCAGGACAGAATTGTATCCACTGGAAGTTACATAGTTACATAGTTACATAGTTAGTACGGCTGAAAAAAGACACATGTCCATCAAGTTCAACCAAGGGAAGGGAAAAGGGAAGGAAAAATTTCTACACATAGGAGCTAATATTTTTTTGTTCTAGGAAATTATCTAACCCTTTTTTAAAGCCATCTACTGTCCCTGCTGTGACCAGCTCCTGCGGTAGGCTATTCCATAAATTCACAGTTCTCACTGTAAAGAAGCCTTGTCGCCTCTGCAGCTTGAACCTTTTTTTCTCCAGACGGAGGGAGTGCCCCCTTGTTTTTTGAGGGGGTTTTACAAGGAACAGGATTTCACCATATTTTTTGTATGTGCCATTAATATATTTATATAAGTTAATCATGTCCCCCCTTAGTCGTCTTTTTTCAAGGCTAAATAGGTTTAATTCTTTCAATCTTTCCTCATAACTTAAATTCTCCATGCCCCTTATTAGCTTCGTTGCTCTTCTTTGTATTTTTTCCAACTCCAGGGCATCCTTTCTATGAACTGGAGCCCAGAACTGAACTGCATATTCTAGATGAGGCCTCACTAATGCTTTGTAAAGTGGCATTATTACATCCCTGTCCCGCGAGTCCATGCCTCTTTTAATACACGACAATATCCTGCTGGCCTTTGAAGCAGCTGATTGACACTGCATGCTGTTATTGAGTTTATGATTTACAAGTACACCCAGATCCTTCTCAACAAGTGAATCCGCCAGTGTAGCGCCCCCTAGGACATATGATGCATGCAGGTTGTTGGTACCAAGATGCATAACTTTACATTTATCTACGTTAAACTTCATTTGCCAAGTGGATGCCCAAACACTTAGTTTGTTTAAATCTGCCTGTAATTCATGAACATCTTCCATAGTCTGAACTATATTACATAGCTTGGTGTCATCTGCAAAAATAGAAATAGTGCTATTAATCCCATCCTCTATATCATTAATAAATAAGTTGAATAATAGTGGTCCCAGCACTGAACCCTGGGGTACACCACTTATAACCGGGGACCATTCAGAGAAGGAATCATTGACCACAACCCTCTGGATACGGTCCTTGAGCCAATTCTCAATCCAATTACAAACTATATTTTCTAAACCTATAGTCCTTAATTTACCCATTAGGCGTCTATGGGGGACAGTGTCAAATGCCTTTGCAAAGTCCAAAAACACTAAATCCACAGCGGCCCCTCTGTCTAGACTTCTGCTCACCTCTTCATAAAAACAGATTAGGTTGGTTTGACAGCTTCTGTCCTTAGTAAAACCGTGCTGGCTGTCACTTATAATGCTATTTATTGTCACATAATCCTGTATATAGTCCCTCAATAGCCCCTCAAACATTTTCCCCACGATGGATGTTCAGCTTACTGGTCTATAATTACCCGGGGAAGACCTAGAGCCCTTTTTGAAAATAGGCACCACATTTGCCCTGCGCCAGTCCCTTGGCACTATACCAGTCACTAGAGATTCTCTGAATATTATGAAAAGGGGGACAGAAATAACTGAACTAAGCTCTTTAAGAATTCTAGGGTGTAACCCATCTGGTCCCGGAGCCTTGTGCACATTTATTTTATTTAATTTAGCTTGGACCATCTCTACATTCATCCAATTCAGTATATCAACTGATATATTAACAGCACTGGCACCGGCTACATCAGCTGCTCCTTCTTCTGTTGTATATACAGAGCTAAAGAACCCATTTAGTAACTCTGCCTTCTCTTGATCCCCTGTGATCAACTCCCCATTACCATTATCTAGGGGTCCTACATGTTCAGACCTTGGCTTTTTTGCATTTATATGCTTGAAGAATTTTTTAGGATTTGTTTTACTATCCTTGGCCACCTGCCTTTCATTTTGTATTTTTGCTAATTTTATTACATTTTTACAGATTTTATTAAGCTCTTTATATTTTACAAAGGCTACAGCTGTACCCTCAGATTTGTATTTTTTAAATGCCCTTTTTTTGTCATGTATTGCCCCTTTCACAGAAGGTGTAAGCCATGTGGGGTTTAATTTGAGTCGTTTATACTTATTACCTAAATAGTTAATGTTCCTACTAAATGTTAGCATGCAGAGATCTTGAAAACCACGAGGAATTAATACAGAAAGTAAATTGGAAAATTGGCAAACTTTTAGTTATACAAGAGATAACATGAATTTTTTTCTGAAACCGGACAACACATTTAAAACATTTGAGGTAATCACATGGTTCTGTCCTAGAAACAAACAGAATATATGCACTATTGGTTAACCAATATTAGAACATAGCTGTTATTAACCTTGTGGTGCCAGAAAATATCTTTATTGTGTAAAAAATGATGTGGTTCCATTAGAATGGACCCCCTTTAACTTGAAAAAAAGCTGGTTCCACATGCACATGTTCTGTTCCATTACATGGGAGTTACTAAAACGTAGGCTACAAGGGTTCCATTTTTCTAATCAAAACAGCCAGGATGGGGAATAGTTTTATTTCACATAAGAATTGTACGAGTCAGTGACAGAGCAGTATTTATAGTGCCAAGGAAAGAATTGGGAAAGGCTTTCCAGATCTAATAGGATGAGATCCAATCTCAACCTTGGTGCTAAATATACGGCTCCTGCATGAAGTCATAATCTAATAGGTATTCCTATTAGATTATGACTTCCTTTGGATAGGCCATCAATTTTTACTGGCTAGAAAACCCAGTTATTAGTGCTTTAGAATTACTGTTAGAAAAGAGTTCTCCGAGACATCGCCTTTGCTATTTGAATCGTTTCACTAGCAATATCCTATACTATAGCATTATCCTGTAGCTCTGCTTAGATATATGGGCACCTTTTTGAAAGAGGTGGTCAGTCAGATTTGCACACATCACTGGTGCTGTAGTTGTAAAGTTAATAGTGTATTATTTATACTTTCATCATTCCATGCAATGCAAGGACGTGTTGTGACAGAAAATGATCCCCCCTCCCCCATCCCCCACTTCTTTTGCTTGTAGCAGAAAAACAAAAGTATCCAAGGGAGTTTCTGCTGATGTCAGACCCACATATTCCAAAACAGAACTTGAAGTTCCAAGGAGATATATCTTCAAGCAATGAAATATCCTACAATCCATATACACCTACAAATTGTATTAAAAAATATAGATTTAAAAAATCCAGACAGATTTTTTGATCAAGCCTATCTTCAAAAAAATGAATTTGCGTATGACACACTTAATCATGTAGTACAAAGAAAAAGAGGAAAGGCCAAATGAGAGCAGAATACTTGTGTGTTTTGTACTAATTGGAATTCCTAGAACTCTATGACCATTAATGATTGGGGACATTGACACGCAGGCCACTGTGTAATCTGCTGTCATGTTATTCTCATAGTTGGCGGCTGCTCTTTATTAATTACTCTGAATAGAACCATACACATACTTCAGGTTCACATTCATCCGGGCTTATGCATAGGTGCTCAGAATAATTTTATCTCATTTTTCTTTGTTCCTTCGCTCCACTGTATAAACAAATCTTGATGGAGCTATTTATATTTTATAGTTTAAAGGTTCCCACGAGAGACATTTATGACACATCCACAGGATGTCATAAACGTCAGATAGATGTGGGTCCCACCTCTGTAACCTGCACCTATCTCCAGAATGGGGCCCCCTAAACCCAATCCAGCCGCTCTGTGTTGTGGATGAATGAGGTGTTGTCCGACCATGAAAAACGTTATATGGTCATGAGTTATGTAAACCGTGTAACTCGCTGAGCTACGCTGTTTCCGCAACTCCATTAGTAGTGAATGGCAGTTACAGAAGCAGTGTAGCATGCAAGCTACTCTGTTTCCGTAACTACCATTATGTCCTACGAGACTTACGGAAACAGCGAGTTACGCTGTTTACCATATAACGTTTTTCATAATCGGAATTGACCTCATCACAACACAGTGGATGTGTCATAAATGTCTCTCGTGGGAAAACCCCTTTAATAACACGATAAAACTGCTGCCAGGCACAATGTTGTTTATAAGACACTTCCTCTAAGGGCCTGTTCACATCAGCGTTTGCTTTTCAGTGATGGGTTCTGTCGGAGAATCCATCGGAGGAACTCATCAACGGAAAGGCAAACGGAAACCATAGCTTCCGTTTGCATTACCATTGATGAGTCGACTGCGCTATTGAATCCTTTAAAAAAAAACGGAAGCCTTATGGAACGGAGACAAACGGAAACCATTATCAACTGAAGCATTGCCATTGAAATCAATGGTAATGCAAACGGAAGCTATGGTTTCCATTCATCTTTCCGTTGATGGATTCCTCTGACGGAACCCATCAACGTAAAGTGAACGCTGATGTGAACAGTCCCTAAGCCATATGTAACAAGTACAAGACACTGGTTTGTGCCAACAGACCTTTGATTTCAGTGATGTCAGTTACTACAGTATATGCTGTTGTTCAGTACCAGAACCCTATTTAGAGGTAACGCAGTCTACTACCATTAACCCCTTGGGGACCCAGCCCAGGACTCCAAACATTTTTCTGTCTTTGCCTACCCGCATCCCATTAGACATAATTTATTTATTATTATGACGGTCGTCATTTGAGGACTTGTTTTTTATAGGATGAGTTGCACATTTTTAGGCATCACTTTGAGGTACATATAAGTTAGCGGTTAAGATATATGAAAATGGCAGCATGCATAAAAAAGACAATTCTGACACTGTGTTTTTTTTTATGCCATTCACCGTTTACCTTTAATCATACTTTAAATTTATTGTGCGGGTTTTTATGCATATGGTGAAACCAAATACGTATGTTTATCATTTTTGTGGACATATATTTAAAAAAAAAAACTACTTGAAAACAAATAGTGTTTACGGCCTTTTTTGTGAATTATTTTAAACTTTATTAAAAAATCCTTTCATTTTTTTATAGTTCAGTTAGAGGACTTTAACTATAACTTTTTTTTATTTTAAAGTGGAAATAGTGGGGAGCGTTATTCTGCTTGCGATTTTTGCAGCGGATACGCAGTTAACCCCTTAAGGACGCGGCCTTGTTTTGGCCTTAAGGCTCAGAGCCCATTTTTCAAATCTGACATATTTCACTTTATGTGGTAATAACGTCGGAATGCTTAAACCTATCCAAGTGGTTCTGAGATTGTTTTCTCGTGACACATTGGGCTTTATGTTAGTGGTAAAATTTGGACGATATATTCAGTGTTTATTGGTGAAAAATTGCAAAATTTAGAGAAAATGTATAAAAAATAGCATTTTTCAGAATTTAAATGCATCTGCTTGTAAAACAGACGGTTATACCACCCAAAATAGTTACTAGTTCACATTTCCCATATGTCTACTTTAGATTGGCATACTTTTTTGAACATTCTTTTATTTTTCTTGGACGTTACAAGGCTTAGAACATAAACAGCAATTTCTCATATTTTTAAGACAATTTCAAAAGCCTTTTTTTTAAGGTACCTGTTCAGTTCCGAAGTGGCTTTGAGGGGCCTATGTATTAGAAACCCCCATAAAACACCCCATTTTGAAAACTAGACACCTCAAAGTATTCAAAACAGGGTTTAGAAGGTTTATTTAACCCTTCAGGAATTTCATAGAAACTAAAGCAAAGTAGAGGTGAAATTTGCAAATTAAATTTTTCTTGCTGAATTTCAATTGTATTACATTTTTTTCTGTAACACAGAAGGTTTTACCAGAGAGACACTACTAAATATGTATTGTCCAGATTCTGCAGTTTTTAGAAATATCCCACATGTGGCTCTAGTGCGCTTGTGGACTAAAACACAAGCCCCAGAAGCAAAGAAGGACCTAGTACATTTTGAGGCCTCTTTTTTATTAGAATATATTTTAGGCAGCATGCCAGGTATGAAGAGGTGTTGAGGTGCCAAAACAGTAGGAATCCCACAAAAGTGACCCCATTTCGGAAACTTCACCCGTCAAGGAAATAATTTATGGTTGTTGTTACCATTTTGACCCCACAGTTGTACACAGCACGTATTTGAATTTGCATCTGTCTACAGATGCCCCATACAGTATAATGCCCACACAGATGCGAATCCCCTTTGTGAATTATTTTAAACTTTATTAAAAAATCCTTTCATTTTTTTATAGTTCAGTTAGAGGACTTTAACTATAACTTTTTTTTATTTTAAAATGGAAATAGTGGGGAGCGTTATTCTGCTTGCGATTTTTGCAGCGGATACGCAGTTAACCCCTTAAGGACGCGGCCTTGTTTTGGCCTTAAGGCTCAGAGCCCATTTTTCAAATCTGACATATTTCACTTTATGTGGTAATAACGTCGGAATGCTTAAACCTATCCAAGTGGTTCTGAGATTGTTTTCTCGTGACACATTGGGCTTTATGTTAGTGGTAAAATTTGGACGATATATTCAGTGTTTATTGGTGAAAAATTGCAAAATTTAGAGAAAATGTATAAAAAATAGCATTTTTCAGAATTTAAATGCATCTGCTTGTAAAACAGACGGTTATACCACCCAAAATAGTTACTAGTTCACATTTCCCATATGTCTACTTTAGATTGGCATACTTTTTTGAACATTCTTTTATTTTTCTTGGACGTTACAAGGCTTAGAACATAAACAGCAATTTCTCATATTTTTAAGACAATTTCAAAAGCCTTTTTTTTAAGGTGCCTGTTCAGTTCCGAAGTGGCTTTGAGGGGCCTATGTATTAGAAACCCCCATAAAACACCCCATTTTGAAAACTAGACACCTCAAAGTATTCAAAACAGGGTTTAGAAGGTTTATTTAACCCTTCAGGAATTTCATAGAAACTAAAGCAAAGTAGAGGTGAAATTTGCAAATTAAATTTTTCTTGCTGAATTTCAATTGTATTACATTTTTTTCTGTAACACAGAAGGTTTTACCAGAGAGACACTACTAAATATGTATTGTCCAGATTCTGCAGTTTTTAGAAATATCCCACATGTGGCTCTAGTGCGCTTGTGGACTAAAACACAAGCCCCAGAAGCAAAGAAGGACCTAGTACATTTTGAGGCCTCTTTTTTATTAGAATATATTTTAGGCAGCATGCCAGGTATGAAGAGGTGTTGAGGTGCCAAAACAGTAGGAATCCCACAAAAGTGACCCCATTTCGTAAACTACACCCGTCAAGGAATTAATTTATGGTTGTTGTTACCATTTTGACCCCACAGTTTGTACACAGCACGTATTTGATTTGGGCTGTGAAATTAAAAAAATTACATTTTTTCCAATAAGATGTCATTTTTAAAACCAATTTCTTAATTTCACAGGGAACAAAATACCCCATTTTTTTGCCCAATTTCTCCTGAGTGCAGCAGTACCTCATTTGTGGTGATAAACTGCCATTTTGGCCCATGGGTGGCCTCAGAAGGGAAGGAGCACTGTGTGTTCTTTGGAGTGCAGATTTTGCTGGATTGGTTTTCGGGTGTCATGCATTTGCAGAGCCCCAGAGGTATCAAAGCAATGGAAACCCACCAAAAGTGACCCCATTTTGGAAACTACACCCCTCAAGGAATTATTGATGGGTAATGTGACCATTTAGACCCCATAGTTTCTTCACATAACTTATTTGAATTGGGCTGGGAATTAAAAAAAATATATGTTTTTCCAATAATATGTAGTTTTACCTCAAAATTTCTTATTTTCACAAGAAATAAAATACTCCATTTTGTTGCCCAATTTATCCTGAGTGCGGCAATGCCCAATATGTGTTGATAAACTGACGTTTGGACCCATGGGAGGGCTCAGAAGGAAAGGACCACCATTTGGCCTACTGGGGATTTTCTGGTGCGAAGTCATGTATGCAGAAGCCCCTGAGGTACCAGTACAGTTGAAACCCCCAAGAAGTGACCCCGTTTTAAAAACTACACCCTTGAGGCATTCATCTAGAGGTGTAGTGAGCATTTTGACCGGAGACATACACCCCATAAACTGTAATGTGGGTTCTCACGGGTATGGCAATACCCTCAATGTTGCTGTTATCAGCTGCCTGGGCACATGGCAGGACTCAGAAGGGAAAGATGAGGGGGATAAGCTGTGCGGAGTGCATCAGGGTAAGTAAAACTGGGGTATATTAAAAATCAAGGGATGTTTGATACATTTTGAAGCACTCTTTCATACGGAGCCTTAGTTTTTCGGGACACGTGTCACATTGATATACTGTGTCCTCCCTTATCCCCCTCTTATAGCAGACTTTGTACCTGTCACGGAGCGGGTTAGTTGACCCACTCTGCCGTACCGCCGCAGCTGGGAGGCAGCTGGCCAAACAACAGGACACCCCAGAAATACAATGTCCCGCACAAGGGTACCTGAATAGTCCAGATGGTGGCCGCAGCTCTGGCACAGATGAGATGGGTGCAGCAGATGGCGCTAAACGTGGCGGATGACACAGGAGCCGCAAGTTGCGCCAGATGTGGCGGATTCCTCCGGATGTGGTAGATAACACAGGACGTGGTGGATTCCTCCGGACGTGGCGGATTCCTGCGGACGTGGCAGATGACACAGGACGTGGCGGATTCCTCCGGACGTGGCAGATGACACAGTACGTGGCAGATTCCTCCGGATGTGGCAGACTCCACAGGACGTTTCAGATTCCTCTGGACGTGGCAGATGACAAAGGACATGGCAGATTCCTCTGGACGTGGCAGATGACACAGGACGTGGCACGACTAGATACTAGGGTAAAGCACGGGAAACAGGAACGGGGAACAAAGTACAGGTAACAACAGGAACGGGAAACACTATGGGACCATTTGCAAGACAGACTGGGAAAACTAACAACGCTCAGGCATCGAACTAGGGTGCTGGACCCCTCTTATAGCCCAGGGTACTCACGGGTCAAAGGTCGTTCAAGATGTGCGGGCTCCGGCTGAGGTGAGTGGATGCAAGCGCTGGCGACTCCTGAGGAGGAGGCTGGGGCCAGCACTTGCCGACTCGTGGCTGCGGCTGTCAGCGGGAGGCTGGAGCTGACAGCCCGCAGCCACGGACATTACAGTATCCCCCCTCTTACGCCCCCTCTTCTTGGGACCGGAGCGAGAGAGAAACTTCTTTAGAAGAGTAGGGGCATTGAGGTTCTCCTCTGGCTCCCAGGACCTCTCTTCGGGACCAAACCCCCTCCAAACCACCAAATACAAGGTCTTTCCTCTCACTCTCTTGGTGTCCAAGATCTCCTTTACCTCAAAGATGTCCGAGGAGCCGCTGGGAGCAACCGCAGGGCTGGGAGTCTTGGAATAGCGGTTTAGGATCACAGGCTTCAGGAGGGAGACGTGGAAGGAGTTGGGAATCCTGAGGGTAGGAGGCAGCCGAAGCTTGTAGGCGACAGGGTTGAACTGCTGCAGGACCTCGAATGGTCCAAGGAACCTTGGAGCGAACTTGTATGAGGGCATCTTCAAGCAAATGTTCCGAGAGGACAGCCAGACTTTAGTCCCCGGAAGATACTGAGGCGGCTCTCTTCTCTTAGTATCTGCCTTTCGCTTCATGCGATCTACTGCCAGCAAAATAGAGGACCGGGTCTATTGCCAGATTTGCAGGAAGTCCCCATATGCTGAGTCAGCAGCGGGAACCTGGGATGAAGTCGACACAGGAAGAGGGACTCTGGGATGTTGACTGTAGACGATGTGAAACGGAGAGGAAGTGGTGGACTCACTTGTGTGGTTGTTGTAAGAAAATTCGGCCCATGGTAGAAGCTGTACCCAGTTATCGTGCTGTGAAGAGATGAAATGGCGGAGATAATTTTCCATGATCTGGTTGATCCTCTGAACTTGCCCATTGGACTGGGGGTGATAGGCAGAGGAAAAGTCCAATCTCACATCCAGGAGTTTACAGAGGGCTCTCCAGAACTTAGAGGTAAACTGAACCCCCCGGTCGTACACAATGTGAAGAGGCAAGCCATGCAAGCGGAAGATGTGCTGGATGAAGAGACTTGCCAGACGAGGAGCAGAAGGTAGGCCGGTCAGCGGGATAAAATGAGCCATCTTAGAGAACCGATCCACCACCACCCAGACAGTGTTACATCCTGCTGAGGGGGGAAGGTCTGTGACAAAGTCCATCGCAATGTGCTGCCAGGGGGCATTGGGTACAGGCAGAGGTTGAAGCAGGCCGGCAGGCTTGCTGTGAGTCACTTTGTTAGAGGCACACACCGTGCAAGAAGAGACAAAGTCCAGAACATCCTTGTGTAGCGTGGACCACCAAAAGTGACGAGCGATCAGGTCTAAGGTTTTACAGACACCGGCGTGCCCAGCAAGTTTAGAACTATGTCCCCAGCGGAGAATTCTTCTCCTGTCCGCCAACCGAACAAAAGTCCTCCCAGGAGGGATGTCTCTAACCTGCAGAGGATTAGCAGTGACGATGCAGGATGGGTCTATGATGGTCTGGAGGGACTCCACCGTGTCTTCCATCTCAAACGATCTGGACAGGGCATCTGCCCTCACATTCTTGTCCGCGGGACGGTAGTGGAGCGCAAACAGAAAACGGGTGAAGAACAGCGACCACCTGGCTTGACAAGGATTAAGTCTTTGAGCGGACTGAGGGTAAGTGAGGTTCTTGTGGTCGGTGCAGATCAGGATGGGGTGAGCAGCGCCCTCCAGAAGATGTCTCCACTCCTCCAGGGCCAATTTGATGGCCAGCAGCTCCCGATCTCCAATGGAATAATTGCGCTCAGCAGAAGAAAACAGTCTAGAGTAGTAGCCACATACTACAGCCTTTCCTTTGGAGCTCCTCTGTAACAGAAGTGCACCTGTACCGACAGAGGAAGCGTCCACTTCCAGTGAGAACTGCCGAGATACGTCAGGATGATGGAGGATCGAGGCTGAAGTGAAGGCACTCTTCAGGCTATTAAATGCAGACTCTGCCTCTGGAGTCCACACTTTGGCGTTCACACCCTTCTTTGTAAGGGTCGAGATAGGAGACGTCAGAGAAGAGAAGTTAGGAATAAACTGCCGGTAGAAATTGGCGAATCCCAGGAACCACTGTATGGCCCTTAAGCCTTGGGGACGTGGCCACTCCAGGACAGCCTTCACTTTCTCAGGATCCATCTTGAGGCCTTGATCCGAGATGATGTAGCTCAGGAAGGGCAGAGAACTCTTCTCAAAGACGCACTTCTCCAGCTTGGCGTATAAATGATTCTCCCTCAATCGTAGTAGAACCTGACGAACATGCCTCCGATGAGTCGTCTGATCTGGGGAGAAAATCAAAATATCATCGAGATAAACAACAACACAGACATAGAGTAGATCTCGGAAGATGTCGTTAACGAACTCCTGAAACACTGCTGGAGCATTACACAGTCCGAAGGGCATCACCAGGTATTCATAGTGCCCGTCCCGGGTGTTAAATGCCGTCTTCCATTCGTCACCCCGGCGAATCCGAACTAGATTGTAAGCCCCACGCAGGTCTAGCTTAGAAAAAATTTTGGCCCCTCGTATGCGATCAAATAGCTCAGAGATGAGTGGCAACGGGTATTTGTTCTTGACTGTGATCAGGTTGAGGCCCCTGTAGTCAATGCAGGGACGAAGGGATCCATCCTTCTTTTTAACGAAGAAGAATCCAGCACCGGCCGGGGAGGAAGATTTTCGTATAAAACCCCTCTCCAGATTCTCCTTTATATAGGCCGACATGGATAGAGACTCAGGCAATGAGAGAGGATATACCCGTCCACGGGGAAGAGAGGCATTAGGAACCAGTTCAATGGGGCAGTCATAGGTGCGATGTGGAGGCAGCGTCTCAGCCTCCTTTTTGCTGAAAACATCTGCATACTGAGCAAAATGGGGAGGCAGTCCTGACAGCGACTGAGGCAGAGAAGGCTTGACAGGATGGATCTGCAACAGACAACGACCATGGCACTTGGAGCCCCATTGGAGAACCTCTCCAGAATTCCAGTCCAGGACTGGGGCATGAAGTCGAAGCCAAGGCAGGCCCAGCAGAACAGGATTGATGGCCTTGGGCAAAACAAGGAACGAAATAAATTCAGAGTGAAGTACTCCAAACTGGAGCTTCAATGGCTTGGTTTTAGAGATAATGGGATCAGGCAGAGGCAGTCCATTAACTGAGGCCACAGCCAAAGATGTCTCTAGGGGAACTGTGGGCAGCTGAAGATGATCCACAAGCTCTTTCTGGATGAAATTTGCAGCAGAGCCAGAGTCAAGATAGGCAGAGACTTGATGCGTCCTGTCGCCGGATACCAGGGTCACAGGAATAGTCAGTTTGGAAGCGAATCCTCTGTTAGATTCTGTTCCACCTAGTGTTGTCTCTCCAACCAATCCTAGGCAATGGGGTCTCTCCGGCCTCTGGGGGCACAGGCGCACAATATGGCCTCCATGGCCGCAATACAAACAAAGTCCAGAAGTGCGTCTGTGTTGTTTCTCCTGAGTAGACAATTTAACATAATTACTCTGCATCGGGTACTCTGGTGGGACGACTGAGAAGGATTGCGGGACAGCAGAATCCAGCCTAGGAAGTTCTCTCTCCCGGAGAACCTCTTGGGAACGTTCTCGGATCCTCATGTCGACGCGGGAGGCGAGTAGGATAAGGTCGTCCAGGGTAGATGGCAGATCGCGAGCAGCCAGATCGTCCTTGATCCCTGAAGACTGTCCCTGCCAGAATGTAGCCACCAAAGCCTCGTTGTTCCAGGTCAATTCAGCAGCCAGGATACGGAACTGAATGGCATACTCGCCCACGGAGAGGTCTCCCTGGTGTAGGGTCAGCAAGGATGCAGCAGCCGAAGAAACTCTCCCAGGTTCCTCAATGATCGAGCGGAAGGTCCGTAAGAAGCACTGCAAGTCCTGGGTCTGAGGTCCCTGATGTTCCCACAGAGGATTGGCCCATGCCAGGGCTTTGCGGGTAAGGAGAGAGATGATAAAGGCGATCCGGACGTCATCCGAGCAGAAGGACCTGGCATGTAGTCTGAAATGGATCAGGCACTGATTCAAAAATCCCCCTCGGATCTCCGTCATAGTGTGGAGGTAGCGGCAAGAAACACAGGGGGTTGGTACCGGTACAGACAGGTGGTGTAGCAGGCGGAACCGCAGGAACGGGTGCGGTGATGACTGTGGACGGAGCAAGCAGCCGATGGGATATGGCGTTCACCGACAGGAGGAGCTGGTCTTGTCGTGACTGGAGATCCTCCATCTCAGCCAGCATGGCTTGTGTAGTCAACGTCTCAGGTTGACCAGCGGGGTCCATGGCCTGAGCGTACTGTCACGGAGCGGGTTAGTGGACCCACTAGGCCGTACCGCCGCAGCGGGGAGGCAGCTGGCCAAACAACAGGACACCCCAGAAATACAATGTCCCGCACAAGGGTACCTGAATAGTCCAGATGGTGGCCACAGCTCTGGCACAGATGAGATGGGTGCAGCAGATGGCGCCAAACGTGGCGGATGACACAGGAGCCGCAAGTTGCACCAGACGTGGCGGATTCCTCCGGATGTGGCAGATAACACAGGACGTGGTAGATTCCTCCGGACGTGGCGGATTCCTCCGGACGTGGCAGATGACACAGGACGTGGCGGATTCCTCCGGACGTGGCAGATGACACAGTACGTGGCAGATTCCTCCAGACGTGGCAGACTCCACAGGACGTGGCAGATTCCTCCGGACGTGGCAGATTCCTCTGGACGTGGCAGATGACACAGGACGTGGCAGATTCCTCTGGACATGGCAGATGACACAGGACGTGGCACGACTAGATACTAGGGCAAAGCACGGGAAACAGGAACGGGGAACAAGGTACGGGTAACAACAGGAACGGGAAACACTAAGGGACCATTTGCAAGACAGACTGGGAAAACTAACAACGCTCAGGCATCGAACTAGGGGGCTGGACCCCTCTTATAGCCCAGGGTACTCACGGGTCAAAGGTCGTTCAAGATGTTCGGTGCGCACGCTGCCCCTTTAAGAGCTGGGACGAGCGTGCGCGCGCACCCTGCGGGCTCCGGCGGAGGTGAGTGGATGCAAGCGCTGGCGTCTCCTGAGGAGGAGGCTGGGGCCAGCGCTTGCCGACTGGTGGCTGCGGCTGTCAGCGGGAGGCTGGAGCTGACAGCCCGCAGCCACGGACATTACAGTACCTCTTTTGACTTTTTCCTTTCTTGCCAGTTTGGGGAACTTCTCCTGGAAAGTGTTGCCCTGGTACGATGCGTGTGGCCCCGCTTCCAGAAGTACTTGGTGCCCCCCCCCTTCTTGGTCCCTAAAAATTAGTTTCTTGATAACCACCTCTTGAAATTCCAGGAAATTTCCCGTCTGGCCTGCACAGTGACGTAGCACGTACGCATTGTACAATGCCATCTGTATGATGTGCACGGCCAGCTTCTTATACCACACCGCATGGCGCTGTAGGGCTTCAGGACTTGGTCTCATGTACCTATTGTAGTTCAGGATGCAGTCTGGTTTGGGGGTCTCTGTACTGGTACCTTGTACAGGTACATGGGTACTGGTGTGACATCTCTCTTGTCCTTGTACGTGACACACAATATGTTGCCACTAGATTGTGCCCTTCTCTCACCCCTTCTGAGTGTTTGCCCAAGCAGAGTCTTAGGGAGGCCTCTCAGATTTCTTCTAGCAGTGCCGCATGCCGAAGGACTTCTGGAAGCGAGGCATTTGAAGAGTGGGACGCTGGTATAAAAATTATCCAGGTAGATGTTGTAACCCTGGTCTAGCAGTGGGTGCACCAAATCCCACACAATTTTTGCATTAACTCCCAGTAAGGGGAGGAATTCTGGGGGCTGAGCACTGGTGTCCTTCCCTTCATATATCCTAAATTTGTAGGTATACCCTGATGCACTCTCGCACAGCTTATACATCTTCACACCATACCTTGCCCTCTTACACGGCAGGTACTGGCGGAATTGAAGCCTCCCTTTAAAATGTACCAAGGACTCATCAATAGAAATACCACTTCTCGGGGGTGTATGCTTGGGAAAACCTGGCACTGAAACAGTCTAATAGGGGTCTCCGTTTATACAAACGGTCAAAACTGGAGTCGTCTTGGAGTAGGCAATGCTCATTAGGAGAAGCAAAGTATTGCCTCATTTTTTTTTAGGTTCCAGTTAAGTTCTGAAGTTGCTTTGAGGGGCCTATATATTAGACACCCCCATCAAACACCCCATTTTAGAAACTAGACTCCTCAAAGTATTTACAACAGCATTTAGAAAGTTTATGAACTCTTTAGGTGTTTCACAGGAATTTAGAGCAAAGTAGAGGTGAAACTTACATATTTATTTTTGTCAGATAATCCTTTTTATACCATTTTTTTTCTATAACACAAAAGGTTTTACCAGAGAAACGCAACTTAATACTTATTGCCCAGATTCTGCAGTTTTGAGAAATATCCCACATGTGGCCCTAGTGCGGTAATGGACTGAAGCACCGGCCTCTGAAGCAAATGAGCACCTAGTGGATTTTGAGGCCTCTTTTTTATTAGGCACCATGTCCGGTTTGAAGAGGTCTTGTGGTGCCAAAACAGTGGAAACCCCCCAAAAGTGACCCCATTTTGGAAACTAGACCCCTTGAGGAATTCATTGTAGTTTTCTTGGGGTACATGCGGCTTTTTGATAATTTTTTATTCTATTTTAAGGTGGCGTGGTGACTAAAAAACAGCAATTCTACTATTGTTTTTTTATTCTATTTCTTTTACAGCGTTCACCGTGCGCTATACATGACACATTCACTTTATTCTGTGTGGCGATATGATTACTGCGATACCAGATGTTTATAGGTTTTTTATGTCTTATGGCGTTTGCACAATAAAATACGTTATGTAAAAAATCATTTACTTTTTGTGTTACCATATTCTAAGAGCCAGAACTTTTTTATTTTTTCATCAATAAAGCCGTGCGAGGACTTATTTTTTGCGTAACGAACTGTAGTTCCAATCATTACCATTTTTAGGTACATGTGACTTTTTGATCTCTTTTTATTCCATTTTTTGGGAGGTGAAGTGTCCAAACAATTGTGATTCTGGTACGGTTTATTATTATTTTCGTTTACGGCATTCATAGTGCGGGATAAATAACAAAATAATTTTGTAGCTCAGGCTGTTACGGACGCAGCGATACCAAGTATGTATGGTTTATTTGTTTATTTATCTATTTTTATTAATAATAAAGGACTAATAAGGGAAAAAGGGGGATTTTTACTTTTATTACTTTTAAAACTTTTATTTTCTTATTTTTACACATATTTTTTTTACTTTTTTTTTTACTTTATTACTTTGTCCCAATAGGGGACTTGAGGGCAGGAGGCCCTGATCGCTATTCTAATACACTGCACTACATGCGTAGTGCAGTGTATTAGAGCTGTCAGCTACTCACTGACTTCAAGCATAGTGGGTCCTGACTTTGTCAGGACCCACTAGGCTTCCGTCTATGGCATAGGCGGATGCCATTGTTTGGTGTCCGGTTGCCATAGTCACCATCGCCGGCCGCTATCGTGTAGCAGGCCGCCGATGGTAGCTTAACCCCTAAAATGCTGCGATCTCTATTGAACGTGGCTTTTAAGGGGTTAATCAGTGGGGATACCGTGATCGGTCCCCGCTGTAGGAGCTCCTCTATGTGTCGGGAGGACGGCCGAAATGGCCATTACTCCCGAGACGTACTATTAGGTCATGGAGCGCGAACGATACAGCTACCATGACCTAATAGTACGTCCAGGAGCGGGAAGGGGTTAATCTAAAACAAAATCTGCAGCATTTTTTTTTGCAGATTTTGACTTACCTATTCAACTCAATGGGGAAAATACTCAACAAATACACATCCACTCTGCAGTAGAAATTGGTAAAAAATCTGCATCGCTGGTCAATTTCCGCATAGAAATTTTCCGCAGTGTGTGGATGAGATTTGTTAAAATCTGATCCACTTTGTAGCTACTATAATACGCTGCAGATTTTCTGCTCGCAAATCCACGCAGAAAATCAGCAGTAATTCAGCTACGTGTGAACATGTATCATAATACATTTACTTTTAAGGGTAATGTAATGTCATATTACTGCCTGTCCGTATACAATAGACATGCTGCCTGCTAGAGCATAACTGCTTTTGACAGCTCCACAACTGCTACCGATCATGGTACAGAAGGGATTATATCATCTCCAATCCCGGCCACTGCTATAAATCACAGCTATTCTCCTATAGGCAGGGCTAAAATGAGGGGAAGAGAGTAGGCAGCTGTCTAGGGCGTTATTAAGGGCTACAATTTATGTATTAAGAAAACACAATGATTATTTTGTAGAATCAACTGGACACTGTGTCTAGACTAAAAATAATGCTGTAGGTGCTGAAGGGTGGTCAGCTGGACCTACATTGAGAATTACACATATGTGGTGGGGATGTTTTTTTTTTAAGGATCATGGACAGTATGTACTGTATTATCAATAAGAGTGCTAGGAATTGGTTGGCAAGACAGGCAATTAAAAAAGTGTTTGTTAATCTGACGGCTATCATGCTTAACTTCAGGGTACTGAGGGTGTCCTTCTAAGACCCTTGACTTGGGCACCAAGACAGCTTTTTCCTCCCCTGCTGTGAGTGCAGGAAAAAATTATATAAAGGGAAAAAGAAGAGCAATGGGAGGCTATTGGAATTTATCGACAGATACAGGAACAGTGACATGGTTGAAATGCTACCAAATAAATCTTACTGTTCTATTTATGTAAAATTGCAATTTATGGTTTATTTCCAGAGACCCTGAGCTGATGGGGATGCATATAACTAAATGAGGGGCGGGTATAACTAAGTGGGGCCTTATTCTAGTTTTTACCATGCCCCAGTTCCCTATGGATCATATTCTTTTTCTCATTAACACACAGAACCCTTCACAAAGTGAGAAATTAATCCATGGAAAATCCGGTTTTGTCACAGATTTGATGAGGTTTTTTTTGCCATTGACCTCACTGGGGAACACAGCATTGAAAACTGCACTTAAAAATCCAGGTGCTGAATCATGCAATGATCAGAGTACTAGTCATTTCTTCTTTGAATGCTGGATTATTCTGCAGTGTTCTTGACCAAAGTACTGAGAGAAAGAAATATATAAATAATGGTTTTACACATCGTCGAAAGTTTCTAGTTGAATAAACTGTAGGCAGATAATAGTTATTCTGCGAGATCTTCTGAAGTGTATTTAACAGTTCTATTCAATCCCATGTAACACTTCCTCTAAGTTAAATTTAACATGAAAAAACAGGATATGTTCCCAAATCCCAGGTAACTTTCATAGAACCTTGAACCGCCTGCAATTTATCCCTGACAGTCTACACCCGCCTAGTTTACTCAGAGAAACAGTTGTAATTCTGACCTTTTATTACAATAAGAATAGCAAAAGGAAATAAACATTGTGATTCAGGACAAACCAGAAACAATGATTGAGATTGCATTGTTATATTATAGTTAAATAATCTGTTTTCCTATAATGAGATCTTATGATAAATGATGCTAGAATACATAATGTTAGTCATGTAACTCATATTAGTAATACAGAACATAAATGCAGGGGCGTAACTAGGAAACACTGGGCCCCAAGGCAAACTTTTGACTGGGCCCCCCTCCCCTGATTGCTACACACACCCGCCCTTGTAGATAGTGCCCCCCTGTAAATAGTGCCATACAGCCCCCTCCTGTAGACAGTGCTATACAACCCCCCCTGTAGACAGTGCTATCCAGCGCCCCCTGTAGACAGGGCTATACAGCCCCCCTGTAAACAGTGCTATACAGCGCCACCTGTAGACAGGGCTATACAGCGCCCCCTGTAGACAGGGCTATACAGCCTCCCCATACAGTGCTATACAGCCACCCCTTGTAGACAGTGTTATACTTTCAAGTATCACATAGAGGGATTATCGATGCGGCGCACAGTGGCAATGTAATGACAGGGATAGGGAAACAGACAAGTGAGCCCTAATCTACCCGCCACTCAGTCCCTGCCTACATGCAACGTCCCGCCCTAGGCGACGGGGTACAACTGGGTGAAGGTCCTTACACTCAATAAGTGCACGACTGACAACAGACAAGGAAACACAGAACAAAGGGAAATGGGGCAGTTGCCCATGGCAACACCGTGAGCAACAAGAGTAGTAAGCGAGCCGAGTCAAACCAGGAGAGTACGAGGTGCCAAACGTAGAGCAGGAGAGTAGTGAACAAGCCGAGTCAAACCAGGAGTGTACGAGGTACCAAACGCAGAGCAGAAGAGTAGTCAGTAAGCCAGGGTCAATACGAAGCAGGGACAAGTAGTTCAAGAAGCTGCAGCAGGGCTAGGAAACCAACAGAGAAGAATCACAAGCAAGGAGGAACAGGAAAGGCAGGTAAAAATAGACAGAGGGCGGGAGCTAGTTCCGTCTGGCCAGGCTGTGATAGGCTCTCCCACTCCTAAGCCTGCCATCCTGAGTGGTGGAAGATGGAGTCAGTCTCACAGACATAGAAGCAGGTGCAGACTGATTACCTATGGGCGTGGATACAGAAGCTGTGCCTGGCAGATCCTTAACAGTACCCCCCCTTTTATGAGGGGCCACCGGACCCTTTCTAGATGGACCTGGTTTATTGGGGAAACGAAGGTGGAACCTCCTGACCAATACCCCAGCGTGAACATCCCGGGCGGGTACCCAAGTCATCTCCTCAGGCCCGTATCCTCTCCAATGGACCAGGTACTGGAGGGAGCCTTGGACCATCTTGCTGTCCACAATCTTGGCCACCTCGAATTCTACCCCCTCAGGGGTGAGAAAAGGGAAAGGAGGCTTCCTCGAGGGAGCCAAGGACGGGGAGCAGCGTTTAAGGAGGGAGGCATGAAACACGTTGTGTACTCAAAAAGATGGGGGCAACTCCAGTCGGAAGGAGACAGGATTGAGGACTTCAATGACCTTGTACGGCCCTATAAACCGGGGAGCAAACTTCTTGGAAGGGACTTTAAGGCGCAAGTTCTTTGACGATAGCCACACCAGATCCCCGACCATAAACAAGGGGTTAGCAGAACGTCTTCTATCTGCCTGAGTTTTTTTGTATGCTCTGGGACGCCTCTAGGTTCTTCTGAACCTGGGCCCAGACTGTGCACAGTTCCCGATGAATGACCTCTACCTTGGGATTGTTGCAACTACCAGGTGAAATGGAGGAGAACCGTGGATTAAACCCAAAATTACAGAAAAAGGGGGAGACCCCTGACCAGTTACTGACCTGGTTATTAAGGGAAAATTCGGCGAGGGAAATGAATGAGACCCAATCATATTGACAGTCAGAGATAAAACACCTTAAATATTGTTCTAGAGACTAATTAGTCCTCTCGGTTTGGCCATTAGTTTCAGGATGGAAGGCAGAGGAGAAGGACAGATCAATTTCCAACTTTTTACAGAAGGCTCTCCAAAACAAAGAAACAAATTGTACCCCTCTGTCAGAAACAATATTGAAAGCTTGTCTCGGGTTTAGCCTCTGGGCAGATTCTAGGAAAACCAGATTCTTGTGGTCGGTAAGGACCGTTACCTGGTGCCTAGCCCCCTCCAGGAAGTGGTGCCACTCTTCAAATGCCCATTTAATGGCTAAGAGTTCGCGGTTGCCAATATCATAGTTACTCTCAGTGGGCGAAAACATCCTGGAGAAGTAGGCACAGGGACGGAGATGGGTGAGGGACCTGGTACCCTGGGACAAGACAGCCCCCACTCCCACCTCGGATGCGTCAACCTCCACGATAAACGGCTCCATTTTTTTGGGCTGAACCAACACCGGGGCCGAGATAAAGCACTTCTTAAGGACCTCAAAAGCCTGGACAGCCTAAGGAGGCCAGTGGAGGAGATCAGCACCTTTGCGAGTGAGATCCGTAAGAGGCTTAGCGATGACCGAGAAGTTAGCAATAAATCTCCTGTAATAATTAGCGAACCCCAAGAAACACTGTAACGCCTTCAGGGAGGCAGGTTGGACCCATTCCGCCACAGCCTGGACCTTGGTGGGGTCCGTGTGGAATTCATGAGGAGTGAGGATTTGACCCAAAAACGGTATCTCCTGCACCCCAAACACACATTTTTCGGTCTTCGCAAACAGTTTGTTTTCCCGAAGGACCTGGAGCACCTTCCTGACATGCTCAATGTGGGAGGACCAGTCCTTGGAAAACACAAGTATGTCATCAAGGTACACTACAAGAAATACCCCCAGGTAATCTCTTAAAATCTCATTTATGAAATTCTGGAAGACCGTGGGAGCATTACACAACCCAAAGGGCATGACGAGGTATTCGAAATTACCTTCGGGCGTGTTAAACGCAGTCTTCCACTCATCCCCCTCTTTGATGCGGATAAGGTTATACGCCCCCCGTAGATCAAACTTAGAGAACCATTGGGCCCCCTGAACCTGATTAAAGAGATCAGGAATCAAAGGAAGGGGATACTGGTTCCTTACAGTGACCTTATTCAAGTTACGGTAGTCAATGCATGGCCTAAGACCACCATTCTTCTTCCCTACGAAGAAGAAGCCAGCACCTACCGGAGAAGTAGAGGGGCGAATGTAACCCTTGGCCAGGCATTCCTGGATATACTCTCTCATGGCTTCACGTTCGGGACAAGAGAGATTAAATATCCTACCCTTAGGGAGCTTAGCTCCTGGTACCAAATCGATAGCGCAATCGTATTCTCTATGAGGAGGTAACACTTCGGAGGCCTCCTTAGAGAAAACATCAGCGAAGTCCTGAACAAACTCAGGTAACGTGTTCACCTGCTCAGGGGGAGAAATAGAATTAACAGAAAAACATGACGTCAAGCATTCATTACCCCATTTGGTAAGATCCCCAGTATTCCAGTCAAACGTGGGATTATGCAACTGCAACCAGGGAAGGCCTAAAACCAAATCGGACGATAATCCCTGCATCAACAGTACAGAGCACTGCTCCAAATGCATGGAGCCAACAAGGAGTTCAAAAACAGGGGTATGCTGTGTAAAATAACCATTAGCAAGAAGAGTGGAGTCGATACCCACTACCGGAACAGGTTTAGACAAATCAATCAAAGGCATAGCTAGAGACATAGCAAATTCCACAGACATGATATTAGCAGACCTACCACCAAAAGAGACCTGAAAGGGAAGCAAGATTTTATTACGTTTCATATTTACGGGAAATACCTGTGCGCCCAAGTGACCTCCCCGATGATCACTTAGGCGCGGAAGTTTTCCAGCTGCTTATTCTTATGCCTAGGACAGGTGTTCACTTGATGCTTGTCATCCCCACAATAGAAGCAGAGACCATTCTTCCTGCGGAACTCTCTACGTTGTTGGGGGGACACGGAGGCCCCGAGTTGCATAGGTACCTCCGAGTCTTCCGTGGAAGAACGAAGCAATGGAACCTCGGGATGCATCATGGTGGAGTCAGAGGAGAAAACACATAAACGTTCACGTTGTCGTTCCCTGAGACGTCGGTCAAGTCGTACCGCTAAAGCCATAACCTGGTCTAGGGAGTCAGAAGAGGGATAGCTAACTAGCAGGTCTTTCAGGGCGTTCGACAGACCCAACCTAAACTGGCACCTTAAGGCAGGGTCATTCCACCGAGGCGCTACGCACCACTTCCTAAAGTCAGAGCAATACTCCTCAACAGGTCTCTTACCCTGACGTAAGGTCACCAGCTGACTCTCGGCAAAGGCAGTCCTGTCAGTCTCGTCATAAATGAGTCCGAGAGCAGAAAATAAAAGATCAACGGAGAAAAGTTCAGGGGCGTCAGGAGCCAAGGAGAAGGCCCATTCTTGGGGCCCTTCCTGGAGCCGGGACATAATTATACCCACCCGCTGGCTCTCAGAACCTGAGGAGTGGGGCTTTAAACGAAAATAGAGCCTAAAACTCTCCCGAAAGGAGAGAAAAGTTTTCCGGTCCCCTGAGAACCGGTCAGGCAACTTGAGGTGGGGTTCAAGAGGTGAGGTGAGGGGTACTACCATGGTAGCATCAGGCTGGTTGACCCTCTGAGCCAGGGCCTGGACCTGTAGGGAGAGACCCTGCATTTGCTGAACCAGGGTCTCAAGGGGGTCCATAGTGGTGTGAGGGACCAGGATAGAGTAGTTATATGGGCTTGTGATTATGTAATGACAGGGATAGGGAAACAGACAAGTGAGCCCTAATCTACCCGTCACTCAGTCCCTGCCTACTTGCAACGACCCGCCCTAGGTGACGGGGTACAACTGGGCGACGGTCCCTACACTCAATAAGTGCATGACAGACAACAGACAAGGAAACACAGAACAAAGGGAAACGGGGCAGTTGCCCACAGCAACACCGTGAGCAACAAGAGTAGTAAACGAGCCGAGTCAAACCAGGAGAGTACGAGGTGCCAAACGTAGAGCAGGAGAGTAGTGAACAAGCCGAGTCAAACCAGGAGTGTACGAGGTACCAAACGCAGAGCAGAAGAGTAGTCAGTAAGCCAGGGTCAATACGAAGCAGGGACAAGTAGTTCAAGAAGCTGCAGCAGGGCTAGGAAACCAACAGAGAAGAATCACAAGCAAGGAGGAACAGGAAAGGCAGGTATAAATAGACAGAGGGCGGGAGCTAGCTCCATCTGGCCAGGCTGTGATAGGCTCTCCCACTCCTAAGCCTGCCATCCTGAGTGGTGGAAGATGGAGTCAGTCTCACAGACATAGAAGCAGGTGCAGACTGATTACCTATGTGCGTGGATACAGAAGCTGTGCCTGGCAGATCCTTAACAGGCAATTTTGTTTTATTTTAAGACACTCCTCTAATCCCACCCAATCCATGACCATACACACCCGGTTCAGCCCACACAGTATCATGCTCCCATAGTGCCCCCCACACAGTATAATGCCCCATACAGTATAATGCCCACACAGATGACCCATACATTATAATGCTCACACAGATGCCCCATACAGTATAATGCCCACACAGATGCCCCTTACAGTATAATGCCCACACAGATGACCCATACAGTATAATGCCCACACAGATGCCCCGATGCAGTACAATGGCCAAACAATTCCTCCATGCAGCATAATACCCCCATAGCTGCCCCACACAGTATAATGCTGCCCATACAGTATAATGCCAACATAGCTGTCCTCACCATATAATGCCCCCACAGTATAATGCCGCCCATACAGTATAATGCCCACCATATAGTAAAATGCTCCTATAGCTGCCACCATGTCAGCCCTCTTCTTTACCCAGTATAATGCCCCATAGTGCCTAATAGAAAATAACATAATTACTTACCTATACATGTTCCCACGCCGGGTCGCAGATCCTTCTCCTCCGGTCTGTGCTGTGAGTGACTCGGCGCAGGCAAGCGCAATGTAGTGATGTCATCATGCCTGCCTGCACAAAGCCGCTCATGGCAGAGTGAATGCTGGAGCAAGGATCTGTCAGCTCCTTGCTCCAGCATTCATGAATAGGGACCAGCGCAATCAGCGCTGTGTGGCTACGGAGGCCCTGTTGGCCCGCCAGGCTTAGAGGCCCGGTCGCAATTGCGACCATTGTGACCCCTAGAGCTACGCCACTGTTACAGTAACCTATGGTAGAACAGCTAGATTCCTCCCTGCTCTGTCAAAGTGCTCAATAGCATCTGCGTCCGAAGGACGCAGATCCTATTGAATGTGGTGTTGCTGGCGGCATGGGCCCCCTCATGCCGCGGGCCCCATAGCAGCCACTATGGCTGCTACAGTGGTAGGTACGCCACTGCATAATTGATGTCCCCTGTTTGTCTGTAACCAGCATAAAAGTGTCACCTAGTAGTCATATATAAAAAAAAATATTCTACAGTGGACCTATAGAACATATACAGTGCTGTGAAATAGTATGTGTCCCCTTCCTAATGTCCTTTATTATTGCTTATTTGTCTCACTTAAAGCAACCCTCCAGTCCAAAAAATTTGACTATACATTGGAAACTTACCTGCTGCCCCACTCCTGAATGATACACCCTCTGTTCTGGTGCCCTGTCTTCCGTTCTCCAAGATGGCCACCACAGTCTTAGACTTTGCTATGGGGAGTTTCTTTAGACATCTGAGATACACCCTCTCCACTGCCCTCCAATAGACAAGCGCTGATGATTTGAAAAAGCTCTCCAATGTATAGTCAGATTTTTTCTTGGACTGGAGGGTCGCTTTAAAGAATGCATTCAGTGATCCACTTATAACCTCTCGGGATATGCACCTCAGTTTTAAAATTCAAGCATCTAATCTAGAATTAAAAAGTGAGTGGTCTTTGCTGTTTCTTAGCAGGCTGCACTGGAGTATTCATTGCAATATGGAGTTAAGTAGGAGTATACTTGAATTACTGCAGCATTTTATTTCTTCCTTGCTGAGAGATACTGTAGCCTGGCTAGCCTGCAAAAAAGACTCCAAATTTACACCACCAAAATATAACGGAAGTCCCAATGCAGCCCATCCATAGAATTATAAGCATCAGTAGCCTTTCCTAAGATCAGTGTGTAGGATTCCTCAATACGAAAAAGATAGGGCAACAATTTATGGAAGAGTAGCAAGGCAGAAACTACTACTATCCAATACTCAACTCATATTTGCAAAAAAATAATGGCAATGGTAATTTCTATAGAAAGCCAAAAGTTAAACACTTTCGTTCTGGGCAAAACAAACAGATCATACCAACAGTCAAATATAGTGGTGGCAGTATGGTGGTGTAGGGACACTGACCAAAACACAAAAAGAGGTTGAACTGTTTAGAAATATGTACAATGTTGTAACTACATAAAAAATGTGAAAACTCACTTTTATTTTCTATTTTACCAATAGACAAATGTGAATAAAGGTTGAAATTCTTTAATACTGATTGTTCTTTCAGACTCTATTGCCTTATACTGGGAAAATAAGGCTCCATAATAGGAAATTTGTCTGTAGCGAGGAAATCAAATTTTCACGGATTTATTCATCTCTAGTTGTAGCGTACCTATCTTTATTTGTCTAAAGATGTGTGATATGATATAGCTTGGTTGGTGGTTGGATCCATCTAACCTACAATATGTCTCTATATATACTAATTGTCTTCATTCTCTGAAATGTTAGCTTTACTATTTAATGCAAATCAGCCAATCATGTGTCAGCCACTAAATGCATAAAACCATGCAAGGAGTGATGCAACGCTCTGAGAAAAATATTGGCTTGTTTTCCTGTGCTAACATTTTTATTACTTTTCTTTATCTTAAAATTTAAGAATGACTTATATATCTGCGTAATTTAACAGATATGTCCTCCTTTGCAACCAATTTTTTATTGTTCCAAAGCATCTAAAAAAAACTAAGCAACTTTGCAAATAGTCCTGATTAAAAATATCCTTCAATTTTGTTTGTACGGCTCATAGTGATTAGAACCTTCTAAAGTGGTCTAAGTAAGGACAACTGGTAAACCGACAAAAGGGTCATGTGCTCTTTGATAGACCAGGAGAGTGAAGGCTAGCTCATCGGGTCCGATCCCTTAGTACAGCGACTGTAGCACATATTGCTGAAAGGTTAATGCTGCTATGATAGAGAGGTGTCAGAACAAGCAGGGCAATGCAGTTTGATGTGTTTGGGACTGTATACCTGCAGACCGGTCAGAGTGCCCATGCTGACCCCTGTCCACCATCAAAAGTACCTACAATGGGCACGTGAGTATCAGAACTGGATGAAGCAATGGAAGAAGGTTGGCCGGTCTGATAAATCACAATTTCTTTACATCATGGGGAAGACTAAGTGGGTGGGTGTCTCTTCCCTCGGGAAGAGATGCCACCAGAAGGCACTATAAAAAAATGTTGTTCTGGAAAACCGTGGATCCTGGCATTCATGTGGATGTTGCTCTGACATGTACCAACTAACTAAACATAGTTGCAGACCAAGTACACCCCTTCATGACAACTGTATTCCCTAATGGCATTGACCTCTTTCAGAAGGAGGTTAATGCCTGACACACTGCAAAAATTCAGGTATCCTATCAATGGAGGCCCCACCTCGCATCTTACAGGATCTGCTGCTAAAATCTTAGTGCCCTATACCACAGAACACTATTATAACTGATGTTATGTGTCTTCATAGTTACAGACTATATACAAACCCAGTCCTGATCCTGGTGTCATGTGTTAAGGCTAGTTTACTGACCATAGCGAGAGCCGATTGATGGTATAACAAGAAGATGGGCACTTGTTTAAAGGCCCTTAAAACTGTATAGGGGATGAACGATTGTTAATAGGATTTTTCAGTCCCCATACAGTTAGCCACATTGTTGGCAGCACATCCCCTATTTACAAACGAAGATGTGCTGCCTACAATGGAGATTATTTGGTTGGCCTGTGTAAATAGACTCCACTTCCTAAGTCTTTTTCCTGCTAACGTACAGATAGTAGAAGAGAGAACAGATGGAAGAGAGTAATACATGAATCCAGGGTTGGACTACATACAGGGTTTATCTGTGGTCGTAATTATGGAGGAACATAGACCTGCATAGGGGCTGTATACACCAAACGGTTTTAAGGTTCATTGATGAAAGTGCCATTTGAATTCTGAATCACATATGAATTAGGACCTAGGTCTATAGTGAATGAATAACAGCTGTTCAGAACAAACACCAGAAAAGAAATGTGATTTGAGGAAGTTTGAAGTAGAGTGATCTCAGACAATCCTGATTATTGGGTGAGAAAAAGGGCCCTCTAACACCTGGAGACCTGAGAACGCCTCCACAATCTCCAAATTAAAAATTATTCAAACAACTGAATGCTAGCAATTAAAACAATTTATTAACTTACAAAGCAATGGCGCCAAAATTCTTTTCACTAATTTAGCTCATATTGCTAGCTACAGCCTGCAGGAAAAAATCTCAGTGTGAGATTGAAACGTCAAACTATTTAAGCTGAAATAAATAAGAATTAATTTTTCACTTATTCTGAGAGTGCTGCAAGAATTTCTTTCCACTATATATATATATATATATATATATATATATATATATATATATATACACACACACACACACACACACACACAAACATACACACAGACACAAATACAATCACACACACACTTATATACATACGTACGTACGTACGTACGTACGTACGTACGTACGTACATATATATAGGTAGAGATAAGCAGCACTCTGCGACAAATTCCAACACGGTAGTGGGTGCAAGCAGGTAATCCAGACCCGTGGATTATGTCATAAACGACAGAAATCCCACAGCACTCCGATGGTTCCAAAAAGCATGTAATTTATTCAGTCAACAGCTGCTGTTGACTGAATAAATCACATACTTTTTGGAACCATCGGAGTGCTGTGGGATTTCTTTCGTTTACATACATACATACATACATACATACATACATACATACATACATACATACATACATACATACATACATACATACATACATACATACTCTGTTCATTTCTTTCAAAAAGGAGGAGTGAGTCCTACTGAAATATTTTGGCCAGAGGCCCCAACAAACATGGATCCAGCCTTGAATAGCTATGAATGTACTGCACATCAAATCTTGAAGTGGATTAGCTTTAACAGTAGGAGATAACATCAACCTCTTCGCATGACTGCTAAGAACAGAACACTATAGGGGAATTTATTAAGAATTGCATTTTAGACACCAGTATTAATCAAAAAGGCCCTGAAATTTTTTTTTGCCTTTTAAAGAGGCGTACGGCAGTTTTTATGACTTTTGAGGCATTTGCGACTTATCTAAGCCAGAAAACCGTCGAAGAAAGAATAATAAATACTCCCTATTACTACAGTTGGCACAACCTCACCAAACTGCACAGTACAAGATATGACACTTGTTCTTTCTAGTTTCCATTTATGTTTGACCATTCACATGATAGGGCCAGAATATGGCATAAACCATACAAATCCATGCATCCATTAATCCATTGGCCAAGTTCAAGCTGGTGGTTCTGTAATTGTGAGAATAATGTTTTCTTGGAATGCATTTGGGATCTCAATACGAACTGAGCATTGTTTAAATACCACAGCCTACCTGATGTTGTTGTTGTTGTTGTTGTTGTTGTTGTCCATGTGCATCCCATCACAGTCACAATCTATCCATCTTCTAATGGCTACTTCCAACAGGAGAATGCACCATGCCAGAAAGCACAAATCATCTCAAATTGTTCCCACAAACATGTCAATGAGTTCATTGTAATGGCCTGAATAGTCCCCGGAGCTCAATTCCATAGGACACATTTGGGATGTAGTAAGATAAAATTCCTTTGGCATTTCATTTATCCCTTTTGCTTTGATTCGGTAGCACTGAAAAATAAAACTTCTCCCAGAGTAACATGCATACAAAATAATTCTGATATAGAGCTTCAGGAATCTTATGGCCATAAAAAAATCCAAGTGGAAGTAATAAAAAAAAAAATGCATTAGAAACCCATTATGTTCCATAGGTACTGTATCTTCTTACTGTTCATATAAAAGTATCAGTAAAACCTGTGGGAAATAACACAAATATTTATATTTTAAGCTTAAGATATGTTTCCTCTTTATAACGTAGCTATGCTTACTTGCATTAAGATGAGCATAATAACGTTCTACTCTTTGATTTTGAATTGTTCACCACTTGTTCATAGTGAATTTGGCTTGTTATGCTTTTTTAAAGGGTACAGCAATCATTGACATACAATGAATTCACTTCAGGGGAAGAATGCAAAAAGTGATGCAACTCTCCATGGAACGTTTTTGGCTTGGTTTCTTGTTCTTACATTCTTATTACTTTTCTCCCTCCATATTACATTATGTCATAGACACAAGTTTCTTCTATTGGTTAATCTGTTAGAGAGCCAGATGGATTCTGGGACCGCAAATATTTGTACCTAGGTCTTCACTGGGCTTTTTCAAAGTGGTTAGTACTGTATATGAAATCAGTGAAGCGTAAAAGCTTTGAGTTATACTTTTCTTTTTCATATTATGTACAGACCAAGAAATGTAAGAAATTTAAGAAATTCTCCACCCATATTTATTTCAGAAAAATCTGATTAATACTGCAGGCGTACTGCTGCCAAGCTTTCCCTATCTATACTGTCAGCACAGTTCCAATCGAGCTTTAAACAAAACAGCTGTAATATCATTTGTACAGATAATTATGGAAAAATGTTCCGATATACTCTTCGGTCTCAGTGGGATATATTTGTGCTCATAGTTGGCTTCAAATGGGCTTTATTACCAGGTTTCAGTTGCTTTTGATAGGCTATTCTACCCAGTATAAAAAAAAAAAGATGGTGCCTGATGAATCCTATTAAGATCAATGGGAATCATTACAATGTGGTGGGCTTTCATTGTAATCTGTTAAAAACTGATCTATCAATGGATCTGTCAGAAACAGAACCCTGGGCACCATTGTGGATATGAATAGAGCCTAACTCCTCTGGGCATGGACTTTCTGTTTTGTGGCCTCCACTAATATGTGTTCTTGTGGAGGTCACATGACAGAATGTCCACACATTGTTTGTCGTTGACAAGTGGCAACCCCAGAGTGAGAAAAATGAACATTACTACAGAAAATGAAAAGAAGATTACGCTAAAAATAAATATTCCAGGAAGTTTGTGTTACAACCTTATACCACTGCATTCAGATTCCAGTTATATCATTACATTCAGAAGGCAACAGTTCTGAAATATATAAAATTCTTTGTAATTTAATTAATTGATTGGAAATGTTTAAGTCTGAACCTAATATTTAGCTGGACATTGACCTTTGAAAAGCAGAGTAAATTTGCTGAAAATTTATGAATAAGCATAGTTTGGAAAACGCCTTACAAGACTGTGTAGTATGGGTCTATTTCTCTATTCACAGATAACTTATTCACAATGCACAAAAACATTGTAGCATAACCAGGCCCTCAGGGTAAGTATGACAGTGGCACCAGGTCAAGATACTAGGGTGTTCAGTACATAGGTCAAAGTAGTAAGCTTCCATACACAATGGTCTTCCCTGACCCTAATATACAGTAAGTATATAAGGGTAAAAATAATGTCTTTATGTTTATTAAAGGTTTACAAATTCAAAACGTAATTAATCTTGATCGATTGCGCTGCCATAGAAACCATTATTATCAGTGGCATGATCTGTAAATGTAAATGCCGCTCGTAGCGACATTAACATTTACAATAGCTAGTCTTGTCCACTACACGGCTCTCATGGGAGCCGTCGCTATGCAATAGTGGTGCTCGTCACTGGGCCAGGGGGAAAACTTCGCCTCAGATGCAAGAAATGTAATGATAGAAATATCCATCAGATCCCCAGCAACAATATTCATTGCGTTTAACTGGTTGCAGACATATGACGAGTATGCTACAGCAGGGGTGTAGCTAGAGGGGGCAGGCGGGGCATGTGCCCCAGGCGCAAGGGAAGGGGGGGCGCCGAAGAGCAGCTGATCGCTGCTGATAGGCGCCCCGTATGTTTACACAGCGGCGTTCTGACTGGGTTCTGTGACGGCTAGGGAGTGGACCAGTCCAGTCACCTGACCTGTCACCTGACCTCACGTCAGTGACATGAGGTCAGATGCCTCAGGTCAGGGGACAGGTCCACTCCCGTGCTGCAGCCTCCCAGCATCTGCCTCTACTCTGCTCTCCTGTTACACACAGCCGACGAGCAGAAGAGGAAGCTCCGCCCACAGCCCGTCCTAACCTGTCAGCAAGGAGACATGGTGAGTGTCTGTGTGTATATGTGTGTAGTGTGTATACAGTGTGTGTCTCTGTCTTAGTATGTATATATGTTACAGTGTGTGTGTGTGTGTGTGTCTCTGTCTGTGTCTCTGTCTGTGTCTCTGCATGTGTTTGTCTATTATATCTACTACATTATCTGTACTCAGAGAGTTATCACTGTGTTATCTGTGGTGTTACATAGAACTGCAGGTAACACTACTACATTATCTGTACTCAGAGAGTTATCACTGTGTTATCTGTGGTGTTACATAGGACTGCAGGTAACACTACCATCTGTATTTAGAGAGTTATCACTGTGTTATCTGTGGTGTTACATAGGACTGCAGGCAACATCTACTACATTATCTGTACTCAGAGAGTTATCACTGTGTTATCTGTGGTGTTACATAGGACTGCAGGTAACATCTACTACATTATCTGTGCTGTGTACATATGTGCCTGTGTGGGTATATATGGGTCTGTTTGTGAATGTGTCTTTGTGCTTGTATATTTGTGCCTTTTATGTATTTGTATATGTTCCTGTCTGTGTATTTATCTGCCGGTGTGTGTGTGCGTATATGTGTCTGTACGTCTATATATTTACCTGTATGTAGATATTCCAGATATGTGTATGTATATTTGCCTGTATGTCTAAATATCTGTCATTATGTATGTACAGTATATATGTTCCAGCGTGTCTATATATGTGGTTAATATTTGGTTTGTGTAGGAGGCGGCAATAGAGAGTCCCGCACAGGGTGCCATCCAAGCTAAGGCCGGCCCTGGATGTCACCAATACTAGTCAGAAGGAACTCCGCCGCTGCCTGCGCCGCATGACCTCCTCGGCTCCTCTGGTAAGTCACACCAGGCAGAGTAGAGAGTGGTAGCGGTAGGCTACCACTCACCGGTCTGTTCACAGTGTGGCGCTAAGTACAAGGGGGGAGTGTGGCGTTATTTAAAAGGGGGGGAGTGTGGCGCTATTTACAAGGGGGGGAGTGTGGCACTATTTAAAAGGGGGGAATGTGGCACTATTTACAAGAGGGGGGAAATGTGGCGCTATTTACAAAGGGGCAACGGGCTGTGTGTGGCACTATCTACAAGGGGAGCTGTGTGGCGCTATCTTCAGGGGGCTGTGTGTGGCCTCTTTAATTTATTTTCTTTTAATTTATTTTTATGTTAATTACATTATAGAACTATATCGCTTGTAAATGTAGAAATGCTTTTATAATCGAGTTACATTAAAAAAATTGTGAAAAACAATTACACCTCATTGATTGGTAGGGAAAGAAAACATGGCGAGGGGGAAGGAGATGTCGGGAAATAAGTTAGGGGGGGGGGCGCCAATCTGAATCTTTGCCCCGGGTGCAGGAGAACCTAGCTACGCCTCTGTGCTACAGTGCCCAAATGAAAAGGAGCAGGGCAAGAGCTGTAATATACAGCAGCAGTCCTGCTCTAACGGATGAGATTAGAGAAGCCTCATTGTTGATTGCAGCATACAAAGGGAGAGACTGGGGTGTCGTGTCACATACATTGCACTGAGAATGAGAGGAGGCCAATATATGGATCTGATGGGGGCTGCAATGTCAATAAATAGTGGCGCTCAAGTCGGCGGGTGCCGTAGGGAGGGAGGGCATATAGTTTAAAACATTTAATGGAAAAGCTCTCTCAGTCTTCAGGAATGAGGGCTAGATTTAAAAAAAAAAAAAATACTTTAAGAATCCACTGGATGCGGCATTACTAAAGATAAAAAGTCAGCTGTTGCCACATTGTTTACATACTCTGGTACAACAGAAATTTCTGTGGTGGAAAAAGTGGTAAAAAAACAATGCTAATTTTAACTGACCTTTGTTTTAAGCCCTTGCCATATTCATCTACATCAGGGGTGGGCCGTATAAGGTACGCAAGATCATTTGGTCTGGCCCGACCTCACTCAGACCATGCTGCCGCCGTGTCATTCGCTACTTGGCTAAAGTATAGTGGCTGTGGTGGTCTGAGTGAGATCAGTGCGTTCCAGCCCGAGAGTGGACCAGTCCGGTCACCTGACCTGAGTCAGTGACGTGAGGTCAGGTGACCGGACTGGTCCACTCCTTGGCCGACACAGTCCAGTCACCTGACTTCATGTCGGTGACTAAAGGTCAGGTGACTGGACTGGTCCACTCCCGTCACAGCATGCGCCGACCTCACTCTGACCGCCGCTGCCGCCGTTTCATTCCCTCCTTGGCTCTGTCCGCCCTACTCACTCACATTTAGGAGCAGGAGAAGGGTGGACGGAGCCAAGCAAGGCGGTGGCGGCGGTCTGAGTGAGGTCGTTGCGTGCCGGCCCAAGAGTGGACCAGTCCAGTCACCTGACCTGAGTCAGTGACGTGAGGTCAGGTGACTCAGGTCAGGTGACCAGACTGGTCCACTCCTGGGCCGACACAGTCCAGTCACCTGACTTCACATCGATGACGTGAGGTCAGGTAACTAGACTGGTCCGGTCCCATCACAGCATGCCCCGACCTTACTCTGACCGCCACTGCCGCCATGTCATTCCCTCCTTAGCTCTGTCAGCCCTACTCGTTCACATTTAGGAGTAGGAGGAGGTCGGTGGTCTGATCCAAGTATGGCTGCAGTCTAAGTGAGGCCACTGCGTGCCGGCCTGGGAGTGGACCAGTCCAGTCACCTGACGTGAGGTCAGGTGACTGAACTAGTCCACTCCCGAGCCGGCCCGCACTGACCTCCTCACTCATGCCGCCACATACTCAGTACTTGGCTTAATCTGGCTTCCTTCTGTTCCTCTTAAAATTTAGAAAAGTTAGCTGAGGTCTAAATGTAGAAATGTAGCTGTAGTGTAGACATAGAATACCTGCATGCATCATATGTCCTAGGGGGCGCTACACTGGCGGATTCACTTGTTGAGAAGGATCTGGGTGTACTTGTAAATCATAAACTCAATAACAGCATGCAGTGTCAATCAGCTGCTTCAAAGGCCAGCAGGATATTGTCGTGTATTAAAAGAGGCATGGACTCGCGGGACAGGGATGTAATAATGCCACTTTACAAAGCATTAGTGAGGCCTCATCTAGAATATGCAGTTCAGTTCTGGGCTCCAGTTCATAGAAAGGATGCCCTGGAGTTGGAAAAAATACAAAGAAGAGCAACGAAGCTAATAAGGGGCATGGAGAATTTAAGTTATGAGGAAAGATTGAAAGAATTAAACCTATTTAGCCTTGAAAAAAGACGACTAAGGGGGGACATGATTAACTTATATAAATATATTAATGGCACATACAAAAAATATGGTTTAATCCTGTTCCTTGTAAAACCCCCTCAAAAAACAAGGGGGCACTCCCTCCGTCTGGAGAAAAAAAGGTTCAAGCTGCAGAGGCGACAAGGCTTCTTTACAGTGAGAACTGTGAATTTATGGAATAGCCTACCGCAGGAGCTGGTCACAGCAGGGACAGTAGATGGCTTTAAAAAAGGGTTAGATAATTTCCTAGAACAAAAAAATATTAGCTCCTATGTGTAGAAATTTTTCCTTCCCTTTTCCCTTCCCTTGGTTGAACTTGATGGACATGTGTCTTTTTTCAGCCGTACTAACTATGTAACTATGTAACTATGTAACTATGTAATAGGACCTGTCCTAAAAGCATGAAGTGCGGTCAGGTGACTAAAGTTTTTTTTTTCATCAAGGACATTTATGATATATCCACAGGATGTCTTAATTGTCCGATAGATGCGGGTCCCACCGCACTTATCTCTAGAATGGGGGCTCCCTAAACCTCTCTGTGTTCCAGCTGATTTCCAGCCATGAATTATGGAAACAGCATAACTCGCTGAGCTACGCTGTTTCCGTAAGTCCCATAGAACTGAATGGTAGTTATGGAAACAGTGTAACTCGCATGCTATGCTGCTTCCGTAACTGGCATTCACTACTATGGGAGTTACAGAAACTGCGTAGCTCAGCGAGCTACGCTGTTTTCTTTTTATGTTCGGAAATCAGCCGGAACACAGAGAGAGGTAGAACGGGGTTTTGGGGGTCCCGTTCTAGAGATAGGTGCGGGTCCCAGAGGTGGAACCCGCACCTATATCGCTATGTGCTGTATAAATGAATGGAGAGAAGTGTATGACTCTGATTGGTCACTGATTGGTCAGCGTCTTACACTCCTCTGTACAACGCCCACTTGGTCAAAAAGTAAGACACGCCCAGTTGTCCATTGAGAAACTCATTAGCATAAAGCTAAAATAGGTCATAATGTCAAAAAAAATTCTAAATAAAAAACACTGCTGTAATCTACATTACAGCGGCGATCACATCATGTACAATATAGGCCACTTATAATGTGGTGACAGAGTCTCTTTAAGTAAGTCGGAACAATTTACTGCTGCGAGTTCTTTTCAAAACTTACCAAAGAGTCGACTGCGCTCCCGACTGACCAACCCAACATCATCAATACCAGCTAACATCACATTCCTCACCAAAGAGAAGCAGTTCCAGACGTCACATTCGGGGGGAGTTAATATAATGTTTGACCAAATATAGCAGGCTTATTTTTAAGTTGATAATTATGTATGGCCCGTGAATAATTTTATATCCAAATGTCCCTTGGCAGAAAAAAGTTTCCCCACCGCTAATCTACAGGATGTTCACCCTATTAATTAATATATAGTGCATGCTGCACTGGGGAAGAGATACTGGTGCACTGCTTAGTGGCTTTATTGTGTAATTTCATCAGGGTGGCCAATGATCTAGATACCAGAAGGTAGCAATATTAGTTCTTGTTGCTTAAACATTAACAGACATCCAACTTTCATACTCAATAAAATTCATACAGAATAAAAAGGATGATTAGGCATCTGAATGCAAGAGATCCTTTAAATGGCATGGGCAGGTGGTCTTCATATGCTTTGAACACTCTGGGGGTCATGTCTGAAAGCTCTGTTTTCTAATTCCCCTTCTAGCCTTTCTATAATGTCTGTGACACATCTAGTTTAAGGGGTGAGATAACCTACACCTAATTTAGGAGAAAAACTTTCCTCAACTTTGTTCATCAGCCAAAACCTAGAGTATATAACTATTACAGTCGGATCTGAGACTAATGTAATGTGAAACCGTTGTCATCAATTTACATTAAGCCATATGTCTCAAGACTCATGTTGTTCATTTATGCCTTTTTTCATACCTGCCGCCATCTACTAGTATATACAGCTTGCAGTCAGTCACCTGACTTTTGCCAGTTCATACCATTACATTACGGGAAGACCGGAGAGCGCTTGCTGCAGCTGAGACACGTTCACCAAGAGCAGGAAAACTAAAGAACTTCCGACCACGGGTGATGAAAAGTATGAAAAGTACAATATGCTCTGGATTAAATAAACAACATATTACTGACTGGTTTAGTTTTTAATGTTAGATTTATTGATTTATTTTGTTGTCTTCCCAGAATACCCTATTCCTACTGATTAGGGCTGTGAAAAATGGACTGTGTGGATGCTGTGGTATGATGTCGTGCCACATGTGAGATTGTTTGGTCTTGTTCACACAGTGCAGAGTTGATACAGATTTTGTAGGTATTCTTTTTAAGCCGAAAAACAGGAACGAAACCTAAACAGAAGAATACATGCAAAGTCTGCATCAAATCTGCGCTGTGTGAACAAGGCCTTTGGTGCCAAAAGATGTGGGCAAGCGTCATGGATTTAGGTGTAATATTTACTTATGCTCTAATAGGTTGATAATGCAACCTGGGCCCCTGCAAACTCCTCTTGAAATAACCATAGGCGAAACATACGTTGAGGGTTGGTCCAGCGTCCAAGCCACAGGATAATATGTAATTGATCATGGTTATTATGTTGTTTTTGCACTTAATCATATAGACACTACCATAGACCATTACGTTTTAATTATGTATTGATTATGAGCAGTTATTTCTATGCACTTATGCTTGTATTCACCGTAACAATGTTACTGGAGTCTGACCAACAAATGCTGTGTCATTATTTATTCCTCCTTATGTTTTACTACGTTTTAATATATGAATTTCATAATAAAGAATACTTTTTTAACCTCTGAAAAAAAAAAAAATTTGGCTACCTAAGCCTCTGTAGGATATTTTTCGGAATATATTTGGCCTCAGGGTTACTCATTCTTGGTCTAGTAGGTATATAACATATTAGGGAAGTATAAACAATATTTATATTTTTTATATATATATTTTAATTTTATATCTTTCTATATATAGATATAATTAAGAGATATAATTCACTGACGCCTCTTTTACATGATGAAAATGTAGCAGAGATTCATTTGTAAGATGTACAGTAGTAGCACTGAGCTTGTCACTTGGTAGAACTTATAATGATATCACAAAAATGTACCTATGGTTTTATAAATGGCTGCAGAGAAAACCTAAAGCATTATCTTCATAATACAGCACTAAAGAGTTAAATGTCAATCTCAGCTTTTCTGCATTGGTACATAACATTATTTTGTGAAAGAGTTAGGAACATAATAATGATTTCAATAAAATAATTACAAGACGCAGATAGCAATACAGACTCAAAAAGTTTATCTGGATGCTAACAGAGACACACACAGATGTCAATCTGTGCCCCGGGGGCTGCATTCTGCTTCATATCCTCACTAACATTCCATTCTGCGTCTTTACAGGACACAACACTTTATTACAATAGTCTTATTCAGTACCATTCACAAGTCAGTCTATAAAACCTAGTTATGCTACAAAGTCACCAAGACTAAATATAAAAAGAGATAAACACTTGTGTCAGTCTTGTCATAACCACTGAGCCTGACAATCAGAAAATAAAATGAAGATACCAGATAAAAGCTATCTTCTGTGGACAAAAATCGTAACGAAGCTGCCATATGATTTTTCATGCAATAAAGTAATATGATCATTTCATCTTATGCTACGATAGGAATCAATGAAAATCCAATGGGTCAGACATGCGCAGTGTACTGTCCTTTCCGTCATGTGCACAATGTGCATACGCCGATGCTGCACCCCGGCTAACCATTCCTGAACTGTCCGTCTTTGAAGTGGGCAGATTTGGGACACCGAACCCCAGCTATATGGCGGTATGCTGGCGGTTTAGTGGGTCCAAACCTAGAGACAGTTTCCCTTTGAGGTTATTATTGACTATCGTAACAATGTAATTCTGTGTATGAATTTGATAGAAAAAAAATTGGGGCATGTTCCATCAGATGGTGTATTATGGAGAAATACTCCAAAGAAGCTTTGTTTTTAAGGGAGAATATCAATGTGATACAGTGCCATACTGAGGCACTATACAATGGCACACAGAGTACCTAATATTTCATATGCCACCATGAGGCTGGATTCACACATTCAGATTTTGGTGCAGTTTTTGATGCAATTTTTTGAGCCAAAGCCAGAAGTGATGGACAAAAAAGAAAGGAAAAGCATAGAGGAAAGAAGGATACATCTTTGTCTCTTTTGTATTCACTCCAGGCATCAAAGACTGCAATAAAATAGAATTGGGCAGATTTACTAATACTAATTGTCTAATCTTAGACAAGGCAGTCAGAAATTGCACCAAATTAATCAAAGTGGCGCACATGGTGTGAGAAATTTGGCGCATCTTGCTAGACATGTTAGACACTTCTTTTCCTTATACCATCTCTTAGTTGGCTTAGTTGGCGGCAGTTTTTTGGGTGCAATTGTGGCACACGTCAGTGCATTTATGTCACGGCACCTTTTTGCTTAGCCACACACCATTTTCTAGACGCTTTTGAAAAGTCTAGTCAGACGCAAACATCTGTTCTTTTTTGGCGCAAACCAATAATACATTTGTCTAAATTGATTTCCACCAGAAAAAAAAATGCAACTTAGGGCACATTCACACGTGGCGGAATTGCTGTGGAATTCCGATGCGGACAGTCCGCAGTGGAATTCTCCAGCGGCCGTTTTTTACATTTGTTTCTATACATTTATTGTAAAGTTAGTTCAGACGTTGCGGAAAACTCTGCTGCGGACCATAGACTGTGGTGCGGAATTTTCCCTCCGCATACTGTTGCTGAGAATAAGCGGAATTTCATTGCGTATTTCAGCCTTTGCAATGCAAAAACTGGCAAGTCCGTTGTGTTCTCTGCAACGTCTGAATTACCTGTCAAATATGCAAATGTTGGTGCAGATTCGTTGCGTAATTGCCCCAAATCTGCACCAACATTTGCAGCTGAAAAACTCTGCCACGTCTGAATGTGCCCTTAAGCGAGATTTCTGGCGCAACAATAATAGTAAATCTGCCTCAATGTGTGAATCCAGCCTAAAGCTTCCATGCAAGCAGATCTGCCATGTATATAATAACTAATGTGCGCTAATAAAAAAAAAACAAAAAAAACTGACAATTATGGCTTTTCTCAAAAATCCTCATGTTTTTTAATAGCCTTCTGTTTTGCCTGATGCAAGAACAGATCTGACATCAGAGGTTCCTACATAATTGCTGATATTAATTTTTTTATGGTAGAGGTACACAAATAATTCAATAATTTGGAGTAGATATAATAAATATGTGCTAAGTGATTAATTCTATGTGCTAACGTGTTTATTCTATCTCCCAAGTAAAACATATCTATGAATTCAGTCTGGTTTGATCTCTGGTCTGTACCAATGATGCTGTCCAGACTACAGGGACAAGAGTGGTCTAGGGATAGGTTGTTGTAGGAGGGAACAGGCGGGGTCTGTCAGTGACTGATGTACAAGTATTTGACTAGTGGTTTTCAGACACACACACACACACATACCAGGAGAAAGGTCTGAAATGTTCATTCCATCCATGTCCATTGAGACACTTCAGAAGATCCCCGGCCTGATGTAACTCCCCAGGACGTCTCACTAGCTGAAGATCAATCATTACCTCACTACATCTTTACTATTGAATTCTAGACTGGAATATATATTAACGTAAGTGACCATTTCTAGGAGTATTTCTCACTTTGTCAACATTTAATGGCTGTTTTTATTTGCCACATTTTACTATATAATGCTTTCTAGTATTCTATAGAACATAGATACAAATATGTTATTTATTTTACATTGTTTTACATTTATATATAATATTGATATACTTGTTTTTATTATGTCATATTATTGTATTTAAACAAATATTTTTCGAATGTAGCTAAATTAAGTATGTTATATGGCACAACTCATCGTAATATCACATATCTGTGGTTTTATATAGACTGCAGGTAAATCTGCTGAGTTCTCAATTCTACAAAATTGCAACCACAAAGAGTTAAATCACAAGTTCAGCTCTACTATAGTTATAAATCAACTAAGAAAATAAATACATATTAATAATACGCATATATGTTCTGTAAATATATCATGCATATCTTATAATAAATAAAACTGTGCAATAGATAGATAGATAGATAGATAGATAGATAGATAGATAGATAGATAGATAGATAGATAGATAGATAGATAGATAGATAGAAATGTTTATCATGTGATAGAGTATATGCATAATAGTTGAATGATTTTCTGTCTTAAAATGTGGTAAAAAAAATTATCAAAGCAAACACAAGTAGTAATATTTTGTCTTTTTATATAGGTCCTGATTGGATATTTATGCTAGTTGTTTCAATCGGTTCTAAGTAGTTACACAAAATTTTGCAATCCTTAATCATCATGGAGATTGCACGGCAGTATGCAAGACTGACGGTAGTGTTGTTCTATGCAGTTGTAGTCCTTGGTGAAGATCATAGCCCTACCCTTCAACCATTATCTAATAAAGAGATACCATTGCTGGCAAGTGTGTCCACAACAGTAAGGACAAATGAAATCCAGACTTCAGATGCTCATCAGCTATCAAATCACAGCACGACTCAAAATGAGGGTTATCAATCAGGAAAGAGTAGGATGTATCCAGTCTGTGGACAGCAGATCGAGATCAAGGACACTTTCAAATATATTAACACAGTGGTATCATGCCTGATATTCATAGTCGGGGTAATTGGAAACTCAACGCTGTTGAGAATAATCTATAAAAACAAGAGCATGAGAAGTAAGACCAACTTGTTGATTGCCAGCCTGGCACTAGGAGACCTGCTCCATATCATAATTGACATACCAATCACCACGTATAAGGTAAGAACAATATGGTTTAGCTCCATTTCTTCATTCAATTTATTAACATCTCTGTTTTATCATTGTATCTTTTAAAGGGGTCCTCAGTGTTATTTATTAAAGCTTAATCTCTGTATAAATGAAATTCTATACATCCTTCTAATATACTTTGTGTTTCAGTTCCTTACCATTTTCAAGATATTTGTTTGCTGTCAGTGGATGAAAACATTATTTACACCCAAAGGGTGAGCATACAGACCTAATCCTGCTCTCAGCTGAGAAGTGGATGCAATTGTATCCAGTCTAGACAGTCCTCTGTGACTTAAATACATCAGCAGAAGTTGCACAAATCTTTTTAATAGTTTACCTCATTGTTTGCTAAATGTGTATGTCCAAAGTCAAGGCGGTTTAGCTCACAGGGCATGGGTAATATTTTCGTTCACTGACATCAAACAAAGATCTGGAAAATGGTGAGAAATTAAAGCACAAAGTATATTAGAAAGATGCAGGACTTTTCATTATACAATGTTTAAACTTTATTATATAAAACTGGAAAACCCCTATAATACAATGATATAATGAAAATAAAAATATTTCGCTATTTCTGCTTCTGCTATTGCATGATGTTTAGCATAAATACAAGTCTATGAAGATGTCTCTACAATTCGCACTCTAATAAATTACGCCAAGGAACTAAAATCTTCAATAAGAGAAATATGCCTGGAGTATTCCTGTATCTAAGAGTTATCATTCTGCCTTTCTGAAGGCAACAGTTAAATCAGAACACAGAATTAGATCTATATTGTCTCACTATTTAAAATACTAAAAGAGTGAGTAATAAATGTGGAACCTGAGCTGATGTTTTCCACAACTGCTTATTTTCCATGCAAAAAAATTTGAAGAACTAATATCTATCATAAGAATTCGGTATTGTGTGTTTGACTACGTGTCAGGTATCGTACTATAGTTTGTTCAATAAATTTGCAGGGAATTATGTATTGCTTCTTATTTTAATTTTATTTCCCTAGAGAACCTATATTTTAACATATTTGTATACTATAATGCAGAGTCGTAGTTAGGCTTCCTTCACCCGGGGAAAGATTCAGTTCTCTGCCTTAGCCCTGTATCCATATACCCAGGCAAAGGCAGAGTGGCTTGTTGGCCCTCGCTACAAGTCAGTACCCAGAACACACGCCCAACCATTCGCCCAGCTATGCCAATGTTTAATGCGTGCCCTATATGCTGTAATATAATTAAATTGTTGGACTTCATGTATATAATGGATTAGCACCTATAATACCCTTTGGGCATAAGTATAACCACAAGACATAATCCAAATACAGAAAATCTATATATGTCTCACATGCACATAACGTGTGACAAATAAATCTTAGACATGTATTTAGTCCAAAAATATTTATTTTATTATTCCATAAATATGGATACCCCCCAGAACCCACATAAATATACATACAAATATTAAAACATACTATTGTATGTTTAATGTATGCCCTATATGCTGTAATATAATTAAATGGTTGGACTTCATATATATAATGGTTGCATAGATTTGATCTCACGGAGGACTGATTAGCCTTTGAAGCTTTTCTGCTTTTTATGTTAGGTGTAAACGCCCTTAAGCAATCCACTTATTCAACAAAACAATTACAATCTTTTAAAAAAAAAAAAAGTTAAGCAATGTGTTATAACATAAGAGCAGGGAGTAGGGCAGCAAGTACTGTAAATGTACAGGGCCTGACACAGAGGTTAAATCAAAGAGGAAGCAATTTGTAATGTTAGACAAGTAAGTCATCTACATTTCTAAACATTGCTCAAACATTACATAAGAGGATAACTAGCGTTAACTATGCGTTAAGTGGTCATGTAAACAGTGACGTCATCCATATTATGTTTTACTAAGAATTTCAACGCTCGTTTTCTTAATATATTACATGCACATTGTATGAACATTCCCGGGTCATTTATTGCTAAAGTATCAAGTTATGATTGATGAACTAGTGAAAAAATTATTAATGATAATGAAAGTAATGTGGAACTGTAGTTCTTGTTTTTTTTTTTTATATATATTGTTCTTATAAATGACTTTCTGAAGATAATCATACTGTAGCTGCTCTGAACTGTATTTATAGGGGGGAAAAAACTGTATTCAAAATGTTTTTTCATACGTTTATAATTTAAGTCATGTTTTCTTTTGGTTTTATATCTTTTATTGTTCTACTGTTTGATGTTTACTGCACTTAATGCTGTTATTAAAAGCAAGCGTTTATGCTAGAAGTGAATATCCTATTGTACATAAACATCACCATATTTAGTGTCACAACGGTCAATTGCCAAGGTTTTAGTTGTATGATATAAATATGAACTAAAATAAATGTTAATATTAATAACAGATGCACCTAAAATTTTGAATTTACCATATTTAAATCTGATCATCTTATAACACTACAGAATTCTAGTAAGTAAATAATAATCAGAAAAGAACACAACTGTTTTGATCAATTTTATGTATTTATTGTCTCTTCTTTTTTTTCTTCAAGATAGATAGATAGATAGATAGATAGATAGATAGATAGATAGATAGATAGATAGATAGATAGATAGATAAGATAGATAGATAAGATAGATAGATAGATAGATAGATAGATAGATAGATAGATAGATAGATAGATAGATAGATAGATAGATAGATAGATAGATAGATAGATAGATAGATAGATAGATAGATAGATAGATATGAGATAGATAGATAGATAGATAGATAGATAGATAGATAGATAGATAGATAGATAGATAGATAGATAGATAGATAGATAGATAGATAGATAGATAGATGATAAATAGATAGATAGATAGATAGATAGATAGATAGATAGATAGATAGATAGATAGATGTTTAAAATATATGTTTACCATTGTTATGCAAGTGAATAAGATTAAAGATAATAAAACAGTATTGTTTTAATTCTAAAATATAAATTTATATTCCAATAAGTTAGATAACTAAATTCTCGCCGTACCATAGCGCCTTCTTCACACACAGATTATTTCTTGCGTTTAAACTGCATCAAAGAATGCTTCTAACAACACTAGCAGATTTCAAATGTAACATGCGTTTTTTTATGGCTTTTTGTGGCGTCTTTCATTTAGTGTAATTTTGTACATGCTTTTTTGTCTAACATTTTTGAAATCCTATAGAGTACTATAGAGAAGTCTATGGGGAAAACGGGGGGGGGGGAGGGTGTCAAAGCATATTATTAAAAGCAAGCGTTTATGCAAGAAGTGAATATCCTATTGTACTTAAACATCACCATATTTAGTGTCACAACTGTCAATTGCCAAGGTTTTAGTTGTATGATATAAATATGAACTAAAATAAATGTTAATATTAATAAGAGATGGACTTAAAATGTTTAATTTACCATATGTAAATTTGATCATCTCATAACACTACAGAATTCTAGTAAGTAAATAATAATCAGAAAAGAACCCAACTGTTTTGATAAATTTGAAAGATAGATAGATAGATAGATAGATAGATAGATAGATAGATAGATAGATAGATAGATAGATAGATAGATAGAAAGATAGATAGATGATAGATAGATAGATAGATAGATAGATAGATAGATAGATAGATAGATAGATAGATAGATAGATAGATAGATAGATAGATAGATAGATAGATAGATGATAGATAGATAGATAGATAGATGTTTAAAATATATGTTTACCATTGTTATGCAAGTGAATAAGATTAAAGATAATAAAACAGTATTGTTTTAATTCCAAAATATAAATTTATATTCCAATAAGTTAGATTAAAAAAATTCTCACCGTACCATAGGGCCTTCACACACAGATTATTTCTTGCGTTTATACTGCATCAAATAATGCTTCTAACAACACTAGCAGATTTCAAATGTAACAAATCAAAACGCAGTTGTGTGTAGTGCATTTGATAGTTTACTGCAGACTGTAACATCTGGCCGCACTAAAAAATGCATACAAAAAAGCCATTAAGAACGCCACGAAAAATACACAACACCGAACATTATTAACGTTTCCATCATAAAATATTTTGCTATGTAGAGCCTAGAAACATGTAAAACATGCATGTGTGGGCAGTCCTCCTATATTTCTATTATTCAGGAGTCATACAGCAAGGCTGCCTATATTTGTGGTGTAAGGTTTTCATCGTTTCTGGCTTACACAAAGCATGGAATCCAGGAGGTCTATAATAAATCCTGTGTAATAATGTGTAATATTTGTAGGAGGTATACATATGAAATAACAACTAAAGAAGCATGGTAACAAGGCATAAGGTCCTCCTGAGACATTACTGCTGTGAATCCATGTCTCTCTTCACCCCAAATGTTTCACTTTGTTTTCTCAATGTCTCTTACGTCCACTATTGCTTACCTCAATCCTAAATTATTTTCCGTCCTTCCCCTTTCCACATTACAGCTTCGCTGACTAATATATAACACCGTACATTCTTATGGTCAGTGCCCACTTGCTTATCTGGGCAACTCATTGATGTCCCCTTAACCCTTGTCTTCCTTGCCCCTTGGCATTATTTATGCACAATACCCTGTCCTCTATTATGCTTACACCCACTTTTATAGTTACCTTTCTATCACTTCCCTTATCTTTGACTTTCCCATTTTCATCCTAAGCTTTGTACCTTATATGTTGATTCCCTCTTTCCCTTCATGTTTTCCTACATGATTCTTTCTTTCTAATCCTTTCCACCGCTAGCTGCTTCACTTACCACCCTCCTTTCCATTTCCAGCAAGATGTAAGATGCTTTTTCTATAGACAGTGCTGGTTGTTGCTTCTTATCTACATTATGCTATCTAACATCTGCTTCACTGAATACTCTGCAATGTTTCATAAGCTTACCCCCAATGTCTTTTAAATTGTATACTTGTGTGCTACCACAACCTTTGTGCCCAGCATACAAGGCAACAATTTCTCAACTGACAATACATTTCTCAGTCATAATCATTCTCTCTCTGACACTAATTGATTTTTCTAGCATCACACAACAGTGTTAGTCTAGACTCGCACTAGCTTTTATTGCACATTTGTCTTTTTGATTTATTTGTACACAACTAATGCAAAGTGACAGAATTACTGATGTCAATTTGCATACATTTTCTATAATTCTTTTGTGCCACTTGTATTTACAAGATCCAAACACTTGGCATGCAGCATTTTTGGGTCTTGTAACAAATTGGATGAACTCTTGGAAGGCACTGATTCTCCATGAGGGCAATGCTCCCTGGGTAAAAGTATGCAAAATATCTCTCCTCCAGAAATAATAAAACTGTCTGTCTAGTGCCACCTATATGGGATTACCCTGTAAGTCAATGTCTGACCCTTTATAAAGCCTTGACATGTGACTTAGGTTAAAAGCCAATCCAGAGACACCCATCTGTAGATAGAACCCTACTTTGTACTGATAAGGAGCAATAACTTTGAAATGGTGCTGTCTACAGATTGGTATCTCGGTTTGGCTTTTAACCCTTATAGCTGTTAATGGCTATTAAGTCGCATTTCAAGTCTATAAAAAGGGTTATAAATACAAATGGGGCGAGACTGTTAAAATGTAACCTCCAATCTCTTGGCGACATCTCACGTATAGTTATATTGCTGTCGCCAAGGGGTTAGCGCATTGTCAGGTAAATGTATATTACAGCTGACACTCTGCTGTAACGGCAAGGCTTGAGTGAAGTACGATCCCTACCGATTAATCCATCAGTTGCCACAGTCAATGGCGACCACGACATCTAGGTGGTTTGTAGCTGATCGGCACCCTCGCAACGTGATTATGGGGGTGCCAATGGTTGCAATAGCAACAAGAGGCCCAACAATGGCCTACTGGTTTGCAAAGCATGGAAGCCTATTAGGTCCTGCCAGAAGGTAATGTGGCTCTAATAGCCAAATAGGAGATGACTCTTTCTTTTCGCTCTGGGCAGTGTACTTTGTTCTGTATGACGCTGTCCAATCAGCATACAGCTTCTCTCCCTTCTCTGCCCAGCAACACAGTGTGATAATATAGTATACAGCTTCCATTCCTGACTGTGTTTTCAACTGGCGATATCTCCGGTGGTGTCACAGCTAGAACTGCAATTTGAATCTCCTCTTTCATATGCCACCAGAGCTGTTTTATGTGGTCCACAGCTCGAGATATGGTTGCTTAAAGAGATGCCACTTCCCTTTGGACTGTCTCTCATACTGTGTGAAGCCAGCTTCATGCTGATAGGAAAGCGTCATAGGCTGTGTGCTAGCTCCACTTCTCAGGAGAAGCTCTGGTTACCGCGCAGTTGTCTAATAAAGGTTAATTTACATATTTTAAAAAATGCTCATAACTTTGCAAATAATAAATGTTGTTTTTCTTAACACAAATCACACTGTAGTTATCAGCAGTAATGTGCCTATTAGATTAGTTAGGGGATAGGGAATTGATAAACTGGTGACAGAGTCCCTTTAACTAGTTCCTATTTTGTGTGGTATAGCTGTCTTTCTTACAAGCATTTACAGTTAAATTTAGAAGAATTAACATTTTTCCATATTTTCTCTAAATATTGTTGTTTTATTTTTTAAATAAACACTGAATGTATCGACCAAATTTTACCACTAACATAAAGTACAATGTGTCACGAGAAAAATTGCTCGGATAAGTAAAACCATTCCAAAGTTATTACCACATAAAATGACATTTCAGATTTGAAAAAATGGGCTGTGTCCACAAGGCCAAAATTGTCTGTGTCTCCAAGGGGTTAATATAGTAATTTATAAACAAAAACACCAAAAAAGACACAAACCAACATGTGTCACAAGAAGCCCAATATCTGTACACCGAACCTACAATGGTCAATGGGGTCTACTAATAATTTATTGCTGCAGCCATGGCGTAATGTAGGGTATTTCTGTATATGTTGAGACAAAAAACAGACACAAACAATTAACACTATACCTGCTATCTCCAAGGATACTAAAGTAGTATGATAGTATACCTACTTAATGATATCACATGATACTTGGACATACATTAAACACATACACCCGTATACATCTGATTAAAAGGAACAGTCTTACACCATTGGATGATAATCAGGAGAGTTTTCCGATTTACCGAGGATCATGCCATCAGTCCAGAGAAAAAGACTGGTTGGGACTGTTCCTATCTCTAATGTGCCCTCGGGTGGGTCTAGAGGTCCCTAAAAGTGGATTGGACCATAGCCCTAAGAACTAAGTGTCCTAATATGTCCCTAATGACAAAAGAGAACAATGTCCCGACATGCCATATTTTTGTCCACCGCGTTTTGGACTCCTCAGGGGGCCAAATATACAAGAGTCTCAAAGAAAAATGGCAAAACAAAAATATTGTAGAGATTGCCAGATTGGTCTATAAAGGGTCGGCCATTGACTTACAAAGTAATCACCTATAGGAGGCACTAGAGAGACAATGTTCGTCCTTCTGAAGGAGAGCCATTTTGTATAACATTTATGAACTAACTGATTTAATACAAAATAATATAAACTGATACATTTTATATCAGTTTGCATTCCATACAAGTCATAGGAATCTGGCAAATTATCCTTACTCTTCCATTTTTTATGCAAAAAATTTCAAGCAAGTGTCAGTACTGAACCTAACGTTAAATGTTAATGAAAAAGGTGATAAAAGTGACTTGCAAGATGTAGTTCTATATACTAACACCACTGCACTACCGTACATAGCAAAAAGTGTAGTATTGCTATAGATGATATAAGTCATGGTTATTGTTGCTTTATTAGAGGGTTTTTCCCCCTATCAGAAGTGATAGCATATCGCTAGAATATACCATCGTTTTCTGATCGGTGGGGCTCTGACTGCCAGGACCATCCACATAACAACGGGCCACAGTGCTTCAATTGAGCTGTAATTCAATTTCTTGCACAGTTTCTTGCACAGTGGGTGAAAAGGAGCATCGATATGCATGGAAAAAGATGAAGGGTCTTCTGCATCTTCATTAAGGTAATCAGTGGGTGTTCCAAAGGTCGAACCCCTAGTTATCATCAAGTGATGGCATATCCTAGAGATATTCCCCCATTTCTTATGAAAGGAATACCAGTTTAAGGACAAACTATTGCTATACTTTAGTTGTTTTTTACTTAATTTCGGAAATACAAACATTTCATTTAAAAACGTGAAAATTACTCTTTAATTATATTTCTTCCATGAATAGCAGCAGCAATATACTATTTTTTGGGCAATATCTATGTATATATTGTACATAAAGTGGAGAATATATTAAAACAAGCTTGCATATATATTAATGTACTATTTCAAGAGACATCCCATAGCTTATGTATTAAACATCTGTTATTGTTCTGGCACATCCAACTTAACTTCAACCATGCCAAATCAGATTAAAATTACACATGTCAATTATAAGGCTATTTGCTGCTTAATCCAATTTAAATGGAATGTGTTGTTATGTCAAACAATATTCAATGGAAACTTACTGACCTATACTAACAATTCATGTGTTAATTTGATAGTCCATTAGCACTTAGAAGTATTTCTCAACCCATATATCTAAAGAAATAAAGAAAAAGATTTTTCCCATCTTAAAATGTTAAGCTATCACATTTCTTTTAAGGCGATATATAATATGTTTAGTAAAATTACACCCTATTTCTTACATAGCAAAAAGTCCCTCCAGATTGAGACTCATTTTTCTAAACTTGTCTTGTGCCATTAGAAGATTTTTGATAGGTGATTTATATAGGAATTGTGCAGAGTCAATTATTATGCATCCTCGAAAGACCCTATATAACATTTAAAACTTTTTATGGAAAATTGCTTTATCTAAGTTATAAATGGTTAGTTTGGAACGGACAGTTTAACTTTACCTTGCAGCCTAATAGATGGCTAGAATGCAGGTATTAATACAATTTCTAAGGAATATACAAAGAACAGGGAAAATATGTGAAGGGACATTAATCTGGTAGATTCTTGGAGAATACATAATAGTATGTTTACTGTTATGGCTGAATGGTGTATGTGGACCCTTTAAGTTGACTGACAGGTGAAGTTTATAACATTGAATATCTCAATATAATGGCACCTGTCAAGGGGTGGGATATATTAGGTAGCAATCAAACAGTCAATTCCTGAAGTTGATGTGTTGAAAGCAGGAAAAATAGTCAAGTTATAGATCTGAGCAACTAACAAGAGCTAAATTGTAATGGATGGAAGACTGTGTCAGAGAAACTCCAAAATAGCAGGTCTTGTGGGTTGCTCCTGGTATACAGTGGTTAGTACCTACCAAAAGTGGCCCAAGGAAGGGCAACCGGTAAACCGGCAACAGAGTTATGGGCACCCAAAGCCCATTGATGTGCATGGGGAGCGAAGGTCAGCCCTTCTGGTCCAATTTACAGAAGAGCTACTGTAGCACAAATGACTGAAAAACTAGTACTGACCATGAAAGAAAGGTGTCAGAACACACACTGGATCGCAGCTTGCTGCATTTGGGGCTTCATAGCTGAAAATCTGTCAGAGTGCCCTACAATGGGCTCGTAAGCATCAGAACCAGACCATGGAGCAAGCGAATAAGGTGACCTGGTCTGAAGAATTGCATTTTCTTTTACATCATGTGCGTGTGCTTTACTTACTTAGGAAAGACATGGCACCCCCATGAACTAGGTGAAGAAGGCAAGCCAGGGGAACCTTGGGCTATGACATTCATGTGAATGTTATTTTCTCACGTACCACTTACCTAATCATTCTTGTTGAACAAGCACACCTGTTCCTGGAAACGGTATTCCCTAATGTTCCCTATATTTTAAGGTGTTGACTTGGCTTTCAAATTCCCCAGATCTCAATTCGCTCAAACATTTGTGGGATGTGTTGTAAAAAAAAGTCAAATCCTAGGAGGCTCCACCTTGCAATTTACAGAAAATAATTTAAAGGATCTTCTGCTAATGTCTTGGTGCTAGATACAACAGGACACTTTCAGAGGTCTTCTGGAGTCCATGCCTTGACAGGTCAGAGCTGTTTAAGTGGCACGAGGGGGACCTACACAATGTTAGGCAGGTAGTTTCAATGCTATGGCTGAACAGTGTATAGTATTTCTCTCCGGTTTCTAGGATTGATTTGGTTATGCTGAGTACTGGAATAATCCCTAGCCTACTATTTGCCAGGCATAGGACCATGACGCTGTTATGGTAGAATTGAAACTATATTAGTTAGGTAGGGGAGAAAATGAGCATTTGGAGATTAAATGGGACTTTGTTATATGATAAAGTTATTAGGAAACATGTTGAGGAAGATCTTAAATTATATATTAATGATAATGAGGTGGCAGATGTAAGGGTATGTTCACACGCTTAACCAAAAATGTCTGAAAATATGGAGCTGTTTTCAAGGGAAAACAGCTCCTTATTTTCAGAAGTTTTTTAATCCACTCTCGATTTTCGCAGCGTTTTTCGTGAAACTTTTTACGGACGTTTTTGGAGCTGTTTTCAATAGAGTCAAAGAAAAACGCCTCCAAAAACGTCCCAAGAAGTGTCCTGCACTTCCTTTGACGAGCCATCATTTTACGCGCCGTATTTTGACAGCGACGTGTAAAATTACGTCTGAAAACACTGCGTGTGAACATACCCTAAGGCTTCCTCATGAAGCATTTACTCAAGCTAATCTAATCAAGTATGGAGCAAGAAAAAAAAAAAAGAAAAAATAAGTAATAAGTAATAGATGAATCTTGAGAGAAGATTTTTTTTACTAGAAAAGGCAAATTAAGAGACCTATTTGCTATATCTCATTAAAAAGATTCAGAACATTAAGACCCAATTAAATGTGCTTATAGGAGAAAAAAATAGAGAGTGCATTAAAATGGACCAGGGCTAAAATTGATAGGCCCCTGGCTAGATTACTTAAGAGGTTACAAAATACTTATCTAATAATTCATATATATATATTCATAAGTTTTTTTTCTTCTTGGACATTTTGTAGTACCATTAGGGAAGCAATATATATGTGATTGGGGAGGTTTTTTTCCGCCTTTTTGGACCGTCGGATAAACCTTTTTAAAGTTGGTATATTCAGAGCAGTAGTGAAACTACCTGATCTGGAGAGTGGTCAGATAAAAATGTTTAAGGGAAACTGGGCAAGAGTGTCCTTTTTCTCTTGCTATCCTTGCACTGGCTATAGAGTCTTTTACATTTACGATTAGGCAAAACAATAATACGTATGGTATTAGGGTGGGGGGAAGGGAAAGTAAATCACTTCGTCGATAATCTATTGCAGAACCTGTCTAGACCATTGATATCCCTACCAAATTTACGGTATTAAAAACTTAGAAGAATTTGCTTATGTGTCTGGGTTGAATATGAATCACCATAAATCTGAGATCATGCACTGTAATGTAGAGAGAAATATGGGAAAATTAGTAGACTTGAGTTTTGATTTTATTAAAAGGGATATATATATATATATATATATATATATATATATATATATATATATATATATATATATATATATATATATGTATATTCCATATCTTGGCGTAAAAATTACAGGCAGAGTAGAAGATCTATAAAGATTAAATTACCTGGAGATCTTTAAAAAATATATATATATAGAAGCGGTCTGAAAGATTGGGTTACTAAACCTTATGTTTTTGGGTAGGATTAATACTATAAAAATGGTTGTGTTGCCAAAAATATTTTTTTTCAATTTTTACTAGTTCAAGTTAAATCATTTCACATTAAGAATTTACAGGGGAATATTATAAAATACATCTGGAAATATTAGACATTTAAGGTATCATGGATAAAAAATTGTTCTGCATAATAGTAATGGTGGTTTTTCAGTACCAGATTTGTTAAAATAGTATAAAGTTGATTGTCACTCCTTGCTAGGCTGAAGATGTCTTACATAGAACATCTATGAGCCCATCTTCAGCCTATCAAGGAGTGTGGATCACAGCCAAAGGTGCAGGGCGTTCAGCTGATCCCTTCTGCACTTTTGTTTCAGCGATGTTGGGGGTCTCACCGGTTCCCCACCAATCAATATTTCTGATATGTCTCTAGGACATATCAAAAGTTATTTGAAAGTACAGAAACTCTATAAATGACCCATTGATAACTTAAATGTATGCTAAAGTGGAAATGTTGTTTGATTTATAAGCTCTAAAAATAAAAGTAACAGAATTACCACTGTGGTAAATAGGAAGTAAATCTAAATATATCAAATAAATAAGTTAAAGAGGCTCTGTCACCAGATTATAAGTGCTCTATCTCCTACATAATCTGATCGGTGCTGTAATGTAGATAACAGCAGTGGATTTTATTTTGAAAAACGATCATTTTTGAGCAAGTTATGAGCAATTTTAGATTTATGCTAATTAGTTTCTTAAAGACCAACTGGGCGTGTTTTTACTTTTGACCAAGTGGGCGTTGTGGAGAGAAGTGTATGACGCTGACCAATCAGTGACCAATCAGCCTCATACACTTCTCATTGTCCCATCCCAGCACGATCCACAGCACAGAGTGATTGTGCAGGGAAAGAAGCTGGGCTGGAAAAATGAGAAGTGTATGACGCTGATTGGTCACTGATTGGTCAGCCTCATACACTTCTTTACAACACCCACTTGGTCAAAAGTAAAGACACGCCTAGTTTGTCTTTAAGAAACTAATTAGCATAAATCTAAAATTGCTCATAACTTCCTAAAAAATGATAGTTTTTCAAAATAAAAAACACTGCTGTTATCTACATTACAGCGCCGATCAGTTTATGTAGGAGATAGGGCACTTATAATCTGGTGACAGAGCCTCTTTAAAGCAACAAATTCTGTTGAGTCTTGAAGGTGTATCTAGCAAAAAACTAGCATCCACATCAATGGTGATGAGGTAGTGCCATTATGCACAATAGCGTGCAAACTGCAGTGAGATCCCGTAATTGTCCCCTTATGATATTATGGAAGAACACAGCACCTAGCATATGGAGGCTTATGGAAAATTATTACCAGTACTGGATTTACATCTCCGGTACAATTTTGATTAGCCAACATAAATGTAACAGAGACGGAGACAGCAGTCCACAGGTTGTGTGTGGTATTGCAGCTCATCCCCATTTACTTCAATGGAGTGGAGCTACAATATCAGACACAACCCAAAGACAGGTGTGGTGCTGTTTTTGGAATAAATCAGCCACATTTTTAGAATCCTGTGCAACCCATTTAAAATTTATCAAAGATTAGACCAGTGTATTATACACTTTTAGCAAAAAGGCAAATATCTATTGAAATGATTTCCAACATCCTTAATTTTAGCCTGATGCTATTAATGCCACCTCAGGAGCATGCAAATATATATTTTTCTTTCTAAAAGGAGATCTAATGGTTTATACCCCCCCCCCCCTTCATCAACACAAATTCAAATTACTTGTACTTTTAACCCCTTTAGGACACAGCCTGTTTTGGCCTTGTGGACACAGATGATTTTTTCAAATCTGACATGTGTCACTTTATGTGGTAATAACTCCGGAATGCTTTTACCTATCCAAGCAATTCTGAGAATGTTTTCTTGTGACATATTGTACTTTATGTTAGTGAAAAAAAATGTGGTCGATAAATTCAATATTTATTTGTGAAAAACGTCAAATTTTAGCAAAAATGTTCACAAATTTTCATTTTTCTAAACTTAAATGTATTTGCTTGTAAAACAGATAGTAATACCACACAATATAGTTACTAGTTAACATCACCATATGTCTACTTTATGTTGGCATCATTTTTTTTTGTCCTTTTATTTTTCTAGGATGTTACAAGGCTTAGAACTTTAGCAGCAATTTCTCATATTTTCAAGAAAGTTTCAAAAGGCTATTTTTTTCAGGGACCAGTTCACTTCTGAAGTGGCTTTGAGGGCCTTCTATATTAGAAAGTCCCCATAAATCATCCCATTTTGAAAACTGCACCCCTCACAGTATTCAAAACCACATTCAAAAAGAGTTTTATCCCTTTAGGCGTTTCACAAGAATTAAGGCAAATTAGAGGTGAAATTTACAAATTTCATTTTTTTTGCTGAAATTCATTTGTAATAAAAAAAATTCTGTAACACAGAAGGTTTTACCAGAGAAACGCAAATCAATTATTGCCCAGATTCTGCAGTTTTTAGAAATATCCAACATGTGGCCTTAGTGTCCTAATGGACCGAAGCACCGGCCTCAGAAGCAAAGGAGCACCTAGTGGATTTTGGGGCCTCCTTTTTTTAGGAATATATTTTAGGAACCATGTCAGGTTTGAAGAGGTCTTGTGGTACCTAAACAGTTGAAACCCCCCAAAAGTGACCCCATTTTGGAAACTACACCCTCAAGGCATTTTTCTAGGGGTATAGTTAGCATTTTGACCCCACAGTTGTTTTTGCAGAATTTAGTGGAATTAGTCTGCGAAGATGAAAATTAACTTTTTTTCTGTGGAAACATAGAATTTTTTCATTTTTACAAGGAATAAAGGAGAAAAAGCACCCCAACTTTTGTAAAGCAATTGCTACCGATTATGGCAATACCACATATGTGGTAATAAACGGCTGTTTGGTCCCACTGCAGGGCTCCGAAGCGAAGGAGCGCTTTTTGGATTTTGGAGTGCAGATTTTGCTGGATTGGTTTTCAGTGCAATGTCGGGTTTGCAACCCCCCAAAAGTGACCCTATTTTGGAATCTACCCACATCAAGGAATTTTTCTATGGGTATAGTGAGCATTTTGACCCCACAGGTTTTTTGTAGAATTTATTGGAATTAGGCCGTGAAAATGAATATCAACATTTTTGTCCACTAAAATTTGGATTTTTTTAATATTCACAATGGATAAAAGAGGAAAAGCACCCCAGCATTTGTAAATCAATTTCTCCCGATTACCATATACCCCATATGTGGTTATAAATGTTTTTTTTATTAGAAATTATTTAACCCTTTCAGTACTGATCCTTTTTTGCTTTTTCATTTTCGTTTTTCACTCCCCGCCTTCGAAGAGCCATAATTGTTTTATTTTTCCGTCAATAGAGCAGTGTGAGGGCTTATTTTTTGCAGGAAGAGTTGTCGTTTGTAATAACATCATTTAAAGTACCATAAAATGTACTGGGAAACTGCAAAAAAATAATTTGCAGCCTGAAATTGGAAAAAACTGTGATTCCTCTATAGTTTTTGGGGTTTTGTTTTTAAGTCTTTCACCGTGCGGTAAAAACAACAACTTTAGTTTTATTCTGCGTCTCAATACGATTACGGTGATACCAAATTTATATATTTTTTAAAATATTTTACTACTTACAAAGAAAAGACTATTTCTTAAAAAAATTAATTGTTTTGTATCATCACATTCTGACATCCAGAACTTTTTTATTTTTTGGTCGATTGAGCAGTCTTGGGGCTTATTTTTGGTGGGACGAGCTGTAGCTTTTATTGGTACCATTTTATGGTACATACATCTTCCTGATCACTTTTTATTACATCTTTTTTAGAGCTAAGGTGACAAAAAAACAGCGATTTTGGCGTTTTAAATTCTTTATTTCTTACAGCGTTCACCGTACGCAATAAATTACGTTTTATTTTATTCTGCGGGTCGGTACGATTATGGCGATACAATATGTATATAGTTTTTTTTACGTTTTGCGGCGTTTCCACAATAAAATTACGTTTCTATAAAATAATTTATTTTCTGAGACACCATATTCTGAGCCGAACTTTTTTATTTTTTAGTAAAAAAAGCTGTGGGAGGTCTTGTTTTCTGCGGTACGGGTTGTAGTTTATTGGTACTATTTTGGGGTAAATGCGACTTTTTAATCACTTTTTATTCTATATCTTGGGAGGGGTGGTGACCAAAAAATAGCGATGCTGACATAGTTTTCCGTTTATTTTGTTTGCGGCGTTCACCGTGCGGAATAAATAACATTATAGTTTCATAGTTTGGGTCATTACGAACACGGTGATACCAAATATATGTACTTTTTTAACGGTTTCATTTTTTTCCTATAATAAATGACTAGAAACCCCTAAAATTAAGGGGTTAATTTGCCAAAATCAGCGGCAAAGGACCGCGGGCCAGCAAGAGTGGAGTGACACCTGTCGGCGACAGCTTACCTCCCGGTTCCCGGTGCACACTGTCGATAACAGGTTCCCTTTAAGCAGATGTTTTAAAATGTACATGCTTTGACTACATTGATACATATTAGCTGTCACGAAGGGTCTGTGGCAGTATGACAGCTGGCCAAAAGGGCACAGGACAATGGTAGTTCGTATAGGTACTTGTGGCAGCTCGGACAGCAGTAAGGCAGGCTGGCTAGGACTAGGCAGCAAGTAGACGCCAGGCGAGATGAAGCAGGTCAGACGTGGGATAAAGCACAACACGACTTTGGCATGGCACAGTGCTCGACCAGGATGGTATGGAAAGCAAGGAACAGGAACGAGGAACAGGAAACAGGAACAGGAAACAGGAACACACTAGGAGGCCATCACAGAGACAAACTTAGGAAACATTAACAACGCTTAGGCATAGAAGCAGGGGGCTGGACCCCTCTTATAGTCCAGGGAACTCACGGGTTCAAAGTTCATCAAAGGTCCGGTGCGCGTGCTGCCCCTTTAAGAGCGGGCACGAGCGGACACGAGCGGGCACGAGCGTGTGCGCGTACCCTATGGGATCCGGCTGAGGTGAGTGGATGCGAGTGCTGGCATCTCCTGAGGAGGAGGCTGGGGCCAGCGCTTGCCGACTCGTGGCTGTCAGGAGGAGGTTGGAGCTGACGGCCCGCAGCCACGGACATTACATTAGCTGATGTCTCTAGATTCTATGGTATTAGTACCTCCATTCTCTGAATCTCACCAACCAGGGGGAAAACTTTAGGGACCCCAATGAAAATTCTATAACAGGACCCCCAACTATCATGCATCATTTATAGTACTGGTCTCCTCATGTAGGGCAGAGACCATTCGGGCCCAGGTATGATCGATTCCTCTTTACCCCCTATAGTTACACCACCGTATCAAACTTCTAGACAGGCATCAGTCAAAGAGGTCACATTTTGTGAATTAACATCATTTTTTACAGTTAATACATCTAAAGGGGAACAACTTTATGAAGCTAGTACACTGTTGCAAACACTTTATTCTACTACTGTTTTATGCGGCAATAAAATGTAACACATTTGGTTACACGTTTGGTCTGACATATAATAATAAGATTTATGAACTTACTGGTAAATTAAAAAAAGGATTAAAATCAGAATCTGGAAAGTCATAAACATTACCCCAAAAAGATAACAAACTGTGCAAATAGAAATCATGTTACTTGAGATATATCCAGTCATTTCCTTGGCTATATAGTCACAAAGATAACAATCTCATTTATCTCAGCAGGTTTTTATAAACCATGACATTTAATCTTTAGCACAATGCTTTTCTAGCCAGAAAATAGAAATAGTGGAATTCAAATATCCTACAGCAGAGTCTGGTTACAAATCTACCAAAGATGTCCAAACAGTGATCGAAGAGCCATGTGCGGCCATCATTTTGTAGCCACGGCTTCCAAGAACACAGCTGACATTTTATTAATTTTGCTGCAGGCTTTCCTAGGAAACTAATTTAATAACACAAACCCCAGGTTTTTTTTCTGAGTATATTCACGCGCAAAAGGAACACAAGAGACAACTATTCAGGGATGGACACCAACAACAGGGGGCCCCTGTGCATGAATAATTTATTGGCCCCTAATTTTTCAACTGCTAATTTATTGGCCGACTTCCTTGTTCATGGCTGTCCAGTAAATTCCTCCATCGGTGTGCCAATCCACCAGTAATGAGACATAGATGGGAATGAGTGTAGACACTTACATGTGATCATATATATTCTTTTATATATATAAGTTCATCCGTGCAACTACCTTCTGTTACATTCAATATAACATTATAATCACTGTGGGTTTACTAAGCAGTGCCATTTTGGTAAGCCTGTACAGAAAAAAGAGAATGGGTGTTAAAGGGAACCTGTCACCAGCATTTCACCTATTAAACCGACTATACCTGGTGGTAGAGGGTGAAAAATCATTTCTATATAACCTATAATTATCTTCTTAGTCGGCTCTGAAGCTTTAGTATTTAGCTTTTTAGTGTTCCCACACCGTATGCTAATGAGCATAAAAGAGTCAGATCTTCATTTGAAAAGAGTCAAATCTTCGTTTTGAAAAGAGTCAAATCTTCATTCCTCAAGTCTTTCCGAGTTTACCTCACCTTCTTACTTTTGATTGACAGCTCCTCGCCTTCCCCCAGCACACAACATCCCGCGCTTGTGCATTGATGTCCTCCTCTGGTGTGTGCGCACAAAGGGACACCGGATTATTACGATAAAAGGCGCAAAACGTTTGCAGACCGTTATTTACAGTCGGAGGAGGAGTTTAGGAGAGGGGATAACGGCAGTGAACTTTTTATAGCAGTAGCTAGTGAGGGAGAAGTAAAGTTCAATAGGTGAAATGCTGGTGACAGGTTCCCTTTAAGGAAGAGTTTAAGTATTTTACCAGTTGAACTGCATTAGATAAATGCTGCTTTGAAATACATCAAAGGAAGGTGCTTTGATCTACAAAGTTTTCATGTATTTTAAACATTAACATAACCTGGCTAGCAGTTGAGGTTCTGTAGCATTTAGAGGTGCATATGTTACTATGTATAAATTATTACTGTCTGTGCTATGATTTATTATAAATTACGTGGCTGCTCTACAGATCTTTGCTCCGTTCATTGAAGAACGAAAGGGGGGCATATACCGGCTAAGCCGCGGCTGCAATGTTTACACGTGGCCACTTTCCGCTTTAGCATTGGGTCTCAGCAGTTAGGGTTTTATGGCACATTTAGTTAATATACCATAAAAGTCTTTGGGGACAAAAACTCTTTCAGAACTTTCAGTGTACGCCCTTAACCTACTGACAACATGGTTATAAAAGAGTCTCATTGACTAGTGAGAAATAAATTATTGATAATGTTAAAAATCAAGACTTAACTATAAGGTCTAATAGTTTTTTTTGCCTTCCAACATAATTCTACATTCATCAAAATTAACAGTAGGTATATTATACCTACTTTCCCCCAATTTTTTTCCCCATATTACATATGGGTTACTTTCATGCCCCCTAGCCACACATATATAGGCCAGCATTATAGAGGACCCTGCGCATTTTTTTTTAGAAGACTGAAATTGTGCTTTATTTTACCCAAGAGCCAAAGATGTGAATGTGCCACACAAGACATGCACAAGGATGCGGTCTATCATAAGCCCCCTTCAAGAGAATAAAACCCTGGATATAGTTGACTTGCTCAATTGACTCCAGTGACTGGACTTCACTGTGATTGTTGGCCTCTGTTCTGTGTGATTACCAAGTCACTTTAATGAAAGCAAGGTTTAGAGAACGCATTTGTTTGGTTTTTATTTATTTATTTATTTATTTATTTATTTTATAAATCAAATACTTTTTATAGGTATTTTGAATAATGCAGTACAAGAGAGACACAATTTTTAGACACAAAATGTTTTAATATTACTTCCTTTTCATGATAATTGAAACAAGATATGACTGCTAAGAGATTAATGTACTTTTATTTTGTATCTTTTCGTAAGGTACACGTAAGTATTACTTTATCAACTGTCCTTAATACATCCTTTTTCTTTGTGTGAAATTTCACAATGATGCACAATAGCTTTTTAAAATAGATTTTCATAAATGATACAAATATACATATTTAAACATTGCATTTTATATTATAATACTTAAATGCTCTGGTCAAAAGACAGTGACCAAGAATGAAATTTTAATCCTAATTCTTATTCTTTCTTTTTTTTATTCAAAGCTTTTAACCCAAACATGGCCTTTTGGAGTTGAAATCTGCAAACTCATGCCATTCCTGCAAAAGTCCTCCGTTGGAATCACAGTTCTGAGCCTGTGTGCACTTAGTATTGACAGGTAATAATTAATCTCTTTAAAAAAAAAGAGGATAAAAGTCGATTTCCACACTGATTGTTTATTGGAATTCTTTAGAAGATTTATCTATTACAACCTTATACTACATATAAAAGCAATTTGGTGAGTAGTTGTACGTTGTGGGCTTCAGGGTCTCATGCGGTGTTGTATTATACAAAGTTGTGCATTATAAGATGTACTCAAGACATTTTTTATAATTATAACTTCATAAATTAATATGCTCCATTGCCGAGCCTCAGGATGTGTTGAAACACTGGCACCAAGGTCAAGGTCAAGATCGGGACATTGACATAGGGATGACATAGAGATGTCAGTATCTGAAGTCTCATAAGAGTAATGTAAGCCCAGGCTGACATGTATAGTTATAGAATATGTACAGTATGTCCTATAAAACATAATTTTGTATAATACAACAGCACATGAATGTCTGAGACCTACACGGGACAATTACTTTAGAAACTTGATTTAGTGAAATTTCCAGGTAATTCCGCTCTATTTTTGTCCCATGCTGGATTTCACTTCTTTTTTTTTTTTCAATCTAGGTACAGAGCGGTCGCATCCTGGAATCACATTGGTGGGAATTGTGCTACCAAATGGACTGTATTGGAGATTACATTTATATGGATTATATCAGTCATATTGGCAATCCCAGAGGCCATAGGCTTTAATGTTATGCATTATGACTATAATGGACAAGACATGAAAACCTGCATGTTTTACCCAAGTCAAACTGCATACTTCCTGGAAGTAAGTTGGATTTTACATTAGGTAAAATTTCTTTATGTAGAATTTAAATAAACCCCCATTATATACTGTGCCAGAAAATATATTTAAGTGTTTGCAAGAACATGACAGAAGTGCTACAAGTGCAGGGTTGAAAGCTAACTCGTTTATCCAGAAAATATAAAAACATGTATGGTTTTAAAATGAAGCTCATATTTTGAATAATATCTTAGAGAACTGCTTTAAGGGCTATGGACACCTTTGTGGTCTTTTTTTGTTTTTTTAATGAATTTATTTAGTGATAAAAAAAAAACACTTTTGTAATTTACTTTTTCAAAAAACTGCACTGTTTCACTTTTGCATCTTATATCTATCACATTACATTGAAGCTGCAGAAAGCTGCTCTGAGCCAAATCCGTCAGTGGTCTGCACTGGCGGCTCAACTGACAGCAGCTACTGTGTGCTCCTGAGCAATTTTCTGAGTTCTGTTCTGATCAACTTAAAGTGGATTAAATTTTTTATCACTAAATAAATGCATTTAAGAAAAATACCCAAATGTGTCCATACCCATTTTGTCATATAATGTGCTTTTTTTAAATCAGAATCAGGGGTGTAGCTAGATAGGGTTCTTAGTACATAGAACCCCTCCTCCTCTGGAGAACATAGAGTAAGTTTATTAAATTATTCCAGCCTGCAGCCGCCACTAGAGGTAGCTACTTATATATGGTTTTTTACACCTAGTATTGAGTTTAATGACTACTGTATAGGCATGTATGCAGTGAGACCCCTCCCTAGTGGTGGCTGTAGGAAGAGAAAACATTTAACCTTTTTGGCGAAAAAAGCTTTGGACTCTATGTGAAGAAAAGCTCCAACCCCCGTAAATATATATTATGACATTTATTACATCAGCAATTTGGTCCTATTAATCCATAACCTCCCTAGAACACCATAGATAATACAGTTAATACCTTCTCCAGCCTAGATCACTAGATATTATCAACAGAAATTGTACTTGAAGCATAAGTCAAACCATCAGGTATGACAATGATATATCAGAAATCCAAAAATATACCTGATGTAAAAAATAACACCAAGTAAGCAGAAAATAAAATATGTAAATCTTTATTATCCCATACGGGAGAAGTTACCCACAAAAAACATACATCTAAAATACAAAAAACTAAAAACACCCCAGAAGGGAATGTGCATCAAGTCCCACGGAAATGATCATATGATATAGCAAGATAATAACATGAGACATATGAGTGAATAGCCAGAAGATCCAATATCTAGAATGATGGCAGAATATGACTCAATATAATGCAAAGGTGTATCAAAGTCTACAAAAATCTAAGTAGATAGTCATTTACCTGAAGTGGACATGATAAGAAACACACTCTGATCCAAGGACCACCTCGACGCGCGTTTCGCTTCCTTCGTCAGGAGGTGAAGTATGCCTGATGATTCCCCTCTTAAGTACACCTCCAAATGAGGTGATGTGAAGCGGCGCATGACAGGTCACGCCCATCTCCATGCGTCAGACCATCCGCGTCACGGCCGGAAGTTCGTACCTGGAAACCAGGACTCGTTCTCAGACCTAGAGACAACTTCCGGTCTGACGCATGAGAGATCACGCGACCCGCATGTGCACCCATCAAGTACCCAACAGGTGAAGCAGGAGGCACACTGGCATAAGGGGAAAGTGTCCTAAATCCGATACTTACAACTGTCAAAAGCTATCAATAATACATATATATATGCTCACGATAATAGACCGGAATATTGCGAAAATGACATAATAGACGTAACATTAAATCCAAAATTAAATTGCTTAACAAATAATTATATAAATATATAAATATAGGTATACATGACTGACCACAATTACCCTATACATATAATGATTAAATGTGATTAGACGTAACATACAGGATCCAACATAACAAATAATGTGTATTAAAACCACCCATTAAAAATAAAATTTAATAATAATTTCAGAGGACCAAAAAACGGACCAAACCCATAATAGTATATAAATATAAAGTGCACAGTAGTAGGTAGTTGGATTCATAGATGCTGATCCCAAAAGAAACCCATAACAACATATTATTTAGTTTAATTTATTTTTATAATTTCTTGTAAATATATTATATATTTAATTTTTATATATTTAATAATTTATGTGTATGAAATATAGTGTTATTTTATTTCACTTCATTTTTGGATCCGTGCTGCTCATCCTGATCGGTACCCGTGATTTATTGTTATGGGTTTCTTTTGGGATCAGCATCTATGAATCCAACTACCTACTACTGTGCACTTTATATTTATATATAACATAACAAATAATGTGTATTAAAACCACCCATTAAAAATAAAATTTAATAATAATTTCAGAGGACCAAAAAATGGACCAAACCCATAATAGTATATAAATATAAAGTGCACAGTAGTAGTATAGTATAAAAATTAAATATATAATATATTTACAAGAAATTATAAAAATAAATTAAACTAAATAATAATAATTTTATTTTTAATGGGTGGTTTTAATACACATTATTTGTTATGTTGGATCCTGTATGTTACGTCTAATCACATTTAATCATTATATGTATAGGGTAATTGTGGTCAGTCATGTATACCTATATTTATATATTTATATAATTATTTGTTAAGCAATTTAATTTTGGATTTAATGTTACGTCTATTATGTCATTTTCGCAATATTCCGGTCTATTATCGTGAGCATATATATATGTATTATTGATAGCTTTTGACAGTTGTAAGTATCGGATTTAGGACACTTTCCCCTTATGACAGTGTGCCTCCTGCTTCACCTGTTGGGTACTTGATGGGTGCGCATGCGGGTCGCGTGATCTCTCATGCGTCAGACCGGAAGTTGTCTCTAGGTCTGAGAACGAGTCCTGGTTTCCAGGTACGAACTTCCGGCCGTGACGCGGATGGTCTGACGCATGGAGATGGGCGTGACCTGTCATGCGCCGCTTCACATCACCTCATTTGGAGGTGTACTTAAGAGGGGAATCATCAGGCATACTTCACCTCCTGACGAAGGAAGCGAAACGCGCGTCGAGGTGGTCCTTGGATCGGAGTGTGTTTCTTATCATGTCCACTTCAGGTAAATGACTATCTACTTAGATTTTTGTAGACTTTGATACACCTTTGCATTATATTGAGTCATATTCTGCCATCATTCTAGATATTGGATCTTCTGGCTATTCACTCATATGTCTCATGTTATTATCTTGCTATATCATATGGTCATTTCCGTGGGACTTGATGCACATTCCTTTCTGGGGTGTTTTTAGTTTTTTGTATTTTAGATGTATGTTTTTTGTGGGTAACTTCTCCCGTATGGGATAATAAAGATTTACATATTTTATTTTCTGCCTACTTGGTGTTATTTTTTACATCAGGTATATTTTTGGATTTTAGATCACTAGATATATCTGGTTTTATCCAATATAAAAAAAATTGACAAGAGTAGAAAGTTGAAAAAAAAGAACAAAAACAAGATAATTCTCACTTGTTCAATCCCCTGCAGCTCCAGTGCCACTGCCCCTGGTGTTCCCTTCCGTCTTTGTTGACTTTCCTGCAGCGATAACGTGCCGTTCATGCTCATGGACACTGCAGTAAATCACTGGCCCCAGCGGTCTCGTGCCATACATGCTATCATCACTACTGAGGCCAGTGATGGGCACGTCATAGATACAGGGAGGTCAACCAAAACTGGTGGAGATCACCAGATAGGCGTGCTCGAGCAGGGGGGGGGGGGGGGTTGGGATTGAGCAGATGATTATTGTTTGTTTTTTTATCAACTTTCCTGTTCTTAACAAAAATATTTTTAGATCCCAGACAACCCATTTAAAACATTCTAGAGTACTAGAGATATTATCAGGAATGCTATAACTAACCTCTGAACCTAGTACACGAAGAAGGTTGACAAAGTGAGTTTAATGGGGGAGGCATTTTGCCATATCTGTTGTGGGCAATAATTTTATAAAATGCCTTTAAAAAAACTACATTTGCCCTTTAAAATATCTATTTCTATATAAATGTATGAGCAGTATTTGACGTGCTTGTTGAAAGCAAATTTGCTACATTTTACATTTTCTGAATATATAAGGAATGATGTGAAAGTGAATATAAATAATGTCATCTGAATCAAGTTTTTGATTGTTCTCTATTTATTCATTGTACTTTACATATTATATTTTTCTTCTTTCAGTTTTACAAGACCTATAAAGACCCTTGGCTTTTTAGCTTCTATTTTTGCCTCCCTTTGCTTGTTACTGCAATTTTTTATACTCTGATGACATATGAGTTGCTTCGCAAGAAAAGTGGAATTACAATTTCACTGAATGACCACATAAAACAGGTACAGTACTAAATTATCTGCCTTACAAGTGTCTGCAATGTCCATCTCTTATCTTAAGATTTTTCCTCTATTAGAGTACAGATTTGTACAATTAGCTACGGTGTTTATTTGAGTAAAATATTCATCTTTTGTCTCTTCTGATGGTGTAAGACGCTTAAGGTCATATTACACAGCCTGATATGGGCCTTGAAAACGAGCGGCGATAACAAGACAGCTCATTGATCGGCGCTCGTATGCTCCTTTCACAAAGCTTGGTTATGTATGGAGACGAGCGATCGTTACTTCATCATTTCACTCTTAGGCCCTGTTCACACATGTTGATTGTTGCAGATTTTGCATGTATTTTTAAGCCAAAACCAGAAAGGGAACTTAAACAGAAGAAATATATAAAATAAGGCATTATAAGTCTGCTCTCCTGGATCCAATTCTGGTATTGGCTTACAACATGCATGCAAAATCTGCCGCAAATCTGCACTGCGTGAACAAGGCCTAAGCCCAAAGCATATGAGATCTGTTTCCTATAAATTCAAAATGTTCTAAATGAATTGTATCTGTTGAACAAAAGTAAGAAAGTCAATGAACTGAATAATGTTATATGTTATATTTTCCTTTCAGAGACGTGATGTTGCCAAAACTGTATTTTGCCTAGTACTTGTATTTGCCATTTGCTGGCTACCTCTGCACCTCAGTAAGATGATCAGGTATATATTCGACTACAGAGGATATACCATGCAATGCGAACTGCTGAGGTAAAGTCTACATTTTATAGTGAAATTATTTATTTTACCTTTTTCTATTACTATTACTGCTGCTTAAAATGTATTTATTTAAATACAATGGTTTAATGCTTTCAATGTGTATGTTTTCTTTGATCACTACAAGGATTTGATCACACATATTATTTTGCTGCAAATTTTTGCTTCATTCTTTCCGCATAATTTTTTATAGTAATGGCACATATTTACCTTTAATTTTTAACTAAGAAAATGTGTATTTTTCTGACTGGTTTTCACATTATGAATGTACAATAATAGGTGGATGTCCGGCACACGATGCAAATAAAAACAATTTATTTTATTTCATCTGGTTTAAAAATTCAAATTCCCAGGAGTGGTGCTTACGCATTTCAAAGCAGCAGATTCTTACTGATAGCTAATTTTCCTATGCTAGTTTGTCCAAATTTAAAGCAGGGTTAACACATGGCAGACATACATAACCCTAAAAAACGCAATGTCAAAGGAGCATCAAGACATATTTTAGCTGTTCACCAGGGGATACAACTTGTCACGATGCGGGGTGTGGACCCAGTGGGCCATACCGCGTAGCGGAATGGCAGCTGGCCAAACAGGTAAGTAGTGAGTTTAATTAGTTCAGCGTGGGTACCTGAGGCAATCGTAGGCAGTAGCGAGGCAGGCAAGTCCAGGACCAGGCGGCGGGAAGTCGTTAGGTGAGGCGTAGCCGATCAAGCGTAAACTGTTGCACAGCACGGCAATAGCACAGCACGGCACTAGAACTAGGTAGCACGGAAACGGGATACGGTTACAGGAGCAATGTACACTGGGAAACTGGAAGACACTGGGAGACCATAAGCACGACAAACGACGGGTAACAAACAATGCTCTGGCAAAGAGCAAGAGGACAGAGCCCTTTTTATAGCCCAGGGCATCTTGGGCTAGATTGCAGACTTCCTGCAAAAATGCGCGCCCGCCGGAGACACTCGAAGTCCGGAAGTGAGTGCCAGCGCCTCACAGGAGGACGACACTGCTGCAAGGTAAGATGTCCATGGCCACTGCTTCGAGGTTAACGACCGAACGACGGACCGTGGCCATAGACGTTACACAACTTATCTACAGGCTCTTGCATTGGAGGGAGTCTATAAACCTAGAAAAGGAGGGGATTGGCAGAAACTGTTATTAAATAGAGAAGCCTTGTGAATCCTTAAAATGGATACACGGTTTTCTAAAGGGTTTAATTATAAGACAGACTTAAATGTATATTTACTAAAAAGAATATCAAAATTATTTCCATCAGTATTTAAGGAACTCATAAATAATAAATAATCAAATAAATAACATCTAACTTTGCACATAAGCGCTGCCATTCTCCCCTTAGAGATGTGCTTTTTTTTAACAGGCATATATGTGCTAAATCAAGTCTTCCTTATAAAACTATATCTACATATTGCTTGTGCCCCCATCTACATTGATTAGAACAATTGCAATCTTTTTGAATACTTTATATATGTATTCTCGGAATCCATGTAGGTATTTCTACTTGTACAGTACTTTCATCGTTCGTTCACTTAAGTATTCAAACTCATTATAATATGGCCATTATGGCAATGAAGAGGTTACACGTGTTTTTGTCTATCACGTGCCTCTTTTACTTGTTTTTTTAAACCAGATGAAATAAACGAAGTTGCTTTTATTTGGATTGTCTGCCGGACATCCAGTTATTATTGTGCATTCTCATCTCTTACCGACGTGTAGTCTACTTCCGAGCACTGACACAGTGCAAGCGTGGTGTCCAGGTTTATGTACATTGTGACCAATATTTTTTCATGTATTGTTCACATTATTAATAGAGACTGGTATTGCTTTTAACTACTGCACTCTCACTAAGATAATCCCATTTTATAATGAAGCCAAATCAGGCTTTTGAACCCCCCTCGATCCGATGATGTTGTCAGAGAAAACACTATAATATAGTATTACATGACAGACATTCCGAAAAGCCAGAATATGACTATAATATAACAAAGTCTTAATAGAGAAACAAGTGCACCACACAAGTAAATATTAGATTCAGTCCTATAACGCTTTTTTTTTTATTTATTTTTTTGCAAAAGCAGTCCCTTCTACTCCTGGAAAGCCCCTGGTATATTTGCAAAACTATACTGATGCCGAAACTAAACTTTGAGGGTTATCCTATAAAGACACTTGTCACCTGCGTAACCCATAATTCTCGACTTTACCTAATACGCAGAGCTGGTCTTGAGATGCGCTTCATGAGATACACGGCAGCTTTAGAAAATTTTGGCCTGCATATTGAGGGGCTGTTTGTAAGGATCTGAAAAATAGTCCCACAAACCAAATAAAAAGTGCTTATCCAGGCAAAGTTGACCAGTAGTAACACCCTGAAGTAGGGATGGCCAACATTGCATATTATAGTAATACCACAATAATTTTTTCACTTCCACTTTATTTTGAGACCAGAATAACACTGCAACAATTCATTAAATGCATTTTCTGAAAAATTTGCAATTGGCGACCTAAGATGCAACGGCAGACTGGGCAGTCTAGTTGCCAAGGCAACCGTATGATGCGGAAAGCCGCTCCTGCTCAGAGGACCGGAAAATAACAAGTTCACATTTCTACACACTGGTATAAATTACATAGGTAGAACTTTGACAACCTCTAAGATTTTCGTGATAATCTGAATTGTTACAACATGTATTCATATAGTATAATTGTAATGTGACTATGGACAAAATGTAATATGGTAAAACAGATAATAATGTACAGTGGGAGGGTTTAATGTTTAATCTGTGTTATAAGAATGTCATTCCTTTGTTTGTTATGTAAAATATTGCCTGATGTTCATTTGCTGCTTCTGCTTTTTTCCACAGTTTTCTTATCTCAGTCAACTACATTGGCTTAAATATGGCTGATCTAAATTCCTGTATTAATCCGGTAGCACTATACTTGGTTAGCACAAAATATAAAAACTGCTTCAAGGTAAGCTATTCTGGTAGCATTGTTCATATTAATGTACAGTATTTTATGCACAGTAGTAGTCTTTGTTGAATAACATAATCACAACTTGGTTAAAGCAGAAAAATGGGGTCACAAAATTTTGTGAGATAACGACAACAAATGTAAATAACTCTAAATTGGATGAGTAACAAATTGTAGAACACTTAAGGTGCCCATACACATTAGATGAAAGTCTTTATAACCTGGCTTACTCTCTAATGTATATAGGGGTGCCGCAACATTTTCTAATGGCAGATGTCAGGGGAAAGAAGGATTAGGCATGTTGAATTTCAATCTACGATCTCCTTTGTTCCCATGGGAGATAAGCTGCCGCCAGAAGTGTCTGGCAGCAGCTTTTTCTCCTCTCCCTGTTGAAAGCACATGCATGCTCGGCCAATAGTATCCTAATCTCAAGCAACAACCCATCTCAAACAATCCAGTGCAGAGAACTTGTAGTATGTTGTCTTTCAAAAAAGCATCCAAATCACTTTAATATTTATTTCATGAATCAACCATACAACTTGATCCATAGTCTTATAGTAAAAAAGAAGATAAATAATGTCTTTCCTTTAGATGAAGTTTATTGTTATCTTGATATGACGTGTATAAAACTTCATAAGAAAGATCTCTGTATTGACCGGAAAAATGTAGTGCTTCTGTAAGGCCACATGCACCCAACCGTATTTTCATCTATCCGTAAATACTGTCCGTAAATACGGATCCGTAGTCATCTGTATTTTATCCGCATATACGGAACGGTATCCGCAAATACAGTCCGTATTGCATCTATAAAAACAGAGGAAGGCGGAAAATGATGTCACCAACATGTTGCAGAGCAACGCTTCTGTAAATACGGATGGTTTACAGATGCACATCCGTAGTCGTCCGTATTTACGGAAGTGCCCATAGGCTTCTATGGGAGAGCATGTGCCATAATTAAGGACAAGAATAGGACAGGTTCTATAATTTTTTCAGCACGGACACCCATCCGTACAAAATACGGAAAGGTGTTAGTGGCCAATAGAAATTAATGGGTCCGTAATTACGGTCCATAATTAGGGTCCGTAATTACGGATGAAAAATACGGTCGTGTGCATGGGGCCTTAATCACTAATCACTTTAAATTAATGCTCTTAAAAAATAACGGGGGCATACAAAGTGACCCTTTAAATACATGTTACATATAGCATTCCCCCAAAAAAAATCACATTGCAACACATAGTGCCCCCTTAAAAAATAAAAATCACATTGCTGCACAAGGTGCCTCGAGTGCCGCTCCAACTAAAAAAAAAACAATACTCACATGTTCTCTGGTCCTGTCTGCATCATTGTGTGCTCAGTTTCACCTGCCAGTGCCTGTTGTATCCACATCCTAAGGACACAGAATCCAAGGGGCACCCAGGTCGGCGTCTTGCTTCTCCCTAGTTTTGCAAACCAGCTGTTATTTTAACAACTGCTTTGAAAGAACCAGCTGAATGCTATCCCTGCTAACAATACATATTTAGGATTTCTATCAGATGTCCTGTTTGGCTTCTGCACTTTCATATTTGAAGATTATAAAGATGATTAAATGTAGCATTCTTGTTGTCTAAAGTTCTTGTTTCTCCTGAATAAAACATCAAATGAAAAGGTAATTAGAAACATGTTATGCTGGGGGAACTTTTATCTACGAGTCCCCAACCACAACTAGGCACTCACTGATAGGCTCTATCTTTTTTCTTTTCTTCGTTAATTCACAAAGAGCCCATTGGTCATTGCTGATGATATGATCAGGATGCAAATAACAGTGGGCATGAAGTGGGCATGCAGTGGGCATACACACATTCTGTATAGCTGTAGGGTTATCACTCAGAGTAATTTTATCTAGTGAGCCCACAATACCAATTCCAATACTCGATCTACTATCCCTTCTATTATACCCACTAAAGAGAAATTATTCCATTGAGAGGGAACAAAATAAAAGTTTCCAACTGATAACTATGGTAAGTTTTTCCCTCCTGTGGTTCATCCCTGTTTTGGTAAGAAAAAAATTCCATTAACACAAGCCAAAGTTTCTATGCACACGCTGCTATGAAAATATCATGGCATCAAAAGGACTTCTACGTATGAGGCTCATATACCAACCAATTATTATATGTTTCATTTTTTTCTTTCAGTCATGTTTATGCTGTTGGTGCCAACCCAAAGATTTAACAAATTTGGAAGACAAACAGTCATGTATCAAGTTCAAAGGTCATGATCACGTATATGAGACATTCCACCCAGCAAATAAAACAGAAGACATATCAATGTGATTTGTGTACAATGGCTATTTGAAATCCACCAAGAAAATATGGAAAAGAGATAGCCTCTTCTGATAAGTTGGTCCTGTGAAGTTGCTGGATTCCTTGATACAAACTCATTACAAACAAATACAAAACAACACAAGTGTTGCATAAGCACTTAAGCAATGACACTTTCAGGTTCCATCTAAGTTTAGTCACTCTGACTTTAGAAAAAGAAGCTCAATCATCTGAAGAACTGCCAAGTGCCTGGAATTGTATCAGTTCCAGAGAAAATGTCAAATATCAGGGCTGTTTTTTTTTTGTTTTTGTTTTTTTATGGATGAAATAATGTTTACTAGATTTTTATACCTAATATTCCTTACTGAAAAACACAACTAAATATTCTTATGTTGTCCTCGATGAGAAAACCTAGAGTCAGCATCTCCAATCAGGGACATCTTCCTAAAAGATCTTAGCTAGAGAAAATTGATTGTTATGTAATTTATTGGTATTATACATTTTAGGGTTGTTACTCAAAAAAAAGAAGTCTATAGATCGTTTCATTTTACTTTGCAAAACATAGACAAAATCACCAAAGAAGAAAAACTTTTAAATTCACCCTATACTTTAACCATTATTGGCATCTTAGAGATGTCCATCTTTAAAGGGACCTGTCAGCTCTCATGACATGTGTTTTCTAGTAAATATTTATATTCCCCATAAAATATCAATGCATTAAAACCTTTTCTTACAACTCTTCATTGTGTCATTCTTCTGTTATTCCTCCTGGAAATATTTGAATAAATTGACAACTGAGCGTTTCCATTCCTCTTGTCAAAGGGGCATGTCCCCACACAGTGTGACTGTCAGCATTGATTGCACAGTGTACGTGTCTAGAGGTACAGGTCACTTTGACAAGGGAAATAGTAACACCCAGTAGTCAATATAGTCATACATTTCCAGGAGGAATAGCAAAGAAATGGCACATGGCAGAGTTCAAATACTAGATGCTCCATAAAAAGTATTTAACTAAAGCAGCCATCTCAGGAGAGCTGAAAGTCATCTTTAAAGGGCCTTGGGCAACAGTGGCATTTTCATTTACAAATCTTTGGGGGCAGATTTAATAATACTGTCTAATTTTTAGATAGTGTAGACTTAGACAAGGCAGTTAGAAGATGCACCAAATTTATCAAAGTGTTGTATGATTAAATTTGTCACATCTAGCTAGAAATATTAGACACTTTTCTCTTCCTTATATAACCTACTGGTTTACTTAGTTTGCATTAGTTTTTTTATGCACAATTTAGCCACAAGGTGTCGCATTTTAAGCCAAGCATTTTCTGGTAGACACCACACCCTTCCCTACTAAGCCAAGCCCCCATGTTGAGCACGGGGCAAAAAGTGTCTAAAACAGTTGTTACATGTACGACAAAATTCTGGCTCAATTTTAGTAAATCTTCCCCATTGTCTTTCTACCATAGATGCACAGATTACAAGTTTAAATGCTTATTATTGGTCATATCAGCCAAACTATATGTGGGCCTGAGAAGAGCACAAAAATATTTATATATTATAAAACTAATTAAAATATTACATAATTTGTAGTAACTAGAGGATTTAATAGCTCAGCAATGGACTACGGCTGGTATGTAAGTGTATTTGTGTCACAATTATATTATTTTGTATCTGTACAGATGCATTTTATATTCAAAACGGGTAAACACAAAACTGTTATATTTCCTAAAGTAACTTACATGGTATATTATTATGTTATATATTGACGAAAATTCATTTGGGTAAGGGAATCAATTATGTGACTTTATATAGAACTTTTACAATGCAGTATATGCAACTTTATAAAGTGCCCAATAAAGCTATTTTAGTTATTGTCTGCGATTCTTTTGTACATAATTTTGCAAAATGGCAAAATGCACAGCGTATGTGCGCTCTGTTATATGATAATATTTATCATATGTTTCTAAACTAGTTCTATACAGAGCAAATATTATAAAAATGGTGGTATGTATTAATATCAGGGTATGTCTAACTAAAACCAAAATGCTTTTATGTCAGTTTAAGAGTATTGCTGCATTGCTTTCTGGTCCTGCAGATATTCAGGGTATTCAGATAGGCCAGCAGATCTTACATTCCACCTTTTGGACCCCCGCTTCCCATAAACTTCAGCTCACATCACCAGTATTCTTCTGGGCCTGGGATTTGAGTTTCACTAGGTTCTTCCCAGGCTTATTGCATAACATTGTTAACAGAAAAAATGGTAACCTCTAGCAATGGGGAACATGAGAGTACTCATCAAGACAGGTGTTTTATGGAGAGATCAAGGCGGTACCTATTCAGAAGAGAATAATAGAGTCAGATTCTGGAAAGGTCGGCAGATGCAGCCATTATAGTATGAAATGAGGAGGCAAAGCTTACCAGGGTTCATGTGGGTAATCAGCAATGGGAACAAGATAAGACGATAGATGTATAACTAGCTGGGTCGTACTCTGGAACTTCAAAGGTCAAATGTCTGGCAATAGAAAGAGAGCCAGCAAAGTTCAAAGGACTATAACATGGTGCCAGCATCTCATTTAAATACAGATGACAGGAATCTGATTGACCAGGCTAGCAGTCTATACCATGTAGACATCACATGGCAATGGCATCTTAACACTTTCACGCCCTTTTTCAGATTTTCATTTTTGTTTTTTCCTCCCCACCTTCCAAAAGCCATAACGCCTTTATTTTTCCGTTGATATAATACTATGAGGGCTTGATTTTTGCGGGACGAGTTGTAGTTTTTTGTAGCATCATTTACTTTGCCATATAAGGTACTAGGAAACAGAAAAAAAATTATTTTTGGGGTAGAAAATGAAAAAAACAGCGTTTCCTTTATGGTTTTTTGCACGCCATTTTTACAGAATTCATTGTGCAATTAAAACAACATGTTAATTTTATTCGATGGGTCAATATGATTACGCCGATACCAAATATATATAGTTTTTTTCTATATTTTTCTTCTTTTACAAGTAAAAACCTAAGTGTAAAAAAGAAAATTTATTTTGTTTCGCCAAATTCCGAGAGCTGTAACTTTTACATTTTTCCGTCGATTAAGTGGTATAAGGGCTTATTTTTTGCGGGATAAGCTGTAGTTTTTAATAATACCATTTTGGTGTAAATGTGACGGTTTGATCACTTTTTATTTCATTTTTTGTGGGAGATTAGGTGAACAAAAAATAGAGATTCTGGCGTTTACAATTTTTTTTTTACGGCGTTCACCGTGCGGGTTAAATAATTATATATTGTGATAGTTCAGACTTTTACGGATGCGGCGATACCAATTATGTTTATTTATTTAATTGTTTTACTATGCTCTAGGGGAAAAATGGGAAAAGGGTTTTTTTTTTTTACTTTTCATTTTTTTATTTTTTTTTACACAAAAAAAAACTTCATTTAACTCATTTTTACTTTTTTTATTAGTCCCCCTAGGGGACTCCAACCAGCGATCGTCAGATCGCTTGCACGATATACTGCAATACTAATGTATTACAGTATATCGTGATTCTGACAGTCTCCTATGAAGCCCTGCCGGAGGCAGCGCTTCATAGGAGTACAAAGATGGCGGACCTGGGGGACTTCGTCAGGCCCCCAGGCAGCCGTGCCAACCAACGGCTCCCCCCAATCTCGCCGCCGGGGGGGCGTTGGGACGTTACAGGGGGTCGCCCCCCCTGTTTTTAGTAATTTAAATGCTGCGATCTGTATTGAAAGCGGCATTTAACGGGTTAAACAAGCGGGATCGCGCTAAAGCGGGCATAAGGCCAGCAGCGAGAGCCGTAGCCAAGCCAGAGGAACAATGGAGAAATGCATTGAGATGTTAGGATAGGAAATTGTCATACTATACACAAGATGTTTCCTTTCACTGTAATAGTGGCTTGTTTGTAGATAATTAACTTAGTAATGCAGCAGTACTGGGGAGGGGTATTACTAGTCAATATCACCATTCAGTAGTTATGCAAAAACTAGGTGACATCGTGCGGAAGCTGTTATTGTATTCCAGATGCAGATATAACTAAGAAACAATTAGACAGAAAAGAATAACCCAAGGATCTATATTGTTATATTTTTAGGGAAAAATGCTCTTTATATAGTAATAAATAATAAAATTATTCTTCTCAAACACTCTGCTTTTATTGATTTCAGTTCAGGGGTCTAGAGAATTAGAATATGTAAAAGTTAAAGTCGATCTGTCAGCTGAATATGCTGCCCTAGATAATGGCAGCATAAAGATGTATTTTTCTTTAACTTTCATCATGTCTCAACATATCTCTGGTGCCAGATTTGAAATTAACCATGATTTCACGAAACTCTGTCACGAGATGTCTATGCTACCGTATATGGGTCTATGTGTTGCCACTAAATGGTTGTGATGTGAGTTGAAGCCTGTCAAAGGTTTTGCTAGCATGTTGCAATATTGTATTGAATTTGTTTGAGGAGACAAATTCAATCAAAGGGTGGATACATCTCTATTAGAGGGACAGGCCTGTTCTCCTCTTACCCAAAACTGTATTGTGCTGTTTGGCTATTAGGAGACATCTAAGAATATAAAATAACTATGAGTCGAGTGTATTCATGAGCAGAGCCCGTCCCCTGCTTCTCCCCGCCCCTATCGGCAGTGATTAATGGGCTACTGTGAATGCAGTAATAATACCTATAAACATATATGTGGACATATTCATATCCAATTCAAAATAAATTATAGCACACAATTTGTACCATACAAAAAATAAATTCTTTATTTGAGATAACATAAAAACAGATTGGCCATCAAGACCTAAAAATACACAGAATTTTAAAATAATGTGATGGCGGTTGGGGGACCACAGTACAAATAGTCATGAATCACAATATGAGTATAGCATGGTATAAAACAGTATAAACTTCCTGGGAAAAAAAAATGTATACACTCAGTAAACCACTGCATATCAGTGCACTACAAGAAACGCCTCAAACCAGGGTCCTAATGTTAGTCCTATGGAGCGTGTCTATGGCAGACACTCCCATTCCGACCGCCCCATCCCTGTGTCCCGGAAGATGCGGACTGCACAAGTCTATGTGCGCCCACATCTCCATGCACTGTCGAGAGGTAGGGGTCAGGACAGTCCATGCGCCACACACAGATGCACAGGGGCAGCCATACCGGTTCAGTGCAGAATGCCAGAGCTGCAGATGTGTGCATCCGTCTGTGTTGGATGCGCCCCCGCGACCACCCCTTGACGTCACGCCCGGGAATACCAACGTACCACCGAATGCAGTAAGTGTTTTACCTAGTGTCTTAACCTAGTACTAGATTCTAGTAAAGCACTTACTAGAAGCATCACTAGCATGTGTCTCTCTCCCCTGTGTTATTCCAGTAGCTGCCTCCTCTTCCTCCAACCCCTCTCCATAGACTTCTATGGGCGGCAGCTGTAACCTAATCTTTCAGTGATTTGAAAATTGTTTTTCATCCTCACTGAATACATATTCTACAAGTGAATTTAGAGTAAATGATCAGTGCAGGGGGAACGGGAGAGGAGGAGAGGAGTCTGATAAGTTAAGAAAGCTGCATTTAAAAAAAAAATTAAAAAAAAATAATAAGATAAATTACAAGATTTCTTATCCACGCTTGTACTTTTGATTTATGAGGAAAAAGTTAAATAACAATTACACTTTAATTTTGTTCTATGTAGAAAAATGGCTTTGTCTAACTGGATTTGCTGGGTAAGAGATTACATTTAGATTTTCCCTTAGCAATAGAAAACAAAGAAGCCTCTCATACAGTATATGATTTAAACAATTGTGAAAAAATATAAATTGAATGTGATCAGTTGTTATTTCATGCTAAAAACACGCTGTTTAGCCTGGAGTCCTCTATTTTATGGAACATCCAACATATGCATATTATTATAATATAGACATACATAACTACACTGGAATAAATGTCATATAAATCAATTTCTTCCAGACTCTCTCCCTAGATTGTGTGCAGCAGGTCAACTTTATTGCAGAAAATAGGACCCAGGATAGTTGTAACCACATATGAGAATTATTACAATGCTATCAGGTCACTCACATATAATTCCAGGAAGTGAAAATATTCCTATCGAATTTTTCATAGATACAGTATATTGATGACTAGAGATGAGTGATTGATTTTTCAAACAATGCCTAAAAATTAGGATAAGGTCCTGGAACAATCTATTAATCCATTCTTTATGAGTTCTAATTAATCAAATTAAAGTAAAGAGTAAAATTAAAATCCAAATGTTATATTAAGCCATTTTATGTAAATAACTCTAAATTGGATGAGTAACAAATTGTAGAACACTTAAGGTGCCCATACACATTAGATGAAAGTCTTTATAACCTGGCTTACTCTCTAATGTATATAGGGGTGCCGCAACATTTTCTAATGGCAGATGTCAGGGGAAAGAAGGATTAGGCATGTTGAATTTCAATCTACGATCTCCTTTGTTCCCATGGGAGATAAGCTGCCGCCAGAAGTGTCTGGCAGCAGCTTTTTCTCCTCTCCCTGTTGAAAGCACATGCATGCTCGGCCAATAGTATCCTAATCTCAAGCAACAACCCATCTCAAACAATCCAGTGCAGAGAACTTGTAGTATGTTGTCTTTCAAAAAAGCATCCAAATCACTTTAATATTTATTTCATGAATCAACCATACAACTTGATCCATAGTCTTATAGTAAAAAAGAAGATAAATAATGTCTTTCCTTTAGATGAAGTTTATTGTTATCTTGATATGACGTGTATAAAACTTCATAAGAAAGATCTCTGTATTGACCGGAAAAATGTAGTGCTTCTGTAAGGCCACATGCACCCAACCGTATTTTCATCTATCCGTAAATACTGTCCGTAAATACGGATCCGTAGTCATCTGTATTTTATCCGCATATACGGAACGGTATCCGCAAATACAGTCCGTATTGCATCTATAAAAACAGAGGAAGGCGGAAAATGATGTCACCAACATGTTGCAGAGCAACGCTTCTGTAAATACGGATGGTTTACAGATGCACATCCGTAGTCGTCCGTATTTACGGAAGTGCCCATAGGCTTCTATGGGAGAGCATGTGCCATAATTAAGGACAAGAATAGGACAGGTTCTATAATTTTTTCAGCACGGACACCCATCCGTACAAAATACGGAAAGGTGTTAGTGGCCAATAGAAATTAATGGGTCCGTAATTACGGTCCATAATTAGGGTCCGTAATTACGGATGAAAAATACGGTCGTGTGCATGGGGCCTTAATCACTAATCACTTTAAATTAATGCTCTTAAAAAATAACGGGGGCATACAAAGTGACCCTTTAAATACATGTTACATATAGCATTCCCCCAAAAAAAATCACATTGCAACACATAGTGCCCCCTTAAAAAATAAAAATCACATTGCTGCACAAGGTGCCTCGAGTGCCGCTCCAACTAAAAAAAAAACAATACTCACATGTTCTCTGGTCCTGTCTGCATCATTGTGTGCTCAGTTTCACCTGCCAGTGCCTGTTGTATCCACATCCTAAGGACACAGAATCCAAGGGGCACCCAGGTCGGCGTCTTGCTTCTCCCTAGTTTTGCAAACCAGCTGTTATTTTAACAACTGCTTTGAAAGAACCAGCTGAATGCTATCCCTGCTAACAATACATATTTAGGATTTCTATCAGATGTCCTGTTTGGCTTCTGCACTTTCATATTTGAAGATTATAAAGATGATTAAATGTAGCATTCTTGTTGTCTAAAGTTCTTGTTTCTCCTGAATAAAACATCAAATGAAAAGGTAATTAGAAACATGTTATGCTGGGGGAACTTTTATCTACGAGTCCCCAACCACAACTAGGCACTCACTGATAGGCTCTATCTTTTTTCTTTTCTTCGTTAATTCACAAAGAGCCCATTGGTCATTGCTGATGATATGATCAGGATGCAAATAACAGTGGGCATGAAGTGGGCATGCAGTGGGCATACACACATTCTGTATAGCTGTAGGGTTATCACTCAGAGTAATTTTATCTAGTGAGCCCACAATACCAATTCCAATACTCGATCTACTATCCCTTCTATTATACCCACTAAAGAGAAATTATTCCATTGAGAGGGAACAAAATAAAAGTTTCCAACTGATAACTATGGTAAGTTTTTCCCTCCTGTGGTTCATCCCTGTTTTGGTAAGAAAAAAATTCCATTAACACAAGCCAAAGTTTCTATGCACACGCTGCTATGAAAATATCATGGCATCAAAAGGACTTCTACGTATGAGGCTCATATACCAACCAATTATTATATGTTTCATTTTTTTCTTTCAGTCATGTTTATGCTGTTGGTGCCAACCCAAAGATTTAACAAATTTGGAAGACAAACAGTCATGTATCAAGTTCAAAGGTCATGATCACGTATATGAGACATTCCACCCAGCAAATAAAACAGAAGACATATCAATGTGATTTGTGTACAATGGCTATTTGAAATCCACCAAGAAAATATGGAAAAGAGATAGCCTCTTCTGATAAGTTGGTCCTGTGAAGTTGCTGGATTCCTTGATACAAACTCATTACAAACAAATACAAAACAACACAAGTGTTGCATAAGCACTTAAGCAATGACACTTTCAGGTTCCATCTAAGTTTAGTCACTCTGACTTTAGAAAAAGAAGCTCAATCATCTGAAGAACTGCCAAGTGCCTGGAATTGTATCAGTTCCAGAGAAAATGTCAAATATCAGGGCTGTTTTTTTTTTGTTTTTGTTTTTTTATGGATGAAATAATGTTTACTAGATTTTTATACCTAATATTCCTTACTGAAAAACACAACTAAATATTCTTATGTTGTCCTCGATGAGAAAACCTAGAGTCAGCATCTCCAATCAGGGACATCTTCCTAAAAGATCTTAGCTAGAGAAAATTGATTGTTATGTAATTTATTGGTATTATACATTTTAGGGTTGTTACTCAAAAAAAAGAAGTCTATAGATCGTTTCATTTTACTTTGCAAAACATAGACAAAATCACCAAAGAAGAAAAACTTTTAAATTCACCCTATACTTTAACCATTATTGGCATCTTAGAGATGTCCATCTTTAAAGGGACCTGTCAGCTCTCATGACATGTGTTTTCTAGTAAATATTTATATTCCCCATAAAATATCAATGCATTAAAACCTTTTCTTACAACTCTTCATTGTGTCATTCTTCTGTTATTCCTCCTGGAAATATTTGAATAAATTGACAACTGAGCGTTTCCATTCCTCTTGTCAAAGGGGCATGTCCCCACACAGTGTGACTGTCAGCATTGATTGCACAGTGTACGTGTCTAGAGGTACAGGTCACTTTGACAAGGGAAATAGTAACACCCAGTAGTCAATATAGTCATACATTTCCAGGAGGAATAGCAAAGAAATGGCACATGGCAGAGTTCAAATACTAGATGCTCCATAAAAAGTATTTAACTAAAGCAGCCATCTCAGGAGAGCTGAAAGTCATCTTTAAAGGGCCTTGGGCAACAGTGGCATTTTCATTTACAAATCTTTGGGGGCAGATTTAATAATACTGTCTAATTTTTAGATAGTGTAGACTTAGACAAGGCAGTTAGAAGATGCACCAAATTTATCAAAGTGTTGTATGATTAAATTTGTCACATCTAGCTAGAAATATTAGACACTTTTCTCTTCCTTATATAACCTACTGGTTTACTTAGTTTGCATTAGTTTTTTTATGCACAATTTAGCCACAAGGTGTCGCATTTTAAGCCAAGCATTTTCTGGTAGACACCACACCCTTCCCTACTAAGCCAAGCCCCCATGTTGAGCACGGGGCAAAAAGTGTCTAAAACAGTTGTTACATGTACGACAAAATTCTGGCTCAATTTTAGTAAATCTTCCCCATTGTCTTTCTACCATAGATGCACAGATTACAAGTTTAAATGCTTATTATTGGTCATATCAGCCAAACTATATGTGGGCCTGAGAAGAGCACAAAAATATTTATATATTATAAAACTAATTAAAATATTACATAATTTGTAGTAACTAGAGGATTTAATAGCTCAGCAATGGACTACGGCTGGTATGTAAGTGTATTTGTGTCACAATTATATTATTTTGTATCTGTACAGATGCATTTTATATTCAAAACGGGTAAACACAAAACTGTTATATTTCCTAAAGTAACTTACATGGTATATTATTATGTTATATATTGACGAAAATTCATTTGGGTAAGGGAATCAATTATGTGACTTTATATAGAACTTTTACAATGCAGTATATGCAACTTTATAAAGTGCCCAATAAAGCTATTTTAGTTATTGTCTGCGATTCTTTTGTACATAATTTTGCAAAATGGCAAAATGCACAGCGTATGTGCGCTCTGTTATATGATAATATTTATCATATGTTTCTAAACTAGTTCTATACAGAGCAAATATTATAAAAATGGTGGTATGTATTAATATCAGGGTATGTCTAACTAAAACCAAAATGCTTTTATGTCAGTTTAAGAGTATTGCTGCATTGCTTTCTGGTCCTGCAGATATTCAGGGTATTCAGATAGGCCAGCAGATCTTACATTCCACCTTTTGGACCCCCGCTTCCCATAAACTTCAGCTCACATCACCAGTATTCTTCTGGGCCTGGGATTTGAGTTTCACTAGGTTCTTCCCAGGCTTATTGCATAACATTGTTAACAGAAAAAATGGTAACCTCTAGCAATGGGGAACATGAGAGTACTCATCAAGACAGGTGTTTTATGGAGAGATCAAGGCGGTACCTATTCAGAAGAGAATAATAGAGTCAGATTCTGGAAAGGTCGGCAGATGCAGCCATTATAGTATGAAATGAGGAGGCAAAGCTTACCAGGGTTCATGTGGGTAATCAGCAATGGGAACAAGATAAGACGATAGATGTATAACTAGCTGGGTCGTACTCTGGAACTTCAAAGGTCAAATGTCTGGCAATAGAAAGAGAGCCAGCAAAGTTCAAAGGACTATAACATGGTGCCAGCATCTCATTTAAATACAGATGACAGGAATCTGATTGACCAGGCTAGCAGTCTATACCATGTAGACATCACATGGCAATGGCATCTTAACACTTTCACGCCCTTTTTCAGATTTTCATTTTTGTTTTTTCCTCCCCACCTTCCAAAAGCCATAACGCCTTTATTTTTCCGTTGATATAATACTATGAGGGCTTGATTTTTGCGGGACGAGTTGTAGTTTTTTGTAGCATCATTTACTTTGCCATATAAGGTACTAGGAAACAGAAAAAAAATTATTTTTGGGGTAGAAAATGAAAAAAACAGCGTTTCCTTTATGGTTTTTTGCACGCCATTTTTACAGAATTCATTGTGCAATTAAAACAACATGTTAATTTTATTCGATGGGTCAATATGATTACGCCGATACCAAATATATATAGTTTTTTTCTATATTTTTCTTCTTTTACAAGTAAAAACCTAAGTGTAAAAAAGAAAATTTATTTTGTTTCGCCAAATTCCGAGAGCTGTAACTTTTACATTTTTCCGTCGATTAAGTGGTATAAGGGCTTATTTTTTGCGGGATAAGCTGTAGTTTTTAATAATACCATTTTGGTGTAAATGTGACGGTTTGATCACTTTTTATTTCATTTTTTGTGGGAGATTAGGTGAACAAAAAATAGAGATTCTGGCGTTTACAATTTTTTTTTTACGGCGTTCACCGTGCGGGTTAAATAATTATATATTGTGATAGTTCAGACTTTTACGGATGCGGCGATACCAATTATGTTTATTTATTTAATTGTTTTACTATGCTCTAGGGGAAAAATGGGAAAAGGGTTTTTTTTTTTTACTTTTCATTTTTTTATTTTTTTTTACACAAAAAAAAACTTCATTTAACTCATTTTTACTTTTTTTATTAGTCCCCCTAGGGGACTCCAACCAGCGATCGTCAGATCGCTTGCACGATATACTGCAATACTAATGTATTACAGTATATCGTGATTCTGACAGTCTCCTATGAAGCCCTGCCGGAGGCAGCGCTTCATAGGAGTACAAAGATGGCGGACCTGGGGGACTTCGTCAGGCCCCCAGGCAGCCGTGCCAACCAACGGCTCCCCCCAATCTCGCCGCCGGGGGGGCGTTGGGACGTTACAGGGGGTCGCCCCCCCTGTTTTTAGTAATTTAAATGCTGCGATCTGTATTGAAAGCGGCATTTAACGGGTTAAACAAGCGGGATCGCGCTAAAGCGGGCATAAGGCCAGCAGCGAGAGCCGTAGCCAAGCCAGAGGAACAATGGAGAAATGCATTGAGATGTTAGGATAGGAAATTGTCATACTATACACAAGATGTTTCCTTTCACTGTAATAGTGGCTTGTTTGTAGATAATTAACTTAGTAATGCAGCAGTACTGGGGAGGGGTATTACTAGTCAATATCACCATTCAGTAGTTATGCAAAAACTAGGTGACATCGTGCGGAAGCTGTTATTGTATTCCAGATGCAGATATAACTAAGAAACAATTAGACAGAAAAGAATAACCCAAGGATCTATATTGTTATATTTTTAGGGAAAAATGCTCTTTATATAGTAATAAATAATAAAATTATTCTTCTCAAACACTCTGCTTTTATTGATTTCAGTTCAGGGGTCTAGAGAATTAGAATATGTAAAAGTTAAAGTCGATCTGTCAGCTGAATATGCTGCCCTAGATAATGGCAGCATAAAGATGTATTTTTCTTTAACTTTCATCATGTCTCAACATATCTCTGGTGCCAGATTTGAAATTAACCATGATTTCACGAAACTCTGTCACGAGATGTCTATGCTACCGTATATGGGTCTATGTGTTGCCACTAAATGGTTGTGATGTGAGTTGAAGCCTGTCAAAGGTTTTGCTAGCATGTTGCAATATTGTATTGAATTTGTTTGAGGAGACAAATTCAATCAAAGGGTGGATACATCTCTATTAGAGGGACAGGCCTGTTCTCCTCTTACCCAAAACTGTATTGTGCTGTTTGGCTATTAGGAGACATCTAAGAATATAAAATAACTATGAGTCGAGTGTATTCATGAGCAGAGCCCGTCCCCTGCTTCTCCCCGCCCCTATCGGCAGTGATTAATGGGCTACTGTGAATGCAGTAATAATACCTATAAACATATATGTGGACATATTCATATCCAATTCAAAATAAATTATAGCACACAATTTGTACCATACAAAAAATAAATTCTTTATTTGAGATAACATAAAAACAGATTGGCCATCAAGACCTAAAAATACACAGAATTTTAAAATAATGTGATGGCGGTTGGGGGACCACAGTACAAATAGTCATGAATCACAATATGAGTATAGCATGGTATAAAACAGTATAAACTTCCTGGGAAAAAAAAATGTATACACTCAGTAAACCACTGCATATCAGTGCACTACAAGAAACGCCTCAAACCAGGGTCCTAATGTTAGTCCTATGGAGCGTGTCTATGGCAGACACTCCCATTCCGACCGCCCCATCCCTGTGTCCCGGAAGATGCGGACTGCACAAGTCTATGTGCGCCCACATCTCCATGCACTGTCGAGAGGTAGGGGTCAGGACAGTCCATGCGCCACACACAGATGCACAGGGGCAGCCATACCGGTTCAGTGCAGAATGCCAGAGCTGCAGATGTGTGCATCCGTCTGTGTTGGATGCGCCCCCGCGACCACCCCTTGACGTCACGCCCGGGAATACCAACGTACCACCGAATGCAGTAAGTGTTTTACCTAGTGTCTTAACCTAGTACTAGATTCTAGTAAAGCACTTACTAGAAGCATCACTAGCATGTGTCTCTCTCCCCTGTGTTATTCCAGTAGCTGCCTCCTCTTCCTCCAACCCCTCTCCATAGACTTCTATGGGCGGCAGCTGTAACCTAATCTTTCAGTGATTTGAAAATTGTTTTTCATCCTCACTGAATACATATTCTACAAGTGAATTTAGAGTAAATGATCAGTGCAGGGGGAACGGGAGAGGAGGAGAGGAGTCTGATAAGTTAAGAAAGCTGCATTTAAAAAAAAAATTAAAAAAAAATAATAAGATAAATTACAAGATTTCTTATCCACGCTTGTACTTTTGATTTATGAGGAAAAAGTTAAATAACAATTACACTTTAATTTTGTTCTATGTAGAAAAATGGCTTTGTCTAACTGGATTTGCTGGGTAAGAGATTACATTTAGATTTTCCCTTAGCAATAGAAAACAAAGAAGCCTCTCATACAGTATATGATTTAAACAATTGTGAAAAAATATAAATTGAATGTGATCAGTTGTTATTTCATGCTAAAAACACGCTGTTTAGCCTGGAGTCCTCTATTTTATGGAACATCCAACATATGCATATTATTATAATATAGACATACATAACTACACTGGAATAAATGTCATATAAATCAATTTCTTCCAGACTCTCTCCCTAGATTGTGTGCAGCAGGTCAACTTTATTGCAGAAAATAGGACCCAGGATAGTTGTAACCACATATGAGAATTATTACAATGCTATCAGGTCACTCACATATAATTCCAGGAAGTGAAAATATTCCTATCGAATTTTTCATAGATACAGTATATTGATGACTAGAGATGAGTGATTGATTTTTCAAACAATGCCTAAAAATTAGGATAAGGTCCTGGAACAATCTATTAATCCATTCTTTATGAGTTCTAATTAATCAAATTAAAGTAAAGAGTAAAATTAAAATCCAAATGTTATATTAAGCCATTTTATGTAAATAACTCTAAATTGGATGAGTAACAAATTGTAGAACACTTAAGGTGCCCATACACATTAGATGAAAGTCTTTATAACCTGGCTTACTCTCTAATGTATATAGGGGTGCCGCAACATTTTCTAATGGCAGATGTCAGGGGAAAGAAGGATTAGGCATGTTGAATTTCAATCTACGATCTCCTTTGTTCCCATGGGAGATAAGCTGCCGCCAGAAGTGTCTGGCAGCAGCTTTTTCTCCTCTCCCTGTTGAAAGCACATGCATGCTCGGCCAATAGTATCCTAATCTCAAGCAACAACCCATCTCAAACAATCCAGTGCAGAGAACTTGTAGTATGTTGTCTTTCAAAAAAGCATCCAAATCACTTTAATATTTATTTCATGAATCAACCATACAACTTGATCCATAGTCTTATAGTAAAAAAGAAGATAAATAATGTCTTTCCTTTAGATGAAGTTTATTGTTATCTTGATATGACGTGTATAAAACTTCATAAGAAAGATCTCTGTATTGACCGGAAAAATGTAGTGCTTCTGTAAGGCCACATGCACCCAACCGTATTTTCATCTATCCGTAAATACTGTCCGTAAATACGGATCCGTAGTCATCTGTATTTTATCCGCATATACGGAACGGTATCCGCAAATACAGTCCGTATTGCATCTATAAAAACAGAGGAAGGCGGAAAATGATGTCACCAACATGTTGCAGAGCAACGCTTCTGTAAATACGGATGGTTTACAGATGCACATCCGTAGTCGTCCGTATTTACGGAAGTGCCCATAGGCTTCTATGGGAGAGCATGTGCCATAATTAAGGACAAGAATAGGACAGGTTCTATAATTTTTTCAGCACGGACACCCATCCGTACAAAATACGGAAAGGTGTTAGTGGCCAATAGAAATTAATGGGTCCGTAATTACGGTCCATAATTAGGGTCCGTAATTACGGATGAAAAATACGGTCGTGTGCATGGGGCCTTAATCACTAATCACTTTAAATTAATGCTCTTAAAAAATAACGGGGGCATACAAAGTGACCCTTTAAATACATGTTACATATAGCATTCCCCCAAAAAAAATCACATTGCAACACATAGTGCCCCCTTAAAAAATAAAAATCACATTGCTGCACAAGGTGCCTCGAGTGCCGCTCCAACTAAAAAAAAAACAATACTCACATGTTCTCTGGTCCTGTCTGCATCATTGTGTGCTCAGTTTCACCTGCCAGTGCCTGTTGTATCCACATCCTAAGGACACAGAATCCAAGGGGCACCCAGGTCGGCGTCTTGCTTCTCCCTAGTTTTGCAAACCAGCTGTTATTTTAACAACTGCTTTGAAAGAACCAGCTGAATGCTATCCCTGCTAACAATACATATTTAGGATTTCTATCAGATGTCCTGTTTGGCTTCTGCACTTTCATATTTGAAGATTATAAAGATGATTAAATGTAGCATTCTTGTTGTCTAAAGTTCTTGTTTCTCCTGAATAAAACATCAAATGAAAAGGTAATTAGAAACATGTTATGCTGGGGGAACTTTTATCTACGAGTCCCCAACCACAACTAGGCACTCACTGATAGGCTCTATCTTTTTTCTTTTCTTCGTTAATTCACAAAGAGCCCATTGGTCATTGCTGATGATATGATCAGGATGCAAATAACAGTGGGCATGAAGTGGGCATGCAGTGGGCATACACACATTCTGTATAGCTGTAGGGTTATCACTCAGAGTAATTTTATCTAGTGAGCCCACAATACCAATTCCAATACTCGATCTACTATCCCTTCTATTATACCCACTAAAGAGAAATTATTCCATTGAGAGGGAACAAAATAAAAGTTTCCAACTGATAACTATGGTAAGTTTTTCCCTCCTGTGGTTCATCCCTGTTTTGGTAAGAAAAAAATTCCATTAACACAAGCCAAAGTTTCTATGCACACGCTGCTATGAAAATATCATGGCATCAAAAGGACTTCTACGTATGAGGCTCATATACCAACCAATTATTATATGTTTCATTTTTTTCTTTCAGTCATGTTTATGCTGTTGGTGCCAACCCAAAGATTTAACAAATTTGGAAGACAAACAGTCATGTATCAAGTTCAAAGGTCATGATCACGTATATGAGACATTCCACCCAGCAAATAAAACAGAAGACATATCAATGTGATTTGTGTACAATGGCTATTTGAAATCCACCAAGAAAATATGGAAAAGAGATAGCCTCTTCTGATAAGTTGGTCCTGTGAAGTTGCTGGATTCCTTGATACAAACTCATTACAAACAAATACAAAACAACACAAGTGTTGCATAAGCACTTAAGCAATGACACTTTCAGGTTCCATCTAAGTTTAGTCACTCTGACTTTAGAAAAAGAAGCTCAATCATCTGAAGAACTGCCAAGTGCCTGGAATTGTATCAGTTCCAGAGAAAATGTCAAATATCAGGGCTGTTTTTTTTTTGTTTTTGTTTTTTTATGGATGAAATAATGTTTACTAGATTTTTATACCTAATATTCCTTACTGAAAAACACAACTAAATATTCTTATGTTGTCCTCGATGAGAAAACCTAGAGTCAGCATCTCCAATCAGGGACATCTTCCTAAAAGATCTTAGCTAGAGAAAATTGATTGTTATGTAATTTATTGGTATTATACATTTTAGGGTTGTTACTCAAAAAAAAGAAGTCTATAGATCGTTTCATTTTACTTTGCAAAACATAGACAAAATCACCAAAGAAGAAAAACTTTTAAATTCACCCTATACTTTAACCATTATTGGCATCTTAGAGATGTCCATCTTTAAAGGGACCTGTCAGCTCTCATGACATGTGTTTTCTAGTAAATATTTATATTCCCCATAAAATATCAATGCATTAAAACCTTTTCTTACAACTCTTCATTGTGTCATTCTTCTGTTATTCCTCCTGGAAATATTTGAATAAATTGACAACTGAGCGTTTCCATTCCTCTTGTCAAAGGGGCATGTCCCCACACAGTGTGACTGTCAGCATTGATTGCACAGTGTACGTGTCTAGAGGTACAGGTCACTTTGACAAGGGAAATAGTAACACCCAGTAGTCAATATAGTCATACATTTCCAGGAGGAATAGCAAAGAAATGGCACATGGCAGAGTTCAAATACTAGATGCTCCATAAAAAGTATTTAACTAAAGCAGCCATCTCAGGAGAGCTGAAAGTCATCTTTAAAGGGCCTTGGGCAACAGTGGCATTTTCATTTACAAATCTTTGGGGGCAGATTTAATAATACTGTCTAATTTTTAGATAGTGTAGACTTAGACAAGGCAGTTAGAAGATGCACCAAATTTATCAAAGTGTTGTATGATTAAATTTGTCACATCTAGCTAGAAATATTAGACACTTTTCTCTTCCTTATATAACCTACTGGTTTACTTAGTTTGCATTAGTTTTTTTATGCACAATTTAGCCACAAGGTGTCGCATTTTAAGCCAAGCATTTTCTGGTAGACACCACACCCTTCCCTACTAAGCCAAGCCCCCATGTTGAGCACGGGGCAAAAAGTGTCTAAAACAGTTGTTACATGTACGACAAAATTCTGGCTCAATTTTAGTAAATCTTCCCCATTGTCTTTCTACCATAGATGCACAGATTACAAGTTTAAATGCTTATTATTGGTCATATCAGCCAAACTATATGTGGGCCTGAGAAGAGCACAAAAATATTTATATATTATAAAACTAATTAAAATATTACATAATTTGTAGTAACTAGAGGATTTAATAGCTCAGCAATGGACTACGGCTGGTATGTAAGTGTATTTGTGTCACAATTATATTATTTTGTATCTGTACAGATGCATTTTATATTCAAAACGGGTAAACACAAAACTGTTATATTTCCTAAAGTAACTTACATGGTATATTATTATGTTATATATTGACGAAAATTCATTTGGGTAAGGGAATCAATTATGTGACTTTATATAGAACTTTTACAATGCAGTATATGCAACTTTATAAAGTGCCCAATAAAGCTATTTTAGTTATTGTCTGCGATTCTTTTGTACATAATTTTGCAAAATGGCAAAATGCACAGCGTATGTGCGCTCTGTTATATGATAATATTTATCATATGTTTCTAAACTAGTTCTATACAGAGCAAATATTATAAAAATGGTGGTATGTATTAATATCAGGGTATGTCTAACTAAAACCAAAATGCTTTTATGTCAGAGAGTATTGCTGCATTGCTTTCTGGTCCTGCAGATATTCAGGGTATTCAGATAGGCCAGCAGATCTTACATTCCACCTTTTGGACCCCCGCTTCCCATAAACTTCAGCTCACATCACCAGTATTCTTCTGGGCCTGGGATTTGAGTTTCACTAGGTTCTTCCCAGGCTTATTGCATAACATTGTTAACAGAAAAAATGGTAACCTCTAGCAATGGGGAACATGAGAGTACTCATCAAGACAGGTGTTTTATGGAGAGATCAAGGCGGTACCTATTCAGAAGAGAATAATAGAGTCAGATTCTGGAAAGGTCGGCAGATGCAGCCATTATAGTATGAAATGAGGAGGCAAAGCTTACCAGGGTTCATGTGGGTAATCAGCAATGGGAACAAGATAAGACAATAGATGTATAACTAGCTGGGTCGTACTCTGGAACTTCAAAGGTCAAATGTCTGGCAATAGAAAGAGAGCCAGCAAAGTTCAAAGGACTATAACATGGTGCCAGCATCTCATTTAAATACAGATGACAGGAATCTGATTGACCAGGCTAGCAGTCTATACCATGTAGACATCACATGGCAATGGCATCTTAACACTTTCACGCCCTTTTTCAGATTTTCATTTTTGTTTTTTCCTCCCCACCTTCCAAAAGCCATAACGCCTTTATTTTTCCGTTGATATAGTACTATGAGGGCTTGATTTTTGCGGGACGAGTTGTAGTTTTTTGTAGCATCATTTACTTTGCCATATAAGGTACTAGGAAACAGAAAAAAAATTATTTTTGGGGTAGAAAATGAAAAAAACAGCGTTTCCTTTATGGTTTTTTGCACGCCATTTTTACAGAATTCATTGTGCAATTAAAACAACATGTTAATTTTATTCGATGGGTCAATATGATTACGCCGATACCAAATATATATAGTTTTTTTCTATATTTTTCTTCTTTTACAAGTAAAAACCTAAGTGTAAAAAAGAAAATTTATTTTGTTTCGCCAAATTCCGAGAGCTGTAACTTTTACATTTTTCCGTCGATTAAGTGGTATAAGGGCTTATTTTTTGCGGGATAAGCTGTAGTTTTTAATAATACCATTTTGGTGTAAATGTGACGGTTTGATCACTTTTTATTTCATTTTTTGTGGGAGATTAGGTGAACAAAAAATAGAGATTCTGGCGTTTACAATTTTTTTTTTACGGCGTTCACCGTGCGGGTTAAATAATTATATATTGTGATAGTTCAGACTTTTACGGATGCGGCGATACCAATTATGTTTATTTATTTAATTGTTTTACTATGCTCTAGGGGGAAAATGGGAAAAGGGTTTTTTTTTTTAACATTTCATTTTTTTATTTTTTTTTACACAAAAAAAAACTTCATTTAACTCATTTTTACTTTTTTTATTAGTCCCCCTAGGGGACTCCAACCAGCGATCGTCAGATCGCTTGCACGATATACTGCAATACTAATGTATTACAGTATATCGTGATTCTGACAGTCTCCTATGAAGCCCTGCCGGAGGCAGCGCTTCATAGGAGTACAAAGATGGCGGACCTGGGGGACTTCGTCAGGCCCCCAGGCAGCCGTGCCAACCAACGGCTCCCCCCAATCTCGCCGCCGGGGGGGCGTTGGGACGTTACAGGGGGTCGCCCCCCCTGTTTTTAGTAATTTAAATGCTGCGATCTGTATTGAAAGCGGCATTTAACGGGTTAAACAAGTGGGATCGCGCTAAAGCGGGCATAAGGCCAGCAGCGAGAGCCGTAGCCAAGCCAGAGGAACAATGGAGAAATGCATTGAGATGTTAGGATAGGAAATTGTCATACTATACACAAGATGTTTCCTTTCACTGTAATAGTGGCTTGTTTGTAGATAATTAACTTAGTAATGCAGCAGTACTGGGGAGGGGTATTACTAGTCAATATCACCATTCAGTAGTTATGCAAAAACTAGGTGACATCGTGCGGAAGCTGTTATTGTATTCCAGATGCAGATATAACTAAGAAACAATTAGACAGAAAAGAATAACCCAAGGATCTATATTGTTATATTTTTAGGGAAAAATGCTCTTTATATAGTAATAAATAATAAAATAATTCTTCTCAAACACTCTGCTTTTATTGATTTCAGTTCAGGGGTCTAGAGAATTAGAATATGTAACAGTTAAAGTCGATCTGTCAGCTGAATATGCTGCCCTAGATAATGGCAGCATAAAGATGTATTTTTCTTTAACTTTCATCATGTCTCAACATATCTCTGGTGCCAGATTTGAAATTAACCATGATTTCACGAAACTCTGTCACGAGATGTCTATGCTACCGTATATGGGTCTATGTGTTGCCACTAAATGGTTGTGATGTGAGTTGAAGCCTGTCAAAGGTTTTGCTAGCATGTTGCAATATTGTATTGAATTTGTTTGAGGAGACAAATTCAATCAAAGGGTGGATACATCTCTATTAGAGGGACAGGCCTGTTCTCCTCTTACCCAAAACTGTATTGTGCTGTTTGGCTATTAGGAGACATCTAAGAATATAAAATAACTATGAGTCGAGTGTATTCATGAGCAGAGCCCGTCCCCTGCTTCTCCCCGCCCCTATCGGCAGTGATTAATGGGCTACTGTGAATGCAGTAATAATACCTATAAACATATATGTGGACATATTCATATCCAATTCAAAATAAATTATAGCACACAATTTGTACCATACAAAAAATAAATTCTTTATTTGAGATAACATAAAAACAGATTGGCCATCAAGACCTAAAAATACACAGAATTTTAAAATAATGTGATGGCGGTTGGGGGACCACAGTACAAATAGTCATGAATCACAATATGAGTATAGCATGGTATAAAACAGTATAAACTTCCTGGGAAAAAAAAATGTATACACTCAGTAAACCACTGCATATCAGTGCACTACAAGAAACGCCTCAAACCAGGGTCCTAATGTTAGTCCTATGGAGCGTGTCTATGGCAGACACTCCCATTCCGACCGCCCCATCCCTGTGTCCCGGAAGATGCGGACTGCACAAGTCTATGTGCGCCCACATCTCCATGCACTGTCGAGAGGTAGGGGTCAGGACAGTCCATGCGCCACACACAGGTGCACAGGGGCAGCCATACTGGTTCAGTGCAGAATGCCAGAGCTGCAGATGTGTGCATCCGTCTGTGTTGGATGCACCCCCGCGACCACCCCTTGACGTCACGCCCGGGAATACCAACGTACCACCGAATGCAGTAAGTGTTTTACCTAGTGTCTTAACCTAGTACTAGATTCTAGTAAAGCACTTACTAGAAGCATCACTAGCATGTGTCTCTCTCCCCTGTGTTATTCCAGTAGCTGCCTCCTCTTCCTCCAACCCCTCTCCATAGACTTCTATGGGCGGCAGCTGTAACCTAATCTTTCAGTGATTTGAAAATTGTTTTTCATCCTCACTGAATACATATTCTACAAGTGAATTTAGAGTAAATGATCAGTGCAGGGGGAACGGGAGAGGAGGAGAGGAGTCTGACAAGTTAAGAAAGCTGCATTTAAAAAAAAAATTTAAAAAAAATAATAAGATAAATTACAAGATTTCTTATCCACGCTTGTACTTTTGATTTATGAGGAAAAAGTTAAATAACAATTACACTTTAATTTTGTTCTATGTAGAAAAATGGCTTTGTCTAACTGGATTTGCTGGGTAAGAGATTACATTTAGATTTTCCCTTAGCAATAGAAAACAAAGAAGCCTCTCATACAGTATATGATTTAAACAATTGTGAAAAAATATAAATTGAATGTGATCAGTTGTTATTTCATGCTAAAAACACGCTGTTTAGCCTGGAGTCCTCTATTTTATGGAACATCCAACATATGCATATTATTATAATATAGACATACATAACTACACTGGAATAAATGTCATATAAATCAATTTCTTCCAGACTCTCTCCCTAGATTGTGTGCAGCAGGTCAACTTTATTGCAGAAAATAGGACCCAGGATAGTTGTAACCACATATGAGAATTATTACAATGCTATCAGGTCACTCACATATAATTCCAGGAAGTGAAAATATTCCTATCGAATTTTTCATAGATACAGTATATTGATGACTAGAGATGAGTGATTGATTTTTCAAACAATGCCTAAAAATTAGGATAAGGTCCTGGAACAATCTATTAATCCATTCTTTATGAGTTCTAATTAATCAAATTAAAGTAAAGAGTAAAATTAAAATCCAAATGTTATATTAAGCCATTTTATAGCGTAACAACCCTCTGCAGATTGTTGTCTAGTATCCAAAGATGTAGAGTAATAAGTACAATAACATGACATAGAATGTCTACGACTCACATCCCCAATATTTTGACATTACCGACGGTACCTTCATGAGTAATTCCAAAAATATATAAAGCGTTTTTGTGCTACCCAAGACACTAGAAGACATGTGGCATTTATATTTCCCTGCACTTCTCCTTGAATACAATACAACTGTGTCCAGTGGCATAGCTATAAGGGTGGCAGTAGTCTAACTTGCGACCGGGTCCCGAAGCCTAGGGCACCCCCACTAGATCACTGCACATTTTTATTTACAGCTGCGTCTGAGTGGCTGATAATAAAGTGTAATCAGGGAGAATTCTTAGCAGTAAAGGGAAACGCTAATTGGCTACAGAGAACACACTATTAACCTATCACTGTGAGACAGGCATCTCTCTTAAGCAATTGTGCGCTATCCTGTAAGCAGAGGGAAGTTCCGGATTGAATAGTGTGGCAGCTGCGAAAGAAACAGTCAGAGGGCGAACCTGGACATCCAAGGTGTGTATGAACATCTTACAATTAAATTAATTTTGCTGTGGTTTTTATACTAAACATTTAAAACAGCACGGTTTTGCAAAAATGTTGGCAAAATTGATTTGTGCAAAACTGTTCTACTTTTGAGATTGTTTTGCATAAAAACCACAGCAAAATTGCGACTCAACTTTGAATACCTGGTTACAGTTTGTTGCCCTTGTTTGGAGGGAATGAGAATGAAAGGGGATCATGTTAAATGTTGTTAATGTAATCAGAGGCGTAGCTAGGCTCTCCAGCACCCGGGGCAAAGATTCAGTATGGCGCCCCCCAACCTCTTTCCCGACATCTCCTTCCCCCTCGCCGTGTTTGTTTTCTCTACCAATCGACGTGTCATTTCTTTTTATGTAACGCGAGCATAAAAACATTTGTACATTTTACAAGCAATATGGTTCTATACACAACACAAGAACCAAGCTCGGTACATATATACAGCCCCAGAACAAATACAGCTCAATTTAGTGCAACCCCTGCCGTATAGGTGTGTACGGCGTAAAACTACAGCTCCCAGCATGGCCCGAACAATGGTAAGGATATGCTGGGAGATGTATTTTCACAAAAAATAAATCATATTATAATCACACCACCCATCATCTCACTGCAGATCGTACAGTGACTACATTACTGATTAGAGGCAGAATAAACATTTACATTAAGTGACTCACCGGTGACGTCTCAGATTCTAGTTATTTTTCTCCATCCGGTCCAGACCTCTATGACGACTTCTCCCGCGGACAGACCATTTCTGCAGTTTGCCGCTCACATGTCTTCAGCTTCTCACTTTACCAACATTTCTGCACCTATAAATAAATATAAAGTTATCATTATACCACACACTACGCCCCTAAATATAATAGCGCCATACACTGCACCTCTAATTATAATAGCACCATACACCGTGTCCCACACACACACACTGTGCCCCCTGTAGATAGTGCCTGCCATAGAGCCCCCTGTAGATAGTGCCTGCCTTATAGCCCCCTGTAGATAGTGCCCCCATATAGCCCACCCCTGTATATAGTGTCCCACAAATAACTCCCCCTATAGTGCTCTACAGATAGCCCACCCCTGTATATAGTGCTCTACAGATAGCCTACCCCTGTATATAGCCCCCCTGTAGATATAGCCTACCCCTGTATATAGTGCTCCACATATAGTCCACCCCTGTATATAGCAGAGGTGTAGCTAGGTTCTCCAGCACCCGGGGCAAAGATTCAGTTTGACGCCCCCAACCTCTTTCCCGACATCTCCTTCCCCCTCGCCGTGTTTGTTTTCTCTACCAATCGACGTGTCATTTATTTTTATGTAACGCGAGCATAAAAACATTTGTAGGTTTTACAAGCAATATGGTTCTATACACAACACCAGAACCAAGCTCAGTACATATATACAGCACCAGAAGCAAGCTCACTACATATATACAACACCAGCACAAATACAGCTCAATTTAGTGCAACCCCTGCCGTATAGGTGTGTACGGCGTAAAACTACAGCTCCCAGCATGGCCCAAACAATGGTAAGGATATGCTGGGAGATGCCGTTTCACCAAAATAAATCCTATCATAATCATACCACCCATCATCTCGCTATAGATCATACAGTAACTACAGTGCTGATTAGAGGCAGAATAAACATTTACATTAAGTGACTCACCGGTGACGTCTCAGATTCTAGTTCTTTTTCTCCATCCGGTCCAGACCTCTATGATGACTTCTCCCGGTCACAGCCCATTTCTGCAGTTTGCCGCTCACATGTCTTCAGCTTCTCACTTTTCCAACATTTCTGCACCTATAAATAAATATAAAGTTATCATTATACCACACACTACGCCCCTAAATATAATAGCGCCATACACTGCACCTCTAATTATAATAGCACCATACACTGTGTCCCACACACACACACACACACACTTCACCCCCTGTAGTGCCTGCCATAGAGCCCCTGTATATAGTGTCCCACAAATAACTCCCCCTATAGTGCTCTACAGATAGCCCACCCCTGTATATAGCCCCCTGTAGATATAGCCCACCCCTGTATATAGTACTCTACAGATAGCCCAACCATGTATGTAGCCCCCCTGTAGATATAGCCCACCCCTGTATATAGTGCTCCACATATAGTCCACCCCTGTATATAGTGTTTCACAGATATCCCATCCCTGTATATAGCCCCCCTTGTACATATAGTCCACCCCTGTATATAGTGCTCCACTAGATAGTCCACCCCTGTATATAGTGCTCCACAGATAGCCCACCCTTGTATATAGTATATACAGGGGTGGGCTATCTGTGGAGCACTATATACAGGGGTGGACTATATGTACAAGGGGGCTATATACATGGGTGGGCTTTCTGTGGACCACTATAGGGGGAGCTATTTGTGGGATACTATATACAGGGGTGGGCTATATCTACAGGGGGACTATATACAGGGGTGGGCTATATCTACAGGGGGACTATATCTACAGGGGGACTATATCTACAGGGGTGGGCTATCTACAGGGGTGGGCTATCTACAGGGGTGGGCTATCTACAGGGGGACCATATCTACAGGGGGACCATATCTACAGGGGTGGGCTATACACAGGGGTGGGCTATACACAGGGGTGGGCTATATCTACAGGGGTCGGCTATATCTACAGGGGTGGGCTATATCTACAGGGGGCTATATCTACAGGGGTGGGCTATATACAGGGGTGGACTATATCTACAGGGGTGGGCTATATCTACAGGGGTGGGCTATATACAGGGCTGGGCTATATACAGGGCTGGGCTATATACAGGGGTGGGCTATATACAGGGGTGGGCTATATACAGGGCTGGGCGATATACAGGGGTGTGCTATATACAGGGGTGGGCTATATACAGGGCTGGGCTATATACAGGGGTGGGCTATATACAGGGGTGTGCTATATTCATGGGTGGGCTATATACAGGGGTGGGCTATATACAGGGGTGGGCTATATCTACAGGGGTGGGCTATATCTACAGGGGTGGGCTATATCTACAGGGGTTGGCTATATACAGGGGTGGACTATATCTACAGGGGTAGGCTATATCTACAGGGGTGGGCTATATACAGGGGTGGGCTATATACAGGGGTGGGCTATATCTACAGGGGTGGGCTATATCTACAGGGGTGGGCTATATCTACAGGGGGCTATATCTACAGGGGTGGGCTATATCTACAGGGGTTGGCTATATACAGGGGTGGACTATATCTACAGGGGTAGGCTATATCTACAGGGGTGGGCTATATACAGGGCTGGGCTATATACAGGGGTGGGCTATATACAGGGGTGGGCTATATACAGGGGTGGGCTATATACAGGGCTGGGCTATATACCAGGGTGGGCTATATACAGGGGTGGGCTATATACAGGGCTGGGCTATATACAGGGGTGGGCTATATACAGGGCTGGGCTATATACAGGGGTGGGCTATATACAGGGGTGGGCTATATACATGGGTGGGCTATATACAGGGGTGGGCTATATCTACAGGGGTGGGCTATATCTACAGGGGTGGGCTATATCTACAGGGGGGCTATATTTACAGGGGTGGGCTATATCTACAGGGGTGGGCTATATACAGGGGTGGGCTATATACAGGGGTGGGCTATATCTACAGGGGTGGGCTATATCTACAGGGGTGGGCTATATCTACAGGGGTGGGCTATATACAGGGGTGGGCTATATACAGGGGTGGGCTATATCTACAGGGGTGGGCTATATCTACCCCTGTAGCTATAGCCCACCCCTGTATATGGTGCTCCATAGATAGCCCACCCCAGTATATAGCCCCCTGTAGATATAGTCCCCCTGTATATAGCCCACCCCCTGTAGAAATAGTCCACCTGTATATAGCCCACCCCCTGTAGATATGGTCCCCCTGTAGATAGCCCACCCCAGTATATAGCCCCCCTGTAGATATATTCCCCCTGTATATAGCCCACCCCCTGTAGATATAGCCCCCCTGTAGATATTGTCCCCCTGTAGATATAGTCCCCCTGTAGATATAGCCCCCCCTGTAGATATAGTCCCCCTGTAGATATAGTCCCCCCGCAGATACAGCCGCACACTTCTATTACAGTTAAAAAAAATAAAAAAAATATTCAAACTCACCTTATTCCCGCACCCACGCCGTCCGGCAGCCATGGAGACCTGCTCTCTTCTGCGCAGGTCTCCAGGGGGTTGAACGCGACGTCTATGAAAGGCGCTGATTGGCTGGGCAGGATGACTTTCCCTGACAGTCAGTCAGCGTCTTTCATCGACGGAAGTTTCACTGGTACAAAAGGTACCAGTTGCTTCATTCGTGGAAAGGCGCTGAATGGCCGGGCATGGAACGTAACCCGGTCATTCATTGCTTCTAATTGTACCTGTGTCCTTGCGACACAGGTACAATTATAGTGCAGGAGGAGGTGGCGCTGGCGCCCCACTCTGAGCTGCGCCCGGGGCACGTGCCTCGCCTGCCCCCCCTAGCTACGCCCCTGATATAGTGCTCCACAGATAGCCCAACCATGTATGTAGCCCCCCTGTAGATATAGCCCACCCCTGTATATAGTGCTCCACATATAGTCCACCCCTGTATATAGTGTTTCACAGATAGCCCACCCCTGTATATAGCCCCCTTTGTACATATAGTCCACCCCTGTATATAGTGCTCCACTAGATTATACAGGGGTGGGCTATCTGTGGTGCACTATATACAGGGGTGGAGTATATGTACAAGGGGGCTATATACAGGGGTGGGCTTTCTGTGTAGCACTATAGGGGGAGCTATTTGTGGGATACTATATACAGGGGTGGGCTATATCTACAGGGGGACTATATACAGGGGTGGGCTATAGCTACAGGGGGACCATATCTACAGGGGGACCATATCTACAGGGGTGGGCTATATACAGGGCTGGGCTATATACAGGGCTAGACTATATACAGGGATGGGCTATATCTACAGGGGGGCTATATCTACAGGGGGCTATATCTACAGGGGTGGGTGGGCTATATACAGGGCTGGGCTATATACAGAAGAACTATATACAGGGGGGCTATATCTACAGGGGGCTATATCTACAGGGGGGGCTATCTATGGAGCACCATATACAGGGGTGAGCTATATCTACAGGGGGCTATATACTATATAGCCCCCCCTGTAGCTATAGCCCACCCCTGTATATGGTGCTCCATAGATAGCCCACCCCAGTATATAGCCCCCCTGTAGATATAGCCCCCCTGTAGATATAGCCCCCCTGTAGATATAGTCCCCCTGTATATAGCTCACCCCCTGTAGATATAGTCCCCCTGTATATAGCCCACCCCGTGTAGATATAGTCCCCCTGTAGATAGCCCCCCTCCCCGTAGATAAAGTCCCCTCCGTAGATACAGCCACACTTTTATTACAATAAAAAAAATAAAAAAATAAAACTATTCAAACTCACCTTATTCCCGCTCCCACGCCGTCCGTGGAGACCTGCTCTCTTCTGCGCAGGTCTCCTGAGGGTTGAACGCGGCGTCTATGAAAGGCACTGATTGGCTGGGCAGGATGACTTTCCCTGTCAGTCAGTCAGCGCCTTTCATCGACGGAAGCGTCACTGGTACAAAAGGTGCCAGTCGCTTCATTCGTGGAAAGGCGCTGAATGGCCGGGCACGGAACGTACCCGGTCATTCATTGCTTCTAATTGTACCTGTGTCCTTGCGACACAGGTACAATTATAGTGCAGGAGGAGGGGGCGCATGCCCCGCCTGCACCCCCTAGCTACGCCCCTGATGTAATATAGCTACACCACTGACTGTCATTTCGAGGAGGGCAACAAATGGTTGGAAATCATGAAACAATAGCACTAATATAATGTGAAGGAGGACTGGTACTATTATTCACTTTGAATCTCTTGGGAACACATGCCCTTGTTATCAAAGTTGAGTAATAAAAAAATAAAAAAATGAACCATGTACAGCTGATATTTTACCAGGAGAACAAGGTTTCAATGATCACATTTATTTCCTTCCCAACATCTGCCAAGAAAATTATTTAGACTATGAATTTTCACAATGTAGGTCATTTACTTGCAGACACATACATTAATTTATGGAACATATATCTTAAAGTGTACCCATTGCATCATTTGTAACTATTTGTACTAAATGTACTAATTAATTTAAGAACATAGATTTATAAGGATAAGAGATAATATGGGTACAGAGCTCCCCCACTTCCCATTACACTGCCATAGAGTTAAACCCTGTTCACATCTGCATTGGAGGCTCTGTTAGGGGCCTCCAACACAGATCTGCCATGCTAATGTTTCCAGTAAAATCACGGACACTTCTACGCAGAGCTGATCAAAGTCAATGGGCTCCGTTAGCCGCCGGTGGTGTCCGTTGTGCAACGGAACTGTTGCTACTGTTATTCCCTTGTTCTGCTCCTTTGATGGTGCAGAACAACGGAACATACCGACGCAGGTGTGGACATAGTCTTAAAGTGACTGTCCGGTGTCACTCTAAATATGATGTCAGGGATGAAAGGCGGTTAAATAGATGAGGGCAGCACTACCTAAGTCAATACATATATACTCTATATGTAATAGAGTAGAGTCTTAATCAAAGCAACAAAATATGGCAAGACAGTAGACAGGAAAAATGGTAAATGTTTCAAACTAAAAGTACAATAAATAAACAAAAATCATTAACCTCACTAAATTACTAAAAGCATTTATGAAAATGTATATGCAGCTGGGTAACCGCATAAAAGGGGTTTACCCCATAATCTGTGGCTAGTAAGATGAACCTCTAGTAAATCCAGGGGTCTGGACTACAAAAGTTGCACAAGATAACCTCAAAAAGACTGTGATAAATAACATTGGCTCAATTAACAAGTGAACATACCAAAAAAAAAAATATAATAAATGACACTTAAATTCATGTATAAATCATAACACTGACTAATTAATTCAATAAGTTCTATGCTGTGGGATTATAAATTCTATGTTGTGGTATTATTTTCTTTTCTGTTTTAGCCAGTAAATCATTATTCATTTATAGCCATAAGTATATGAATATACAATATAGAGACATAGCAAATGCTGAGAGTTCTATACAGGGCCGGCCTTAGGGTGTGCGACCTTTGCCATGGCACAGGACGCATCACTTCTGCAGGTCGAAGGGGGCGCTGCACTGGCTCCCTTCCCCAGCTTGTTTCAGAAGCACCCGAGCCCGGCAACTGAGCAGCCGCCTTTCCGCCCGGGCGCTTCCTCACTTAGTTGAGTCGCAGTGACACCGGGCATGAGGGCACCCATACCGTCCCCCCCATGGCCGGCGGCGCCGCTAGCAGCTGCTGCGGCTGCTACAGCGGTAGCGACGCTACTATAGTAGAGCAGGGAGGTATCTCCCTGCTCTGCTATCTACTAGCGCCAATGTAGCTCTCTGAGGGAGCGGAATCCCCGTGTGGCCGGGGATTCCGCTCCTGGACGAAGCGCTTGATGTCTCTGCCCATAAAAGTACACAGACAGCAGGGGCTTCTCCTGGAGTGGAATCCCCGGTCACAGCGCCGGCAATGCTGTGGACGGGGATTCTGCTTCAGGAGTTGCCCCTGATGTCACTGTCCATATATGGACAAAGACATCAAGCTGAGCGCTCCAGGAGCAGAATCCCCGGCCACAGGATTCTGCTCCTTTAGGGAGCTATAGTGGCGCTGTCTACTGGTAGGGGGGTTGTGGGGTGTGTGGCACTACCTTCAAGGGGGCTATGGACTGTGTGGCACTACCTTCAAGGGGGCTGTGGGTTGTGTGGCACTATCTACAAGGGGGCTGTGTGGCACTATCTACAAGGGGGCTGTGTGGCACTACCTACAGCGGGCTGTGTGGCATTACCTACAGGGGGCTGTGTGGCACTACCTACAAGGGGCTGTGTGGCACTATCTACAGGGGCTGTTTGGCACTACCTACAAGGGGGCTGTGTTGCACTATCTACAGGGGGAATCTGTTAGTGGCAGGCTGATGGTAATTTTACTGTGAGTGGGGGGGCTGATGTTTTTTTTACTGTGAGTGGCGGGCTGATGGTCATTTTACTGTGAGTGGCGGGCTGATGATCATTTTACTGTGAGTGGGGGGCTGATGGTCATTTTATTGTGAGTCGGGGGCTGATGGTCATTCTACTGTGAGTGGGGGCTGATGGTTATTTTACTGTGATTGGGGGGCTGATAGTCCAAGTGGTTTCCACCTCTGAGCTCCAACTGAAATTAATAGGAGGCAGAAAATACCTGCGGCGCTCGTTTGGAGTGCTTTCTGCCTGCGTCTTTTGCATTACCTTCAATGGCTTAAAAGAAACGCAAAAAAAAGGTAAACTAACGCTGTCAATTCAAAATCTGCTTCAAAATTCCTGAAGCAATAAACTGTGTGTGGCACTTAGGGGGCATAATACTGTGTGGGCACGATTAGAAGACAAAATACTGTGCCTTTGAAGGGGTTATAATATATTATATTATTAAATGTTGTTATTATTATTATTATTATACTATATGGGGGCACTAAAGGGGCATTATACTCTGTGGGGGCACTATATAGGGCATTATACTGTGGAGGATATTATACTTTTTTTTATGGGGCATTGTTTTATGATGGGGGTGGGGCACCAAAAGATAATTTCGCACAGGGAGCCATCTATCCTAAGGCCGGCCCTGGTTCTATATTTATATAGAAACAAACTCAAAATTACAGCAGCTCTATGTGGGCACTAATATATATGCAAACATTAAACAATTGTTGTTTTTTTAAATTACATTACTGCTATATTTACTATACTTAGAAATGTGAAGTTCTCAGTGCTCATTTTGATCAAATTGTCTCTTATTGTACAGGTAGTATAGAGACCCTCTAAGTCTGTGAGTTTGAATTGTCATGTTATGTCGACTTGCATAATTTTATCAAAATCAGCTAAATGAACACTTCTGTTTGTACGCTTAAATTACCTCTGATGAAATTTAGCCGGATGGAAACACATCGGGTAATGAAAGTCTAGTTTAGGCTTCGTTCACATCTGCTTCAGGGCTCCGTTCCGACGTTCCGTCTGAGCTTTCTGTCGGAACGGAGCCCTGACTGACACAAATGGAAACCAGAAGTTTCCGTTTCCATCACCATTTCAATGGTGATGGATCCGGTGCCAATGGTTTCCGTTTGTCTCAGTTGTGTAGGGGTTCCGTCGGGCTCCGTCGTTTTGATGGAATTAATAGCGTAGGCGACTAAGCTATTGATTCCGTCAAAACGACGGAACCCCTGCACAACTGAGGCAAATGGAAACCATTGGCACCGGATCCGTCACCATTGAAATTAATGGTGATGAAAACAGAAACCTCTGGTTTACGTTTGTGTCAGTCAGGGCTCCGTTCCGACGGAAAGCTCAGACGGAACGTCGGAATGGAGCCTTGACGCAGATGTGAACGAAGCCTTAGTCAGGCAGATCAATCAGAGGTAGACAGCCAGTGGACTAGGAATCTAATTCTTTCTAATGAACCAGTGCAAATATTTCTGCAGGGATGAACTAGGTTTCACTCACTGTTGACTCATATAGGTGGGTTGATCTGCATACAGAAGCAGCCAACCTCCGTCTGCCAATATATTGAGCCTTTAATACCTTCCCTATCACAGCCATTTTTCAATTTTTCATTTTTGCTTTTTACTCCCCACCTTCCAAAAGCCATACCTTTTGTTTCCCCCAGCAATCTAGATGCATTAGTGCTTTTTTTATCCTTCCGTTGTAGTTTTTTATGGCACCATTTATTGGTCCATAAAATGTACTGGGAAACTGGAAAATATTTCTTTGTGGAGTGGAGTGGGAAAACACAGTAGTTCTGCCATTGTTTAGTGTTTTATTTTTTTATTTTTAAAATCTTTTTATGAAATTTTATCAGCAATACAAAAAGAAAGATACAGCTTGTCATACTGCTGTCACATATCCAACTTAAAAGCATACATATGATGTATAAAGCGTAGCAAGATATATAACATGGGATAGTAATAATATATTTGGTACAATGCAACAATGTATACTTTACATAAAGTAGCTTATGTCAAGGAAGCAATGCAACAATGTATACTTTACATAAACTAGCTTATGTCAAGGAAGCAAAAAGAAGACAAATCTAATGAATGTCATAAATGGGCAGTAAAGAAAACATGGAAAACAGGTTAGAAAGAGGTAAGGTGAGGGGAGGTAGGGGGAAGTGAGTGTAAAGAGCAAATTAACAAATATGTAGAAACAACTCCCTACTTAACAATCTCAAAGACATAAGCTAAAGGCAAGCTGAACGATTGAAGGTTCCCAGAAATGCCTAAAAATTCAAATAAGAAACCTAGTGGGATCTGCCCTAAAGGGGGGGTGGGCGACACATAGGGATTAGATCTACCACGCATTAGTTACCTAGAGAAATGTATATACGAGGTTTCTGATATATCCAGTCCTTCCACACTTGGGTGAAGGTATAGTGCGTACGAAGTTCCCAGTGAGACAGTTCTTCTAATCAAGCTATTTGTTCAACTTTAGATACCCAGTGTAGAGCCGACTGAATTTCCTTTGATTTCCAACGAACGTGCAGCTGCTATTAGTATTCACAGACGTTTTTGGGAGTGTCTGGGAAAGCCACTAGGGAATAAGGCTAAGAGAGCAGATTGCGGTGTCGCTTGTAGTGTAGTACCACAAATGGTATTAATATGTTGAAAGATCTGTTGCCAGAATTTGAACATTTCAGGGGAATTCCCACCAGATATGCAAGAAAGTGCCTCTGTTATTATTACATCTCCAACATATGTCAGATATAAAACCATACATCTGTCTTAACCTAACAGGCGTAAGGTACCATCTAGAGAGAACTTTGTAAGCGTTTTCCTGAAATTTGATGCAGCGAGGGTTTGCTTTGGGGGCCTGTAAAATCGTGGTAATGTCTGCGTTAGTAAATGTAAGGTTAAGTTCCCTTTCCCAATCTCTTATAAAATATGGTACAGTTGAGATCTCATAGGAGATAATTTGTTTGCTTATCCCAGATAATAATCTCTTAGGAGCCTGAGTCATTTGCTAGAATTTTTCGTACCAAGATAACTCCCTCTACTGTCCTATTGGGGGAAGGAATTTGTGAATGTGTTTGCATATACGTAAAGCTGTATTGCAAGTGAGAGAGGTTCTGAAACTCAAAGGGGGCACTAGTTTTTTCTATTGATAAGAATAAGCTATCTGAGTCCAACATATCAACAGGTGCAAGTGTACTGCGCCTAACAGATAAGGGTAAAGTATGATATCTCAGGTCCAGTGCGGGGACACAATCACTTATTTGTGATGGAGGCGAAGAGCACAACGTCCTAACATGAGAATCCTTGTGGTGTACTCAGATCTGTCATATCAGAAATGGATGTGGGATCTTCAAAAATCAATTGGCGAAGAGGTCTTCGTGCTAAACCTTCTTCAATGGAAATCCAGTGTTTGTCTAGTGGTCGTCTAACCCAGTCAATTATTCTGCTTAAATGTACTGTTTTATAATAATAGATTAGTTGTGGGAATCCGATCCCTCCTTTATCTGTGGGCAATGGAGATGGATGTTCAGCTATATAAACAGATGGAGCAGGCTGCACAGGCAGGTACTGTAGTGATAATGGGAGATTTTAATTTCCGGGATATTAATTGGTGTCATGGTTCGGCTTCAACTGCAAAGGGGAGACATTTCCTCAACCTGTTGCAGGAAAATTTTATGGGCCAGTTTGTGGAAGACCCGACTAGAGGTGAAGCTCTGTTGGATCTGGTGATTTCTAATAATGCAGATCTTGTTGGGAATGTCAATGTTCGTGAAAACCTCGGTAACAGTGATCATAATATAGTTACATTTTACCTATACTGTAAAAAACAAACGCAGGCTGGGAGGGCAAAAACATTTAATTTTAAGAAAGCCAATTTCCCCAGGATGAGGGCTGCAATTCAGGATATGGACTGGGAAGAACTAATGTCAAATAATGGAACAAATGATAAATGGGAGATTTTCAAATCTACTTTGAGTTATTATAGTGCAAAATGTATTCCTATAGGTAACAAGTATAAACAACTCAAATTAAACCCCACATGGCTTACACCTTCTGTGAAAGGGGCAATACATGACAAAAAAAGGGCATTTAAAAAATACAAATCTGAGGGTACAGCTGTAGCCTTTGTAAAATATAAAGAGCTTAATAAAATCTGTAAAAATGTAATAAAATTAGCAAAAATACAAAATGAAAGGCAGGTGGCCAAGGATAGTAAAACAAATCCCAAAAAATTCTTCAAGTATATAAATGCAAAAAAGCCCAGGTCTGAACATGTAGGACCCCTAGATAATGGTAATGGGGAGTTGATCACAGGGGATCAAGAGAAGGCAGAGTTACTAAATGGGTTCTTTAGCTCTGTATATACAACTGAAGAAAGAGCAGCTGATGTAGCCGCTGCCAGTGCTGTTAATATATCAGTTGATATACTGAATTGGATGAATGTAGAGATGGTCCAAGCTAAATTAAATAAAATAAATGTGCACAAGGCCCCGGGACCAGATGGGTTACACCCTAGAATTCTTAAAGAGCTTAGTTCAGTTATTTCTGTCCCCCTTTTCATAATATTCAGAGAATCTCTAGTGACTGGTATAGTGCCAAGGGACTGGCGCAGCGCAAATGTGGTGCCTATTTTCAAAAAGGGCTCTAGGTCTTCCCCGGGTAATTATAGACCAGTAAGCTTAACATCCATCGTGGGGAAAATGTTTGAGGGGCTATTGAGGGACTATATACAGGATTATGTGACAATAAATAGCATTATAAGTGACAGCCAGCACGGTTTTACTAAGGACAGAAGTTGTCAAACTAACCTAATCTGTTTTTATGAAGAGGTAAGCAGAAGCCTAGACAGAGGGGCCGCTGTGGATTTAGTGTTTTTGGACTTTGCTAAGGCATTTGACACTGTCCCCCATAGATGCCTAATGGGTAAATTAAGGACTATAGGTTTAGATAATATAGTTTGTAATTGGATTGAGAATTGGCTCAAGGACCGTATCCAGAGAGTTGTGGTCAATGATTCCTACTCTGAATGGTCCCCGGTTATAAGTGGAGTACCCCAGGGTTCAGTGCTTGGACCACTATTATTCAACTTATTTATTAATGATATAGAGGATGGGATTAATAGCACTATTTCTATTTTTGCAGATGACACCAAGCTATGTAATATAGTTCAGACTATGGAGGATGTTCATGAATTACAGGCAGATTTAAACAAGCTAAGTGTTTGGGCGTCCACTTGGCAGATGAAGTTTAATGTAGATAAATGTAAAGTTATGCATCTGGGTACCAACAACCTGCATGCATCATATGTCCTAGGGGGAGCTACACTGGCGGATTCACTTGTTGAGAAGGATCTGGGTGTACTTGTAAATCATAAACTCAATAACAGCATGCAGTATCAATCAGCTGCTTCAAAGGCCAGCAGGATATTGTCGTGTATTAAAAGAGGCATGGACTCGCGGGACAGGGATGTAATATTACCACTTTACAAAGCATTAGTGAGGCCTCATCTAGAATATGCAGTTCAGTTCTGGGCTCCAGTTCATAGAAAGGATGCCCTGGAGTTGTAAAAAATACAAAGAAGAGCAACGAAGCTAATTAGGGGCATGAGAATTTAAGTTATGAGGAAAGATTGAGAGAATTAGACCTATTTAGCCTTGAGAAAAGACGACTAAGGGGGGACATGATTAACTTATATAAATATATTAATGGCACATACAAAAAATATGGTGAAATCCTGTTCCTTGTAAAACCCCCTTTAAAAAACAAGGGGGCACTCCCTCCGTCTGGAGAAAAAAAGGTTCAAGCTGCAGAGGCGACAAGGCTTCTTTACAGTGAGAACTGTGAATCTATGGAATAGCCTACCGCAGGAGCTGGTCACAGCAGGGACAGTAAATGGCTTTAAAAAAGGGTTAGATAATTTCCTAGAACAAAAAAATATTAGCTCCTATGTGTAGAAATTTTTCCTTCCCTTTTCCCTTCCCTTGGTTGAACTTGATGGACATGTGTCTTTTTTCAGCCGTACTAACTATGTAACTATGTAACTATGTAACTATAGGATTTTACATGATATTCTTGGTTTAGATTGACCCCATATATAATCTGAGCTAATCTTACGATAAAGATGGAAAAATCTATTTGGAAGAGGTATAGGCAAAGTTTGAATTAAGTATGTTATTTTTGGGGAAATTAGAGAGTTTATCATGTTTTTCCTCCCAAACCATGAAAGGAAAGCTGGAGACCAGGATTTCAAAATCGAGGGTATTGATGTTAGTAGGACTTTGCAATTAAGTGCATATAACCATCTCGGGTCAGGAGTGATATTGATCCCTAAGAATTTAAGAGAGTATTAAGGCCAAGAGAAACGGAACTTCTTCTTTAAGGGAGCTAATTGAGTAGAGGATATGGAAATATTTAGTGCTTGTGATTTTGAGCCATTAATTTTAAAGTTAGACACCAATCTGAAGTCATCTAACACCTTTTGAATCATGGGGAAGGCAATATTGGGATTAGAGAGCATGAGCAGAAGATCGTCGGCATTATCAGCTAGTTTGTACTTGTAATGTCCGTGGCTGCGGGCTGTCAGCTCCAGCCTCCCGCTGACAGCCGCAGCCACCAGCCTCCTCCTCAGGAGATGCCAGCGCTTGCATCCACTCACCTCCGCCGGAGCTGCCCCTTTAAGAGCGGGGACGAGCGTGACATCTTGAACGACCTTTGACCCGTGAGTACCCTGGGCTATAAGAGGGGTCCAGCCCCCTAGTTCGATACCTGAGCGTTGTTAGTTTTCCCAGTCTGTCTTGCAAATTGTCCCTTAGTGTTTCCCGTTCCTGTTGTTACCCGTACCTTGTTCCCCGTTCCTGTTTCCCGTGCTTTGCCCTAGTATCAAGTCGTGCCACGTCCTGTGTCATCAGCCATGTCCTGTGTCATCTGCCACGTCCAGAGGAATCTGCCACGTCTGGAGGAATCCGCCACGTCCTGTGTTATCTGCCACGTCCGGAGGAATCCGCCACGTCCTGTGTTATCTGCCACGTCCGGAGGAATCCGCCACGTACTGTGTTATCTGCCACGTCCGGAGGAATCCGCCACGTCTGGCGCAACTTGCGGCTCCTGTGTCATCCGCCACGTTTGGCGCCATCTGCTGCACCCATCTCATCTGTGCCAGAGCTGCGGCCACCATCTGGACTATTCAGGTACCCTTGTGCGGGACATTGTATTTCTGGGGTGTCCTGTTGTTTGGCCAGCTTCCTCCCCGCTACGGCGGTACGGCCTAGTGTGTCCACTAACCCGCTCAGTGACAGTACGCTCAGGCCATGGACACCGCTGGTCAACTTGAGACGTTGACTACACAAGCCATGCTGGCTGAGATGGAGGATCTCCAGTCACGACAAGACCAGCTCCTCCTATCGGTGAACGCCATAGCCCATCGGCTGCTTGCTCCAACAACAGTCATCACCGCACCCATTCCTGCGGTTCCGCCTGCTACACTTCCTGTCTGTACTGGTACCAACCCCCTGTGTTTCTTGCTGCTACCTCCACGCTATGACGGAAATCCGAGGTCCTGCAGGGGATTTTTGAATCAGTGCCTGATCCATTTCAGACTACATGCCAGGTCCTTCTGTTCGGATGACGTCAGGATCGCCTTCATCATCTCTGTCCTTACCGGCAAAGCCCTGGCATGGGCCAATCCTCTGTGGGAACATCAGGGACCAGAGACCCGGGACTTGCAGTGCTTCTTACAGACCTTCCGCTCGATCTTTGAGGAACCTGGGAGAGTTTCTTCGGCTGCTGCATCCTTGCTGACCCTACACCAGAGAGACCTCTCCGTGGGCGAGTATGCCATTCAGTTCCGTATCCTGGCTGCTGAATTGACCTGGAACAACGAGGCTTTGGTGGCTACATTCTGGCAGGGACTGTCTTCAGGGATC